>NW_024543062.1:28127500-28435000 GCF_018167655.1 Microtus oregoni | reverse complement strand
ATTTGCTCTGGCCGGGAATAGCAAATACGATAGCCCAGCATGCAAGATCAGCGCAAGGCCCTGTGATCACAATACTAATGAGGATGGACGCTCAGGTTACCACAATCCTGGCTGTGTTAACAACAGCCAGTCAGAATGGCCATCCCTGCAGCTGTTGCTGTAAGCTAGTTAACGCCTTACAAGAGCTCTTGGGAGCAGTTAATCCTACTGTCCCCAATTTTCAGATGCAGAAACTGAGTCACGGAGAGGCTAAATAGCTTGCTGAAGCAGGTGGCAGAGCTGGATTCAAATCCAGTAGCTTCTCTATGGAACTGGCACCACCGAGCCAGGCAGCCAGACTCATGGTTTCCAGCCCAGGTGGCCATCTACCTATCAGGCTCACACCTCCATTTTCCATCTCCCCGGGGCTGGATTAGAATTCTTGAAAACCACTTCTCTGTAGCAACTGAGTTCGCTGGTTGCCAAGGAAGTCTGCTCCTACCCAGGCCTTAGTGTACTGATGGGCAAACAGTAACGGCTGGGGAAGTTCTCTGGGTCTTTGACTTTGTCAGCAAACTAAGCACACCTTATGAGCTGGCGGCCTTGCATTCAATCATCCTTAGTATGAGCAAACAGGAATGAGGCCACAGACAGGGAGTGCTGTCCACCTGTAAGAGGCTGAAGCAGCATCTGCTAAGGGTTAGACTGAGCTACGAAGTGGGACTCTGCCTCAAAACCCAGAACGATAAGGTGTATCAGTTAGACCAGGCTCTGTTTTGCTCTGTAACAAACATCCCCCACATGCCTTGTACTGCTCACACATGTTCTGGCTTCTGAGCATTAGTTCAGTTTAGTTTGGGGTGATTTGGGGCTTACTTAGACCATCACACACCCTCATGCCTGGCTTGTGCAAGAGTTACACAGTAGTGAGAAGACTCTTAAAATTGTGCCTGAGACCAGGATGAATCGCTTTTACTCATGTTGAAATGACCCATGGGCAAGGAGGGGGCAGCCAGGACGCCCCTAGGAAGTAGACAGGTTGTGCTTCTCTGTAAGGGAGCTGGGGGGTCATGGCAGAGCTTTGAGCTGAAGCAGCTTTCTGATCACTCAGTCAATCATAGGAGAAAAGAATAGGAGGAGCTGGAAGCCTATCACAGCCTGATGAAGGAATCTTAGGGGTCAGGGGTGGCCTAGACCAGGGAAGAGAGGAGGGCAGTTGGCTGCATCTGAGTAGAGCATGCAGGTCACAGGGCACCAGCACTCATAATGGATTGGTGTATGGTACCCAGGAAACAGTGAGTACGGATGACCCCAAAGATGCTCAGAGGGCATGAAGGTTGTCACGAATCTGGAGGGGTCACTGGACATGCGTGTAGAGGTCAGGATACCATTAATTTTCCCTATATGTTCATCACGCTCCCATGAAGAGGCAGCATCCAGCCCACCATCAACAGCTCCAAAATCAGAGCAAGTGTTGGCTGGGAGGGACCCTGTCTTGAAAAAGCCGGGCCGTTCCATTATGGCTGCTGTCACTTACCGACTGGCTCTTCAGTTCCACTACGGCTGCTGTCACTTACTGGTTTGGCGCTTGGGCATACTGATGGCATGACACTGGGAAATTCTTTTCTTTCTCCTAACCACAATCATTTCCTCTGTAAAACAGGGATTCCAACTCCTTGCCGCCTGAGAGGCTGTGATGGGTAAACACGGAAAGAACTTCTACTGTTGAGTAAGTGTTCAGTGAGCTGCAGACGTGGAGACAGGGAGGGAGTGTGGAGGACAGGTCAGGGTGTCAGACGCATTCCCCTAGGCTCATTGGTCCCACCAAGGAGTTTGCATCTGACTATACTGTTCTTCTCCAGAAGCCATTCAACTGTGAGTTCAAGGTTAGATGCAGAAGGCAAGGTTGTCCAGTCACTTCCCAAAGTCTGAACTCAGAGTGTCATCCCAGGCCAAACTCCCAGCAGAGAAGAAGAGAAAAATAATCAACTACAGGGCAAAGCCCCCCTGACTGACCAGAGAGTCCCCACAGGGCTGTCCGCCAGCTTTGAGGGAAGCCCCAAGCCTTTTTAGTTTTTAGTATAATTTGTTTACTGTTTTACTTCTTATAGTCCAAATAGGTTGATGTGCCAAATGCCGTTAGCTTGTTAGTTCGCCGACGAATGATTCATTAAACTAACAGAGGAGGGGTCCACATGTGCTTTCAACTATGACATGCAGTGTTCTGCTGCTTAGTGTGTGTGTGTGTGTGTGTGTGTGTGTGTGTGTGTGTGTGTGTGCGTGCGCGCTCACTTTCCAGCATCCAGACATAGCCTCCCTGAACTCCCACCCCTCCTGCTTTGCCATCTTCTTGGAGCCACTTGGAGACAAGTGGCTCTTGTCTTTGCTCAAACTTCTCATCCCTTCCGGAACCTTAAAAAATCACAGTAGATGTTCAGCTCCTGCCCAGCTTTATGTTACCAACCAATAACCACATAGCAGGGACACACATGTAATCTAGCCATAAATCTGTATGTATAAGTTCAGTTACCCACGATGACCCACAATTAGAAACAGTAATATTTGGACAAGGAAGGATGACTCAGTTGGTGAGCAAGAATATTTGCTGTGTAAACTGGAGGGCCTGAGTTCAAATCCCCAGCATACATATAAAAAGCTGGGTGTGGCCACAGACTCCTGTGACCGCAGCACTGTAAGGGGACAGACACAGAGGGACTGCTGGAACCTGCTTGTTTTCAGTCTAGGTACACACACAGACATAGATAAACACCTCCCACATTATTTATGTTGACTTTCCTAAGAGAGACCACATTTATTAAAGTATATTATCATACTTAGTTTGTTTTTAGTAATTATTATTATTGATCTCTTACTGTGTAATAAATTAAGCTTTGTGGTCAGTATTAGATATAGGGAAATACATAGTTTATATGAAGTTTGGTACCATCCGGGATTTCTGGCATGGAGGGGTCTTAGGGTATAACCTCCATGATGATGGAGGGAGTACTGAGACCATCTGGAATTTCAGGCTTGAGGGATGTCTTGGGGTATACTCTAAAGATAATGGAGTTCTAGAATGGTGAACAAGAAACAAAATTAACCCAACCTGTCATTCATCTCTAGGGCATCCACGTATGTGTGTATTTGTAGATATAGAACCTGACCTAGTAGGTCACCCAGAGCTGGAGCAGCCCAGGTGGTTTTTCATTCACTGGCCTGAGCGAGCCACCCAAGTCCCTGTATTACTATCTGATGTGTCCTCAACACTCAGCACAGTGTTGGCTACATGGATAGTTAAAGAAGAGTTAATCAAAAAAACAAAAATAGGATTTGAACTCTGACTTCTGTTTTGTTTTATCTCACATAGCCCATGTCAGTCTCGAACCCTTCACATCGCCACACATGACCTTAACCTCTTCATCCTCCTGCCTTTACCTTTGCAGGTTCTAGATTATAGAAATTCACTACCATGGCAGGCCAGGCAGAACTTAACCTTTGAACCTTCCTGTGTGTCCTCTGATCGTGCCCACCTCCTATTCCATGTCCAGAGATACTCAATAGTATGAACATCAGATTCTGTCATCATCACCATCATCACCACCATCACTACTATCATCATCTTTATCACCATCATCTTCATCACTCCCATCATTTTCATCATCATCATCACTGTCTTCATCATTATCTTTATCACCACCATCACCACTATCATAAACTTTCTCATCATCTTCATCATTATTTCCACCACCATCATCTGCATCATCATCTTTATCATTCCCACCAACACTACCATCATCTTTATCACCATCATCTTCATCATTACCATCATCTTCATCATTATTGTCTTCATCATCATCATTTCATCATCATCATCACCATAAGCACTTCCTTTTTTTTCTTCCCCTTCTCCTCCTTCTCTATTTTCCTTATAAGAGAATAACAACATCCCCAGGGGCTTCCCTTCATGTTTCAAAACAAATCTCCTAATGTCAAAACTAAATTTATAATTTGATATTGGACCACACATACCTATCTTTGGCTACATGTGTCTGCATGTAGCCTGCAGGTTGGGCAAGTATGAACCTTAGTATACGCAAAAACACCATGCTACCTACTCTAAATACATACAATTTCATCTATCAATGTGTGATAAGGAAATTAAATTTGAAAAATTCCCTATTTGAGCCACCATGGCTGGCTGTGCATCTGCTCATAGCTGAATGTATCCCTAACTGGTACAAACCCATCTTTCCACCCAGGCAGAATAAGAAGAAATGGGGATGAAATGACCATCAGAACTCCAGAACTCTGTGCTGTGGTCCTTGGACCAACAGGATCCACACATCCCAGAAATCTGCTGGAAATACAGTTGAAATACTTTCTGTTGTAGAATGGGGTCATTGGAGCGAACCAGCCAACGTTTCCCCTGGATCATTTGTGCCTGTTTGCAGTATTCCTGTTCTGTCAGGCTGCTGACTGTTGATAGTCTCTAATGGATGAGGGGGTGAGGAGGGTCCAGTCATTCACCCAAGACTTAGAATCCTTTCCCTCTCTTCAGCAATTTTACCCTAACTTAGCACATATTGGGCTCCAGGTCTTGCGATACACTTGTGTATATAGGATAAATAGGTAAATAGAAGAGGGGTCTCATCTGTGCCACTGTGGCAAAGCCACTCTGTGTGTGGACTTTTTCATGAGCTCTGTAAGGTAGCTCAGTGAACTCCTTAGTTCCCCAAGCTGAACTCTGGTGAAGTCACACTTGCTGTGTCTTCTGAAGACATTTACGCTTGAACCAGTTCCCTCGGACTTTCACCCCTCAATGTCAGATGCTGCAGACCACGTCTGCTGGGCCGAGTAGGCCTTTTAAACTTGACTGAAAGACTCCAGTCTGAACATGCCCTGAGGATGCAAAGCCAGGGCCTCCCCAAGCGGGCAGATGATTTTACTCTTCATTCATCTCAGAGCCTCACAACACAGCTGGCATTTACTCTTAGCAGTTCAGCACAGTGGTCATGTGATCACCCAATGTCCATAGATGGAGTCTAAATATCCACACCCACCCCCTTTCCCTGCAATAAACATGCACACGTGTACACACACACACACACACACACACACACACACACACACACAACTCTTTAAAAGTTCAAACTCCATGTTGGGTCCTGACCTCTAAAATATTTCTACATAGCCACACACCTTCCTGATAAAATCTCCTGGATTCTGCTAAGCTGCCCGCCTACCACTGGGAGGGAGTTAATAAAGGCTCGTCATGTCTATAATTCAACAAGAGTGCTTTCCTTGGCCTCCAGAAGCAGCTAAGAATAGCTGGGCTCCTGAGAGCTCCAGAGACAGATATCTACCTACCTACTATTCCTCTCCTTCCTCTTCTAGACTATGTTTTCAAAGCTATCAGAGTTAGTGCCACCCTGGCCCATGCCCAAGAAATGCCCTTGCTTGCTGGCATGGCTTCAGCTCTTGGCTGGCTTTTTTTTGCATCACTACTTGCCAGACTAGTTCAGTCCTGGGTCATCCCTGTTTGCATTTGTCATTATCATTATTATTATTATTAATTTCATTTTTTAACTAACTCTGGCACTTCCAGTGGGGAAAATGAGTTTTGTGTGTGTGTGTGTGTGTGTGTGTGTGTGTGTCCTTCGAACTTTGTTAACCCTCATTGGCCAAGCCAGCCTGTGTTTGCATCCTCCCTTCAAGCAGACCCTTCTGACAGCTCTCATGACTTTGAGACATTTGCTCTTATCCTGGAGCTCAGAAGCTGTGTACCCGTCCACGCAGCCCCAGATGAAGGAGAATCGGAAAGCAGGAGTACAGAGCGCAAAGACTAATTCAGATGTCTCAGGTCTCAGGAGCCTGAAGCAGGGGGATTGCCAACATGAGACGAGCCAGGACTGTGCTATTTCAAACCCTGTTTCAACAAGCATGTGCACACATACACACTAATACCCACACATACACACACAAATACATACACACACATGAGCACACATACATACATGAATATACACATGCAAAAAATACACACACATACATGAATACATATATACACATTAATAATATACATACACACAAATACAAAAGACCAAAACAGACTCTTGTCTGTCTCTCATGAACCATAGGACCAGGAGTAAGTGACCGGGACCTTTCTAAACTTGAGTGTCTGTTTCTGACCTGGAAGCTTTGATGCCAACCAGGCTTGTGTTAGAAACCTCATGTATGTCATTAGAACTTGTGTGCATGTGTGTCAGAGCTTCCTCCTGTGTCTCTGATGCTCAGATCTGTGTTGGCTGTGACTCTGGGAGGTGTCTAAGCTGTAGGGCAGAGCCCCATGACTGAGTCAAGGCCTTTCTTCTGGGATGGGTTGGGTACCTGGGGTTCAACTTGCCTTTCTCTTATATACTCAGCAATACTGTCCATAAGAGCTTAACGGGGGTGGAGAGTGGGGGGAGACACAGCATCACGCTCTTGAGCTTCCCAGTCCCCAGAACCAGGAGCCCCCCAATTTTCCCTCTTCTTTTGTAGTCTACACAGACTCAAGTGTTTGGTTGCAGTGCTGGGAAATGGGCCCAGGCCGTGACCCATTGTAACTACTCCCAGAGTGTCTTTTGTGTGTTCAGCCATCAAGACGTTCCTGTGAGGTCTATTTCAGAACTCTTTCCAATTGGCAGCCATGGAAATGGAGGTGTAGAACGGTTCAGTCTGTTGTTGAAGATCACACAGACAGAATGGAGACGGGGAAGCACACCACGCTGGCTCCCAAGCCTAGAAAGGTTGTTTTTTCTGAAGCTATAGACAATAGATACTCAAGTCAAAATGCATCGAGCACCAAATGCACCATAGGCAGCCACTGCACATTGGCTCTCGCTTGCCCAGGACCATCCGTGCCATCTCCCCTCACTGCTCTTGTTCGCATGACTCCACCTTTCAAGCTGCTTCAGGTTGGAGGATGGTGGATGGATGCTGGCTGACAGGAAGTAGAAGCAAACCCAAGATGGCACACTCATCCCCAGTGACATTACAGTGACTGGGCATCAACACTCGAGCCCCAACCTTCTCTTCCATCTCAGATGAGGCAGCACCATACATCTGCATTACTTTGTATACACACACGCACGCATATACGTATATATACAGCCCTGGCTGGCCTGGAATTCACTGGGTAGGCTAAGCTATCTTCAAACGCACAGAGATCCACCTGCCTGTTTCCCAAGTTCTGATATTAAAGGAGTGCCCATATCTAATCTTATGTCATGGTTTCCTGAAACGTGCACAGAGTCCTGTTCAGCATTCAATCCAGCATGCTGGAGAGGCTGTGGGGAAAGAGGAACACTCTTCACTGCCACTGTGAGCATAAACTAACGCAGCCACTATAGAGGTTTCTCACGCGGAAAACAGGACTACCAACTGACCCAGCTGTGCCACCCCTATGCATACGGGTACCCCGGGTCTCTTATGTCTGCACATCACAGAGATGCCTGCACACCTGTGGCTTCACAGTGCTGTTTACAATAGCCAAGTTACCAAATTGGTCTCGGTGCCCATCAACAGGTGGATGGATAGCAAAAAAGGGGTATTTATATGAAATACAGTTTACACCGTGATAAAGAATGAAGTTATGCCATTTTTCAGGACTATGGCATGAAGGGTGGAATCGAAGATTATTATATTACATGATACCTGGGATAGACACATGCAAGTACACACACACACACACACACACACACACACAAAACATGGAAATGGGAGGGGGATAAGAGGGGGATGATTCTGGGGACCAGGAGGATTAGGGAAATAGCATGCATAAGCAAGTGTCCTTACTTGATAGAATGCATGCACATGGTGATAATTTGGCTTGACTCTCAGGGCGCTGCCTGCTCCCGCCCACCTTGGTGATGAGTCCAGGTCTGTGGGTGGCCCTAACTGGTTTCTTTAATGGCTTCACATATGCCATAGTCCTGGGCACAGAACCTTTGTAAGGCATGGTGGTTAGGGGGACAAGATCTGCCTATTCTGAGCCAGAAGGCTTTGTGCTCTGAGGGGGGGAAACTGAGGGAGTGTGGAGGATGGCAGCCTATGCGCATCGCTACCATGCATTTTCAGAGTCCTCCTCCTCACCCCTGTGCCATGCCAGTGACGAGGTGAGGACAGAGGAAGGAGGACTGTGGGAGGGGTAAGGAGCGTAGTCCTTCAGGGCCTTGAACATTCCATGGGGGTCCTGGGCAGGAAAACACATGCACACATGCACATATACTCACACTCACAGACACACACTCAGGCACACACACTCACATGAATGCACATATGGCCATACTCACACACACATGCATGCACACATAAACACAGACACACTCACACATGCACGTACACATACTCACACACACACATCACACGCTCATGTACACACAACCATGCATACAATGAACACATACATAATCACACACTCACATACATGCACACACATATTCACACATAGGCACACAAATGCTCATATACTCACACGTGCATGTACACATGCACACATACATAGACACACACATTCATGCACATACACAATCACACACATGCACGCATATACAATCGCACACTCACACACAGTCACGCACTCAGTGCTGCTATTTTACTGTCTCTATTGTTCATTTTCCCGAGCCCTTTCAAGTGCAACTGTGCCTCAGCTTTCCGTTGTGGCCCAGGGCGTCCCTGGACCCCTCTGCACCTTAAGAGCTATAAAATTGAGATAATGGCCCTGCTTTATCTGCCCCAGAGGCGTGTGAGATAATTATGGGGCCGTCACTTGCTTTGAAAAGACTTGAGAATTGAACAAATATTGCAGGTTGCTATGATCATACCAGTTTCCTGGAGGGGCGGGGCGGGGGGGGTCCTGCCCCTTCATACATATGCACAAGCTACTTCGACCCCAGGGCAGGCTGGCTGCTTCGGTGCCTTGGCAGGGTGACAGGTGAGTGGCAGTTGGAAAGGCCAAGTGAGACTCCTGGCATCTGCCCACGGAGGCTGTGAGTTCAGCATGTAAGCCTTTGAGGACTGAAGAAAGGGAATTTGAGTTCATGACCTTTGCTACCAGAGGCTCTGAGTGCTCCTTCTGTGGGGGAAAAGGCACTGAGATCACTTGACTTCCTGTGGGTGGATGAGCTCTGTGAGATCCCTCTGTGTTTATAAAACAAGTCCAGCTTCTCCATTTTAGCAATGTCGGGGACAATGTCTGTTGGTCCATCCCCTTCCTCTTTCCCCATCTTTGGCTTTCCTTGAGAACATGGTCTCTCTATGCAGCTGAGGATAATGTCAACCTTGCAATTGATTCTCGTGCCTCAGCCTCCTGAGTGTCAGGGTTATGGTTAGATGCCACCTTACCCGGCTGTCTGTTGCCATTTTTCTAGAGCTTTGTTAAGGGACCTGTCACCTGCCAATCAATGTTTGTTTAATGGACGGTTTAGACACTGGGTGAGCACCGGAATGTTTGGATGGTTCAGTTCTGCATGAGCTATGCCTGCTCTGTGAATCCCCGTTCCACCCCACCCCAGCGTTAGTGCTAACAGCTCCTTGCTGGCTTTCGCTATGAGCCCAGAGGCAGCCTCCATCACCGGGTCACTTCTGGTTCCTATCAGCCGTCAATCAAGACTCACCAACGTGCTCCTACAGCAGAAGCACAGCTGCAGACACAAAGCAAAGTGCCTTCTCTAACCACCTCCTTCAGCACATCTGGTGGAGGACAAACAGTGACGCACCAGGCAGGCCAGGACTCACACATAGGTCCCTCCTAAAGGGTTGAGTGTTGACCATCTCATCTTTACATCATTCTGTGTGCACACGCCTTAGCTGATGGGTGACTGGGCCTCCTATGGTCATGCCACAAAGTATTTGAAGCAGATCCTGCTCCCCAATGCTTCTCCCTGGAAGACTAATGCTAAATGGAGCCCCCACACCTACCAACCCACAGATCATCGCTCACTCAATGGCTTTGACCCGCTGTTGACACTGTGTGCTGGATAAACAAGGCAGAGAAACAGCATAAAAAGAGGAAGGGTTCATTTTGGTTTATGCTTTTAGAGGCTTCACTCTGTGGCTGTCCGGGTCCACTCTTTCTGGGCTGTAACGAGGTGGAGCATCAGGGCAGAGATAGAAGCAAAGTAGCTCCCATCATGGCGGCAAGCAAGCAGGGATGAGGGAAGAAGGGCTAGAGACAAGATCTTTCTTTCTGGGACACATCTCCAGTGTCCCATCTCCTCTCCACACTGCTGCATTATGATCCTTCAGCCTTCCATCAGTGCTCAGCAGCTTCGCCCCCTGGGGAGCAAGTCTTTAACCCAGAAGTCTTTGATTGTGTGTGTGTGTGTGTGTGTGTGTGTGTGTGTGTGTCTGTGTGTCTGTGTGTGTGTCTGGGTCTGTGGCACGGGCGGAGGTGTGGGTCACAGCACCCCTGATATTAGAGTTTCTACCCTGACCCCCACGGGAGCCTGTGCGAATGGGCTAAACAGATTCTAGCATCCGATTTCCACCACATGACTAGTTTCTTCACTGCAAGGCTTTGACTGCAAGCACTCTGTGCCTCAGTTGCCTCACCAGCAAGAGGTAAATCAAAGTTATACTTCACACGTAGGCTGCTTGCAAAGTCGATGCACTTGGATGATAAACAGAGGGGGTAACATGATAAGAGCCATGTGCGAAGCACCCCAAGACCACGCTAGCCGCTGCTGGTTTGTTTTTAACCTGGCAACACGTACAAGATAAAATAGTTACTTTGGCAGGCTTTATCATCTCACCTGAAACGTAATGAATTACACGTAGAAAAGGCTCAGTCCTTTTAGGCAGACTGGAAAGGTTCCATGCAATTCTCTCCACCCCATCCATGCAAGCTCATGCATATCTCCGCATCATTCTCCCTGTTAGTCCCAGGAAGGATGGATGGGATGGAGATGCAGTGCTACGTTCACCCACCGCACTGGTCAAATACATACTCTCCCTCTCTCCATTCATGAGCATCATGGCTCCATCAATTCTCACAGTAGGAAAAACATCCCCTGTTTCTTCTCTGCACACCAACCTCCGACTTGAGAAACTCCCAACAGAGCCCAGCTCCGGCAACAGCCACTCCTCCCCCAGAGTTCTTTCTCTTCCCGTGCTCCCACGTCCCCTGTCAGCGTCTGTTAGATTTTCATGAGAGAAAAAAAAAATGACTTCCTAAAGTGTTCAAAAGTCTTTCCTCGGTTTGTTATTAAAGCAATTATCTAACATAACACACCAAAGTCGCCCAAGGTATTCTAATGGGAAACAAATGCTGAGCAGGCCAGACTCGGGACTTCTGATTGAAAAATGAGGGGAAGGTGATTAGTGGAGGAAGGCAGGGGAGGAGGATTTCCCACCTGGCCTTGGACAGGACATCAAAAGGATGCTATTTATAATCATTACTGCTCTGTCTCTGCAGCCCTGTGCACTGCCTTCCTTGTCCTTCCCCCCAGCACCAGTGCATGGAACCCAGTTGAGGTGACTGCCAGTCTCAGTACTGGGACAGATGGGCTGCATCCCAGACAAAGCTTGCCCGGCCTGACGCCCAGGTGACAGCCAGCCAGATGCTCTGGGTCTTCACGGAATCACCAGCATCTTTCCAGCATCATTTCAGCTCTGTAAGAGGTAATGGCCACCATAAATGCCTACACTTACCCCAGTCCTGAGAAGCCCCGATACCTGGGCTTGGTGAGAACTCCAATTTTCCAGGAGCGTGGGCCAAGATAGCGTGATGAATGCAATAGCGGGAAAGATGAAGGGAGAGGAAAGATACATCCATTCTACAGTTGGTTCTCAGAAACCTGCGGCACACCAATTGCTGTGCTTTGTGCTAGAGAATATCAGGGAAGATAAATGTTGACCCCAGTGGGAAAGACAGGTTTAATTGGCAGCCAGTCCCCATTGCTTGGCAGGTACTACCTGGAACCATAGCACAGAAAGATTTTGAGCTCAGAAGAAAACAAATCTACAATTGATTATTGATGTCTGCCAAGGGAATACTATGGCAGAAGCTTAGTCCAGTGGTATTCTTCGACATAAATGTGCAGGCTGAGTACCTGGGATCGTGAGTGACGTGCTCTGATATAGCAGCTGGGTGGAGCCTGAGCATCTGTCTCTCTCGGGCTCACAGCTGCTGCCGTGTTGCTGGTTCAATAAGCATGGAGTAGAATCGACCAGCAAAGTCAAACCCCCAGATCCAACGTTCTCTTGGCCAAGTAACTTTGTCTAAGTCAAGACTTTACACCTAAGACCGCCTTTAGCCTGAGAAGTTTTCAGATGAAAACAAGTATTGCTATATGAACCGAACATGTGGTGAAAAATAAATCATAAGGAAATTTATTTTAAAGCAAGTCCTTGTTATACATATCACCTTAGTGTGTATTAAAGATGAAGGCAAATTTGCATGCTAATGAAATGAATTGCTTGTTTATTTTTACATAATTAAACCTCAACTGAATGTTTGATGATTTTCAGAGATGACTGATAGATATTTGGATCTCGGGTTTTTCACTGCTAAAATGCTACTCAGCCTAAATACATAGCGCAAAATAGTAGCTGCACGTTTAAGGTCATTTCAGAAATTGTTGGAAGTTCTATCCTAATTCCAAGCCCAAAATTCAATGAATAATTTTTGTTTTTCTAGGAAATTCAAGTCAGCAACCACAGCATCAAAGATTCTAACCCAGTTCAATCCAAAAAGATACTTAGCGAAGGATCAATGCAGGGGAGTCCTGGAAGTCTTTGTTTTCTGTGAGGTAGCCGTTGTGTGCCTGTAAGAGCAGATAGCTTTGTGGACACGGGAAGAACATTTCGGTCTGTAGCCTGCTCTAGTCTGGAATCTGAGCCAAGGTGTTTTGGAGGGTGTTTGTTGGTGCCGTGTGGCATGACAGCCAGCGTAGGGCAAAACTTGAGTGCTGTGTGTTTAGAGTCAGGGCTTCAGTAAAATCCCATGATGCAACATGGACTAGTGTTTCCCAAAGATACCTCCAATACCATATGAATATGATTCTGAATTAATTTCTGGTCATTGTGCATTGAGAAACCTCTGTTGCCCAATCTCTTTCAACCCCCACATAGAATCTTAAGGAGTTGTGGTTTAAACCACTGTGTTGGAGAGCCAGGGCTTCCACGGGGAGCCTAGAAGGGTGATTTAGTATTGTCTTGCTTTTGAGTTTCTCCCAGTTGTAGGTGTCGGCCTGGCAGCTCTGATCTTGGGCCGGGGCTTCCATTGCTGGGCTGGAGGCCTCTACCCTCCTCCCAGAACCCCATCCAGAAGTTTGGTTTTTCCCCCAAATTAACCTTAAGGTTCCCACAAGACTGTGGGGGCCTCCTAAAGCTCCCGAAGATTACATTCCTGGGTGAGCCTCTGGGCACCACCACCTCCTTCCTGGCTGAGCAGGGAGGACTTCAAAGGTCTCCTTTCTTGTGGTGTTTCAGTCCCTCTGGCCTTGGCCAGAGACCATCCACCTAAGGGCCTCTGAAAGGGAAAGGAAGAGAGAAAGCATCACTCGTCAGTTCCCCTCCTCTCACCCAAACAAAGGCTCCTGCTTGGACCAAGTTTGAGCTTGTGTGGAAGATCGAATGAGACCTTGCAAAGTTAATTCGCCCCTGATTTACCTTTCCATTTGGATTCCATTCTACCAACTGGGGCAGAGAATCCACCATCCCCTTCTCAAGTACTCTGCAGAGAGATTGGAGATAAAGTTATTTCAGATATGCCAGTAAGTCCAATACCGTCTCTCAAGGAACAGCAGATCTGCCTACCGAATCGGGGCATATGCAGCTTCCCCTAACCAGAGTGCATAGAGCTTGGGCAGACTTAAGTGTGTTCCAAGTGCTTTCTCCCCATATTGACGGCAAAGGAAGTCTCTTCCTATAGGCTCACTGGGGAAGATAGAGAAAACCAGTCCAAAAGATGACACGGTATGGTTATGCCTGAAGTATCACCCACCTCTAACCATTTCAGTATAGTATGAGGTACCGTCTGCTTCCTGCCAACCTGCCAGCCACAACGCTTCCACTGAGTGGGTCTCGCTTGCCCTCAGCTGTCACAGTCCTGAGAGAGCCATGATTTGGGTCTTTGCATCTATCACTTCTTAGTTGAGGGACACTGCAGCAGGGTCAATGTTGACATCCTTAGATATTACTATGTTCACTCTGTATTTACAGATACAGCATTTAGAGGAAGCATCTTTATAAAAATTATTAGGGATATCAAACTATGAAATTATAAAGTATGAAATTAGCCTTGTAGGCACGATGAAATCAATGACAAGTCTCTGGGGGTTATATATACATGTGTTTGTGCAGACACACATGTGTTTATGGATGTGTGTGCTTACGGAGGACAAGGGTTAACCTCGGGATACTCCTCACTGGTTTATTGTTTGTTTGTTTGTTTGTTTTTGAGACAGATCTCATATGTAGTAGGAGAGACTGCTTGTTCATTTCCAGCTGTTCAGCCCCAAAATAATCACACAGAAACTATATTATCAAAAACACTGCTTGACCAATTACTTAAGCATATTGCTAGCTAGCTCTTACATCTAGAATTAACCCATCTCCTTTATTTTATATTTTACCACAAGGCTTGTGGCCTACTGGCAAGATTCCAGTGTCTGTCTCCAGCAGGGCTTCATGGCTTCTCTCTGACTCCATCTCCTTTTCCCCAGCATTCTGTTTAGTTTTCCTGGCCTAGCTCTGTTCCCCTATAGCTCTGCTATAGGCCCAAAGCAGTTCCTTTATTAACCAATGACATTCACAGCATCCAGAGGGGAATCCCACATCACTCACAGACCTTGGAGCTCTACAATTTGATTGAAGTGGCTGAACAGTGAGCCCAGGGGTGCCCATATTCCTAGCACTGTGCTTACAGAAGTGCACCTCCACACCCTGCATCATCTTATGTAGGTCCTGCGGCATCAGACTTGAGTCCTCATGCTTGGGAAGCAAACCCTTTACTGACCAGGCCAGCTCCTCAGCCCAGACAAATGTCTTTATAAGAGAAGTCTGAAAGGAGAGGTTCAGAGGAGACCCTTGAGCACAGTGGATGCTGGGATCACACAGTAGATGATTGGCTCTCAAAGTGGATGGTGGGGTCACACAAAGTGTGGTGGGGTTGGAGATCCAGCCACACACCAAAGATGCCTGTGACCTTTGAAGCTGGCAAGAGGAGGGGAGAGCTCCTACTCACTCACAGTATTTGTGCAGCATTGGTCCCCACACCCGTGATGATTACTTCATGCTTCTGGCTTTCAGTACTGTGAGCAGAAGAGTTTCGGCTGCTTTGAGCCATTGTTTTAGTGGCAACTCTTCCCTGAAATCGATCTCCAAACCCCTTCGCAGCTGCCGTTTCCTTGTCGAGAGATCAAATGGGATCAGACTAGCCAGGAGTTCTCCCTCCCTTGCTGTGCTGTGTGATCCCTCACAGCTCCTGTCCTTCTCTGAGTTGGTTGTCCTGTTTAGGAAACGAATGTATTCATGGTCCCCTTCCCACTGGATTTGTGGAGAGCTTTGTGGTGTTTTTCTCATGACTGTGACTGGCTACCTGTTGAAAGCAGCTTAAGGAAGGTAGGGTCTATTTGGGTTCGTGGTCTGAGGGAACTGCTTCATCACACTGGAGGAGGAGAGCGAGAGGGAAGGGGTGTGGGGTAGCTGACCCTATGGCATCGGTAGCCCTGGAGCAGCTGACCCTACGGCATTGGTGGCCATGGAGTAGAGGTAAGCGTTGGTGCTCAGCGCACTGTCTTCTTTTTATTCAGTCAAGAACCCCATCCCAGGGAGTCATGCCACCCACAAGGCAGGTCTTCCCACCTCACCTAAACCTCTCTGGGAATGCCTCCAATGCCACACCCATGGGCGTGTCGCTTAAGAGAGTCTAAATCCATAAATTGATAGTTAAGATTAACCATCAAGGAATTAAGAATGTGTTTTAAGTTCCCAGTGCAGTGCCTGGTTTGCAGCAGAAGCTGAATAAAAGGCCGGACAATTTGACACAAAGTGTGCTTGCACTTATGGTAATGGGCCTAACACTCTAGGAAGGATCATTGCCCAAAGTAAACAAAACCAAAGTGACCTTTGACCTGTTATTTCAGGAAACTTCCGGAAGTACCAAGGAGCCCTCCTCCACTGCCATTTTCAGAGCAGTGAATGTCTTGGTTCCTTACAGAGGAGGCTGCCTAGAAATGACTCAAAGAGGCTCCAGAATTCTTCCAGACATTCATTGGTTGAGAATTTGAGAAGTAAAGCTGGGAACCTGGACTTTAAATAAGCAGAGGTAGACATGGAAGTGTCTACCTATCATAGGTCCTACATACAGAATAGTTGTTGGAAAGTCCACCCATCACAGCCTGCCTCTCAGCACATACCTGAGAGGCTGTGCCCCGCCTCTTCTCTCCCATTGTCTGCAGCTGAGCTCACAGGAGGAATTGGCAGGAGGCAGCCTCTCCTCAGGTGAGTCCCCAGGGAGAAACTCATGGAGTCAGGGAGAGTTCTCATCCATGCCCATAAGTCTGGGGATATGGTGCTCCCCATAAGGTGAGGAAGAGCCTGGAAGTGGTGGCCTCTGTAAATGCTTGGGGTGGAGCCCTGCTCCTTAATTCCAGATGCTAAAAAGTGTCCTATCAGGCGGGAACAAGAGTCACTTCCCCAGACTGCCCCATCTGCCTTCCCAGGATCCACAAGCTCACCTTCAGAAAAACTGCCCTCCCCCTGCTAGTTAGCATTGTGATAAAAAACAAAGCAAAACAAAAACTTTAATGGAAGAGAGAAAGGAAGTAAAAAAAATAAAGAGGGGGTGGGAAGGAAGGGAGGGAGGAAGGAAGGAAAAAAGGAAGAGAAGGGAACTTAGAGGAGCAGTGTTGAACGCTCATGCCCTAGCCTCGGGAATCTCAGACTTTAGATGATGGTGAGCATGTTTATGGGAACCCTAAGAATTTTCCAGAGTCAACCGACCCAAAGGGAAGCAATTCCTTGAATTTGGTTCTGCCTTCATGTTGCTCATGGCTTTCCCTCTCCTGGATTTCTCAGGGCTGAATTCAGATGCTGGAAGCCCCATGGAGTCAAGTCTCCACCTAATAAAGAAAACCCTACAGAAATACTCAAAACATCCCATGTTTTGGGAAACCATAGATTTGTCCCACCCTCCACTCTTGTCACTTATGTCCCTGCCAGATCTTTGAAAAGTGCTGAGTTGGTAGAACCTGTTTTGTCTCCAAGCGCCAGGGCAAAGGCAGCTGGACTCCGAAGGCAGTATCTTTGCACCCTGGTGTTGAGTGGCTGGCTGACCGTAACTCTTGGCATCTCTTGCTGGGTTACTGAACCTCTGAAGGAGAGGTTCTGAAAATGGGTCCCGTAATACTGGCTGTCCTCACCAGATGGAAGCGCGCCCATAGATCTATTCCGCCTCTGGTTCCAGACAGTGGACCCCATGGGAAGAATCAGCCTTGTGCACTTGGGCAAAGCATCAGGGTGGGAGGAGCATGTACTGCAGGGAGGTGTGAGCTCATGGCTGACGGAAGCAGAGGAAGAGGAAAGGGGTTGAATAAAAGTGTGAAAAGAAACCCATCTCCCAAAGTTTTCACAATCTCAAGACACAGCAGCAAACACTGGAGACTAAGCATCCGACACATGACCCTCTGGGAGTCCTGCCTTAGCTGTGGCTGGCTGGCTGTGGGAGTTAAAACAGGCCGGTCATCTCCTGTACATTAGCAAGAAGTGTTCATTCTTGTGGGGTGACTTCTTAACTTATGTGAGGTTCTCAGTCCTTCATGGGGCTAATTCTTGCTGATTCACATGATCAGGTCCAGGCACTGGCATGTATTCTGTGTAACACACAGCCTGAGGCCCACAGCAGGTGCTAAGCTGGAGTCAAAAGCATGTTTTCTTGTGAATGGGCTTTCCACTTTTACAGGGCTTCTTCCAAGGAGCTGCGGTGACCACTGAGTCCCTACCAAGTTAAACAAAAAGGAACTTTCTGACTGGGTAGGAAGACATGACATCTAAGAAAAAAGAAACAGGGTGTTACATGGAGGGGTGTCTCTGGGGGCCAACACAAGAGACTGAAACCGCCATTCAATTCAGTCATGCTGAGATCCCAGACCACACTTTCCCTCCCAGGGTGCCATGTTCTCAGGAGGCAGGAATGCAGTCTGATGCCAGTGTGTGACTCGTTAGCACCATGGGCCTGTTCTCTCCTAACGGGCTGACCTTGGCCCTCCCCAGCAATGCTTTGACACTCCTAGCCTCTTATGAGAGAACTAAAAACAAACCCCCAGGGAAAGGACACAGAGAGCTGGAGCTACACATGGCAGCTGCACAAGAGCCTTCGTTCTGTCCACTTCAGCAGTGTCTTGGGTTTCTTTAGGGACATTGTGACAACAGGTGACTAAGAAACGAATGTGTTAGGGAGTTCTGGGGATGGGAAGGAGGAGTGTGTGTGTGTGTGTGTGTGGTGTGTATAATGCTTCGTGCCATTGTTTTACCGTGTGCCATTGGTCAGCGTGATGGCAGCCACGGTTGGCAGGACAAGCCACACCTGCTGTCCTGAACTTCATGGGGACAGAGGAATCAGGCAGAAAGACAGGGGATGGACTGGCGTATGTCACCTTTTCCATCCACCCATCCTCATTTTCTCTAATCAGAAGCTCCAGGCTAAAAAGGCAGCTGATGACTTTGTCATAAGCATCGCGCAACCTTGGGGGTGGCGGACTGAAGACACCAACCTTCCCAGTGAGCACCTAAGCTTGTTGACCACAACCTTCGAGGCTTGGGGTGTGAGGAGGGAGACCTCAAAGGTGTTCATGTGAAAAGAAGCAAGAAAGTATGTGGGATGAGAAGGCACTGCCCGTGAGTGGTGGTGTGACCTGACACAGCCTAGAATCATCTGAGAAGAGAGACTATCACATTGGGTTGGCTGTGGACACGCCTGTGGGGGAATTATCCAAGTTGACTGATTTGGGAAGACACAGCCCACTGTGGGTGTCACCATTCCCTAGTCAGAGATATCCTGAACTGTGTGACCGTGGAGAAAACATACTGAGCACAACAAGCAAGCATGCATTTCTCTCTGGTGTGGCCATAATGTGACCAACAGCTCCTAGCTCCTGCCAGTGAGACTTCCCTGCTGTGACATACTGTAATGTAGAACTGTGAACTGAAGAGCAATCAGGGTTCCCTGCCCTGTGGGAAGTCCAAGGACCGCCCACTTCCATCCAGGTCTAGTAAGGTGAGCATCCAAACTGCCTAGATTGCTCTTTGGGCTGATGAGGGAGGGAAACTTGATTGGGGGAGGGGGAGGGAAATGGGAGGCAGTGGCGGGGAGGAGGCAGAAATCTTTAACAAATAAATAAATTAAAAAAAAAAAACCTGTGAACTGAGAGAAACCCTGTTTCTCCCAGGTTGCTTATCTTCTCACAGGAACAGAAACGAAACTAGAATGAGCAGGCCCTGCTTTCCTGCCCAAGTTGGTCTAAAAATCTAATAAAAACCCCTAACCCAACTGAGGAAAAAGTAACAAGAATGGAAACAAGAAGGTTTTGTTTTTTAAATCTGCTGGGCATCTTGAATTTGTGGCAAAACTTAGTAGTGGGAGGGGCGCAGTTATCTATTATTGGATGTGACTTTATTTATGATCACAGGGACACCTGCGCATGTGAAGGCTGGATCAGGGGGCAGGTAGGAGAGGAGGAGAGAGTAGACAGGAGAAATAGCTATGTTTGCACACCTGCCCTGCTGGTTTTAACAGGAGATGCCCTGTTCTCCCTCCAAATATCATTCTAGATCCTCCTAGCCGTTTCATTTTCTCCATATGCTTTTTGCCTCGCTGGCTATCATCTGAGTGTGAGCTACCAGTGTGAGCAATATCTTCCCAAGACCTTTTACTTGGCTGAGCCGACTAGACGTGACCCACAAGTGTGTGAATTCCCTGTGCCCTCTGTGTCTGTATAACAACAGCCGTGGGTGCACAGCTCCACACTGGAGGTCTTTAGGAAGCCAGGGTGAATAAGAACACAAGTTTCTCTGCTCATGAAGACTGCATCCCCATAGCTCCAAGGCAGGTCTGATGTTTGAGAGGCTATGTGACTCTTCTGGGATCCTTCCATCACAAAAGCCCTGGCAGCAGTTCTTCCCAAATTAGGGATAAAGCAGAAACGTGGCAAAGGGATCATTGTTCCGTGCTCACTCCGCAGTCTGGGCAGAGGCTGACCCAGGACTGCAAAGCTAGCCTATTGGTAAAGCCTTTGTTCTTTTAACCACTGGCTACATGGTATGCCCTGTTCTCCCATGTGTCTCTTGTTTTCCCCTCTTCTTGTGTATGTATATTTTATTTTCATTTAACACATTTTATTGTTTGTGTTTTTATTGTTCTTTTCATAATGTCATTAAATTCTTACCAGAACAATAAAGTAAAAATTAAATGTTCCTTCTAATAGCGGGTATCCCTGTCTTCTCCTACCAGATGTCAAGTTCTCTGAATTCAGCACCCATGGTCCACATCTCAGGAATCTTAGTGCCTCCCCCAGACTTGGCACCCTGTCAGCCTCCAATCCGTGCCTGAAGAGAGAGTCCAGTTCCACCACCCCTTCCTGTTCCAGAGCACATTGGAACTCCAGGCTCTTGTGGGACAGTCACCGGCTTATTGAGCAACCTTGGGTTTCCTTTGAACTATGTGGGTGGTCCTGGGGACTAATGGAGTCAAGCTGACCTTCAGCATCTGGGTCCATAGTCCCATGTTCTGGAAGGCTGGCTCCATAGAAACTCTGTCCATCCCCTCGCTAGGGATGATGCCAGGGGCCTGTGTCCCACAGTGTCCAGTTCCGGTGATCCAAACAACATGTATTTAATGAGTATCATCCAATACACCCTTGGCATCTGTCCCATTGGCCATCATATTAGCCTTCCAGGATAGACACTAGTGTGACCTGGAAGTTACAAGGGACAAAGCAGACAATCCAGTCAGTTTGAAGGGCTTTCTTAAAGTCAGACAATAAGAGACTCTGGGCCTCAGATCTGAGGGTCACAGCATCTGATATTGTGAAATAATCTCTTTGTACACTGTGAAGATGTGAGTTTGCCAAGGCGCCTTCTGATTGGTTTAATAAAAGTCAAACAGCCATTAGCTAGGCAAGAGGTATAGTCAGGACAGCCAGGCAGAGAGAACTCTGGGAAGAAAAACAGTGGAGTCACCTGTGGATTAGAGGGAACAGATATGCAAAGTAAAAGGTAAAAGCCATGAGTCATGTGGCAACACCTAGAGGAATAAAAATGGGTTCATTTACATTATAAGAGATAGTTAGAAACAAGCCTAAAGCATCGGCTGAGTTTTTATAATTAATAATAAGTCTCTCTCCATATGGTGATTTGGGAGTTGGTAGGCGGGACAGAACACCCCCCCACCCCCCCACCCCCCCCCACCCCCCCACCCCCCCCACCCCCCCCCACCCCCCTACCCCCCCCACCCCCTACCCCCCCCCCCCCCCCCCCCCGCGGAATCTGAGGCTATCCTCTGCTCACAGCATAGAGACAATGAAGATGACAAGCCTTAGGCTGTGGCACATCCTCCCCCTGCCTCGCTCCATGTGGTTTTGGGCTCTTGCTGTACAGACACGATGATGTGAGTTCAAACCCCAGAACCTACATTAAGTTGGGCATGCCTGGAATCTGCGATCCTATGGCGAGATGGGAGATGGAGACAGGTAAATACCCAGAATGCTGCGGGTCAGCTAGGCGGGATACACGTAGAAGGTGAAGATGACCTCCTCTACATATGTGCCTCCTGGCATGTGTGCATCTGGATGGGCACACACACACGCACACACATGCACAAAAGATACCAGGTGAAAAATTTGTTTTCAACTGTGGTTGTGAGTGAGACACGGGTGTTTCCGATTTTCAGTCCTGTATCCATGGAACACTGTCGCTGAGTCTTCCCACCCACAATGACTGACTCTCAAAAGCTGTCACCTACATCTGTCTATGTCACACTCCACAAACAGCCAAGCTGAAGCATGTGGCAGAAGCTAAACCCCCAGAAGAGTCTCTGGAGGATGCAGAGATGGCTCAGAGGTTAAAAGCACCTGCTGCTCCAGCACCTACACCAGGGGATTGAAATTACCTACAGCTCTAGTTCCAGAGGATTCGATGCTCTCTTCTGGCTCCACAGGCACCTGTGTGTAAGTGCACACTCACACAGTTGCATATAGACACAAACATAGAGATAGAAACATCTGAAAGAGGAAGAGCTGCTGGGCCAGCATCGTGGCAGGGTGGGTAAAGGTGCTTGCGCCAAGCCTAATGGTTTGAGACATTCTCCTCCAAGTCCCATAGGATAGAAGGAAAGGGATCTCCAGTCATGCTCACTAGATGTGCTCAGTGGATGCATTCATTCATGTGCACATGTGCATACCTGCAAACACATGCACGTGCTCACATGTGCGTATGCATACATGCACAGACACACAGTAAAATAAATAAAGAATTCAAAGTTTCTGCCCTACTTGTCATTTGTCTGGGTTGCTTCCTGGACAGCCTCTCAACTGGCCTCTTTTTTCACAATACCCAATGTGATGTCTAGATTAAGCATTAATTTATGGGACTAGAGAGCTCAGTGGTTTAGAGCACTGGCTGTTCTTCCAGAGGACCTGGGTTCAATTCCCAGCACCCACACGGTGGCTCGCAACTATCTATAACTCCAATTTCAGGGGATATGACACCTTCACACCAATGCACACAAAATAATTTTTAAGCATCAACTTAAGAAGAGGGGATGACACACATGTATGTGTGTAAACAAAGACTGCTCATTTGTTTCCCGGTTGCTCAGACCCAAATAATGACACAGAAACTATATTAATTATAATACTGTTTGGCTGATGTCTCGGGCATATTTCTAGCTAGCTCTTACATCTTAAGTTAACTCATTTTTATTATTCTGTGTATTGCCACGAGGCTATGGCTTACCGGGTAAGGATCTGGCAGCTACATGGCATCTCTCTGACTCTGCCTACTCTCTCTCTAGCTCTGTTCGTATTTCCTACCTGGCTTTGCTCTACTAAGCCATTGGCCGAAACAACTTCTTTATTAACCAAAGGTAGTAAAACATATTCACAGCATACAGAGGGGAATCTTATAGCAAATGTGAGGACTCCAGGGCTCAACACAAATAAATGTACAAGGCTGGACAGTGGTGGTGCACACCCTTAATTCCAGAACTCAGGAAGCAACAGCAGGAGGATCTCAGTGAATACAAGGCCAGCCTGGACTACACAGAGAGTTTTAGGACAGCCAGGACTGTTACACCAAGAAAACCTATCTCAAAAAAACAAAACAAAGACAACAACAAAACAAACAAATATACATCATCTCTCCCTGCTCTTCACAGTAAATGCTGCTGCATTCCGTTGTTTGCTTCTCACTGGTTCCTGCAGGCCTGGGAGAAGACATGCCCACAGAGATGGACGGAGGAGTATAACATCACCAGAAAGACCCCAAGCCCACCACACAGCAAACAACCAGTCCAGATCCTCCATTCTTAGGTCTCCCCTGTGAGAGCCCCATCACCTCATGACCTTAATCCAACTGAACAAATTTGGGATGTTCCCAGAGCTTGTAAAAGACCAGCAGGATTTGGGCTGCAAGGAGAATCAAAGTACCTGGGGTATTTGCATAGAGAAGAATGGGATGGCTTTAAAATGAACCAAACTGTGTTGGTTACTAACTGTTGCCCCAATGGAAATTGTCAGTCCAAAGTTACTGTGTGCACACACAGTTTGGTCTTTCCTTTCCCCATTTTTTTGTAGTGACTTTGGTTATCTGTTTTGGTTTTTGTGTGTGGCATGTGGTGGGCATTGTTTTCATGTGGGTACAGAATGTGAGTGCTTCTACCTTCATGCAGAGGTCGGAGTAGATGCTAGCTGTCTGCCTTTTCCTCTGTTGCTCTCCATATTGCCTTGAGGCAGGGTCTCTCGCTGAATCAGAAGTTTATCACTTTGGCTAGCTGGCTGGCCAGTGAGTTTCCAGGATCTGCCTGTCTCTGCTCTGCAAAGCTGGCATTACAGGCAGCCGTGGATGCCTGGCATTTATGTGGATGCTGGAGATTTGAACTCGGGTCTCTTGCTTGCAAAGCAAGTATCCATACTTAACGACTACCCAGGCACCACCTCCATGCCAGTATATAGACTTCTTACTTGGCTTGCTGTCTCTCATGGGCAAGTCAAATCTCCTAATATCCTGGGAAAACTCCAGACTGGCACGAACATTGCAGCAAGGTATCTCTTCTATGTATGTGTGAGCGTGTGCACTTGAAGCCAGAGGTCAGCCTTAGGCACCGCACCTCAGGTGGTATCCACACTCCTGCCTCTGACTCTCCAGGCCTGGGATTATATGTGTGCATCACCACTGCTTTATTTTATCGTTTTATTTCTTACACATATTCTGGGGGTTAGACTCAAGCCCTCATATTTGCATGGCATTCAGCTCTCTCCTCAGATCCTTGACTAACCTTCATTTGAGACTCAGGTTTCCCCCAGCTGGACTGTAAGAGAGAAAAAAAAGGTGTGTTTGGCTCATATACCATGGCCTTCCAGTGCACCAGCTATACCTGGCAGCTCAGTTAAATTTTTCTGTCCTTTTCTGTGGAGCTAGGAGTTGTGGAATATTAGTTCAAGGCGTGTCACATTTGGTTAGATTGCTTTTGTTTTAACTCTGTAAAGCTGTGTTACTTTGCCTTCCTAAAACACCTGTTTGCTCTAATAAAGAGCTGAAGAGCCAATAGCTGGCAGGAGAGAGGGACAGGCAGAGCTGCCAGGCAGACAGAATAAATAGAAGGAGAAAAAGAGAAGAGAGAGGCGCAAGAAAAGGAGGAGACGAGGATGCTGGGGGCCGGTCACCCAGACGCACAGTCAGCCACGGAGTAAGAAGGAAAGAGAAGTATTCACAACAGAGCAAATTAAAATCCCAGTGGCAAAAAGGTGGACAGGATAATTAGTTAGGAAAAGTTGTCTAGAAACAAGCCAGGCTAAGGCTGAGTGTTTATACGTAAAAAGAAATCTCCATGTATTTATTTGGGAGCTGGGGGTGGCCCCCAAAGAACGAAGAGTAGAGAACAAAGCCAATAGCAATGAGTGCTCCCAAGATTTGTCTCAACCCAGGGAGCCTCCTCAATCCAATCCAAACACATGTGAGACTCTTCCGTCATCCCTGGGCCTACATCCTACACACATGTACACACCGTATGTATCATGTAGGCCATGCCATGATCCTGAACCTGTGTCTTACACATATGCACACTCTGTATGTATTACGCAGGCCATACCATGATTCTGGACCTGCATCCTACACACACACACACACACACACACACACACACACACGTACATGCTGTATTATCATGTAGGCCACTGTGACTGCTATCATCACCCCAGATACGTGTATGGAGGATCTTTACCAACTTCCGTAAGCTGCCTATAAAGGACTATCATTAGGACGACAATTTACAAAGACTGGGCTGGTAAAGATGGCTTAACAGTTAAAGGTGCTTGGGCCAAACCTGATGAGCTGAGGTCGGGTTCCTGGGTCCCACAGGATTGGAGGAAAGAACCAGCTCCTGCAAATAGTCTCCTGACCCCCACATGCGTGTGATAGCAGCCCTCCACAGAATAAATAAATGAAGGAACTCAATTTCTTTCAAATAGTATTATAGACTCATACTATTTTTAAAGGAGGAGCGTCACATCACCCCACAAATCTCTCAGGAGGATATGTAGCTAACTTCATGGAAGACACAGATGGGAAGACCTCAAAAGAAGCCAGGTGACAATTACGAATCATTAGACAAGGAAATAGGGCAGGACCCACAAGTAGCATTTCTTCACAGACCCCAGGCGGTCCTCTGGACTCAGCAGTGACTCACTCTTTTCCCCACTGCCTGGGGAAGGCCTTGCCTGCTTCCCAGAAGTCTCCAGAAGAAGAGTATCAATGTGTGGCCCCATCTGAGAAGCGTTTTTGCACAATGTTCCTTTATTGACAAATCTCTCTTGGCCTGGGCTCAGCCATCAAGGCTGACACATGGCAGACCAGTGCAAGCCTAAAGCGATTTCACTTCGCTTTGGAAGAATCTTTGGCCCAGATGAGAGCAAAATGAGGTTCCCGATGTTACCAGACTTCTGGCCTTGGGCATCTCATGCATGTGAGCTCTTCTTTCACCAACCTCAGCAGCAATGAGGATGAAGCTAGAGTGTCCCCCACCCCAGAAGGAGGGAGGCTGGTACTCTACCCTGACAACACAGTCCATGAAACTCAACTCATCACCCAGCTTGCCATGGGTCAGAATCTCCTCAGACACCTATAATGGAAAGATTTGTCCATTACCACAGCATAGACACTCACTCATGGCTCTTTAGGAGCCTGCTGTGTGGAAGGGCTAGCCAGTGCCAGCTCCTTACTTGGATTCGGCTCCCTTCTTGCTGTGTGTCAATCCCCATTCTGAGCTCTGAGGACCATGATTTACTTTTTAACTCAGACATCCAGGTCCCCTTTCAGCTGGAAGGGAAGTCAGAACCAATCAGGACTAGCTTCACCTGTAGCACTTTTTCTAGCATGGAGTCGAAGTAGGAAACCCAGCACCTTGATGTTGTGTGCTTGGGCACACAGCCTTCATGAGGTGGGTGACGATGTGCGCATGGGCGTACAACCTCCACGAGGTGGGTGACTGAACCAAGACAAGCTTCCTCCTCACAGGTCAGCATCGCCTCAGAACACCAAGAGGCTGACTCTGAGCCAGCTGGGGGATGGGGAGTCCACATCCAGAGCAGAACCTGGACAGCATTCCCAGGTGATGCTGCCCCTTAGAGGAGGAGCCAGCTCCTTGGGTTGGGGGAGCACCGAAGAGTTGGGTGACCTTCCTAGTAGTGTGTTTATTTGACAACCCGAGGCAACAAGTTGTAGATAAAGGGGAAGAGAGGAAGAGGAAAACACAAGATTCTCTAAGAATAAAGGCATCCACTCTGGTCTGCCAAAACCTCGTAAAACTGTAAATGTCCAGGCATATAAACACGGTGAGAAAAATAAGTGCAGCATCTGGGAAGGCTGGAAACAGGTCCTTTATCCTTCGTATTGCGTGGGCTCACTCTCCGTTACATAATAAATACCCAAGAAATACCCGTGGAAGGAATGCATGGCAGAAAGAAAGTGAGTGGTCCGGACTATCAGGGAAGGTGTTCTGGACTAGATGGATTTGTGGGGGATGGGTAAGAGGGGATAACTGGAGGATGGATGGAATCCAGGGAAACCCTGACTTCAATGAAGATTGCCTCAGGAGGGTGAATGTGTGGTGTTGGGAGATGGATGGGTCAAAGGGGTGAGGCTGCCCTACAGTCAGTTTCCCTAGAAGTTCAGTGACCCTGCATCCTGGGGCCACGCTATGCAGAGCCTGGGGGATGATGCCCAGGGATTCTGCTCCATGCAGCTCTTCAGGGACCCAAGGCAGCTCTAGAGATTATTAACTGGAACCATGAAGGTGCTCAAGGCCTCTGATGAGTACTAGGGAAATGCTAGTCAAATCCTTAGTGAGTTATTATCCAGATACGTCAGAATGGCCGTCACCAAAAGGTTGACAGCTATTAATGACAACGCAAAGGGAGAGCAATGACCCTGAAAATTCCCATGGGGATGGAAATTGGGGAGACCAATTGGAAAAAGTAGGTTTATCTGGAAATCCACTTTGGGGTGTGGATCATGCAAAGGAACTGAGATGAAGATTCCAGGAGATGTCTGATGACACTGTGCTTTTCACAGTGACCAAGCTATAAGCAGAGCCAATATGTTCGTCAGTGGATGAGTGGACCAGGAAAATGTGTTACACAGGCAAGAAAATGTTATTCACAGAAGAAGAAATCATGCTAAGAAAAATAATCCAGAAGTGCAGGACAAGTTTCACCTGATCCCTTCTAGAAATGACCAAGATGACGACCTATAAAAGCCAGTTATAGATTTACCACACACCCAGCTGGGCAGGCATGGCCACACCATCACGCTGATGTTGCATTTTCAAGTTACATGGGTGTTGGCCTTCATGTATATCTGTGCACTACATGCATGTAGTATCTGCAGAGGCCAGAAGAAGGCATCAGTTGTGAACTGTCGTGTGGGTGCTGGGAACTGAACCCAGGTTCTCTGAAAGAGCAGCCAGTGCTCCTAACCACTGAGCCACCTCTCCAACCCAGTGCTGCTTTTTTTTAAAGCCAAAATAGAGTGGCAGTTGTATAAGAAAATCAGGCAAAGTCCAAGGAGTCATCCCCAGAGTCATGGAGCTCCTGAGATGAGGGTAATCCGAGGCTCCCTGCATGGGACATCAAAGGACAGTAGACATCTTTTTCTGTGTCTTCAACTTATGTCTAAAACATGCCGGGAGAGGACACCTGAGGCCAGTTCAGAGAACAACGGAACTCTTCTCCATCCAGTCCACCATTTCCCAGTGTCTCCTTCCCAACCAGGCACATTTTATTATCTATTTATCCATCCATCCGTCTGTCTGTCTATCTATTTATCTATCCATTGATCCAGCCACCTATCCATCTATTTCTGTCTATCATGTTTGTCTGTCTATCAATCATGTATCTATGTATCATCTATCTATCTATCTATCTATCTATCTATCTATCTATCTATCTATCTATATCATCTACTGTCTATCTATATCCATCTATCTGTCTATCTATCATCTATCTGTCTGTCTGTCTGTCTCCCTCCACCTATCTATCATCTCTCTGTCTATCTATCAAATATCATCATCTATCCGTCTGTTTATTTATTGGAGTTGTGAAGAACATTGCTATGTAGCCCAGCTTATGCTCTCATCCACTATATAGAGTACGCTTGTCTTCAACAGGTGGCAATGCCCCTACCTCAACCTCCCAATTGCTGGGATTCCAGCCATATACTATTATCCCCATCTCTTTATTCATCTGTTTTTGAGACAGAATTTCATTGTGTAACCCAAGCTTTTCTTGAACTTGTTATGTAGCCCAGGTTGGTTTCAAATTCATAATCCTTCTGCTGCAGCCTCTTGAGTAGTAGGATATGTGTATGGATTGCTAAAATACTATTCCTCTTCTTATAAAATGGTGGGTTTTTTCTTTTAATTTAATGTGTATGTGTCATGTGTGCACAGGTGACCATGGGAACCAGAAGACGACATGAGAGCCCCTGGAAATGAACTGGAGTTACAGGCAGTTGTCAACTAGCATGTGGAATGCTGGGAAGTGAACCTGCGAGAGCAGTAATGGCTGAGCCAGCCCCAGCACCCCAAACCATGTTATTGTTAATGCATCGGTGAACTGAGAGCAAGCCTCTGACAGTTAATCGCTGATGAAAATGGACTCAAGTAGTTAGAAAAGCATGAGATATGCTAAGAATATTTAGGAACTAAGATGAAATGAACAAAAATTACCTCACAAATTCGAGCTGAGGATGATGTAGGAAATTTCAGGTCTCTCAGGGTTTATGGCATGCCGTGAATGGTGTTTTCCCATGTCATTAATGTCTCAGCTATGAGTACTGCACTAGATTCGGACAGCTGTCTCTGCTGCGAAAATGTTAGAGGACCCTCTATTTGAACCTGGGGGTGCTTGTGAGAGTCATGGATATTGAATCCAGTTACCACGACAACAGAGTCATTACCCAGGCTCCAGGTACCCTCAGAAGGGCACCACTCAAGCAAGCAACATTGCCAGTGTTTCCCAAGTGTGGTGTCTGAGCCAGTTACATAGGTACAAGCTAGGAAATGGTTAAAAACGAAAACCGCTTAAGATCTGCTGCCCTGAACCCAAAGCAGGGGTCAAGGTGAGGATGTGAAAACTGTGTTTTCTGGAGAATCTGGGCCATTGGCTCTGCAGCCATGTCCGGGAGCTTTTGTGCTAGGTAGGACATTGTTTCTCAACTGCGGTCACCTGGGAGTGATGCAGAACTACGGAATCTAAGAGCAGTCTCTGCCCCAGCTGTGGCACCAGGGCCTCCTCTACAGCGTCCTCAATCATCCTCAAGTTCATGTGCTGAAGAATATTGTCACAGCCTAGGTCTTAACATGTATTGGAGCACAAGATTCAGGACACTTTCGTGGCCAGAACTCACTTCCAGGAATTCCAGCTCAATTGGTCAGGAGCCTGGCTCAGAAACTGAGATTTCAAAAGATTTCTCCAATGGAATCTAACATACAGTAAAACCTGGGAAAGGGGAGGCAGCACCTGCACTCATCCCTGGCCCTCAAGGTTGGGCGCTTCCTGGAGAGCAATAGAAAAGTTGCCAGGATGTTTTGGGAGCAGCTACTGTCTCTACCTGTCATCTGTCAAAGAGGGAGGCCACCCAAATCAAGGACTGTCAATCCACCCTCCTGTCAACACCACACACACACACACACACACAATGCCCAAGGCCCTGGGTTCAGAGGGCGGGCAGGTCGAGGGAGAGGTTTTATTACTATAAAGCCTGCATTCTCTGAGCTGGGCGTTAATTAATTTCAAAGTAGGTTGAGTGATGGGGGAGGGCTAGTATTGCCAAGCGGGTAATAAAAAAGCTTTTCAAAAAGTCCCGCTTGCCACCTGGAATGTCTCCACACAGACCCACCCACCACATCATGGTTAGAGAGAAAGGCCAGCCAGCGAGCAGCGCACCTTCTCCAGGGCCGGGATCGTATACGGTCTGCGCTGTGTGTACATGTGTATATGCAGATTTGCATGTGCTGAAGACAACGACTTCTATTTCATTGCCAAAAGGAAGAGTCCACTAGTAGCTTGTAGTTGAATGGGAAGGTTCTGTGCAGAACCGGAAGGGGGATGAGGAGTCAAAAATGGGCAAGGCACAGGTGAGAGCAAGGCAGAGGGAGGGGCCTCGATAGAAGAGAAGGGCCCAGACTGTTCAGGCTCAACCTATGGCCTCCAAAACGGGCATTCTTGCTGTGACCCCCACTCCCTCCATTCCCTTCCTATGTCAACCCTACCCTGCCTTCATAGCCCCCCTGTGATTCTGACTTTTCTCCCACCCACCTGGTCTCATCTGAAGTCACCTCTAAACATATCCAGAGTGAAGCTCCTGACAGCCGCTGCTGCTATGGGGGAAATGACCCCTCCGCTCACACGGGCACATGCCACCAACTTCTGAGTCACTTTGCATGAACTCAACCTCATTTCCTCTTCCTCATGGTGGACGGGACAATCTCAGCTCTCACCAGCTCAAATTTTCCAGGCATTTACCCCCCAGAAGACACAGAATCAAGTATGGCCTTTTGATATTGAGATATCCCGAGATCTGGCTTGTGGTTTCATTTTTTTTTCTTGTGTGATTTTGTTCCTCTCTCAACTTGAAAAATGATTTTGACAGAAAATCAAATCAATTCCCTAAGTTATTTCTTCATGCAAAGGCCATGGCACGCTTGGAGGTCAGGAATCCTGGCATGCTATGGGAAGAAGGGGCCCCAACTTCGTTCTCAATGGAAAAGTGCACACTTTCTTCTTAGATTTAATAGATACTCACAATGTTGGGGGTCAGAGGTAGATAGATCTCTGAGTTTGAGGTTAGCTTGATCTACATAGTGAGTTCCAGACCAGAAAGCGAGAGAGAGAGTGAGAGAGAGAGAGAGAGAGAGACAGAGAGAGAGACAGAGAGACAGAGAGAGAACCATATTAAGCCATTCTCTGTATCTTGATGAGCTACACTCCCAAAGAAGGCACTTTGTGGTGGACGTTGAACCTGGTGGCAAACGGGCAGATGTGGAGAACATCATGAGGCCTTAGGTCGTAGAGTGTTTTATCTGCTTATAGCCCAAACCAGTCACAGAGATCCCACAACTTTCCCCCTATGGCAGAGCAAGGACCTGGGGTCTGCTTTTAAAACAGTAGCGCACTCTGAACCACTCCTGCCAAAGTTCATGATTTCATGAAAGATATACTAGGGGGGAAAAGTACCCCAGAGGTAGAAACCTCCTGGATGCCCGGTTCTCCGGGTCAGTCTGAAGAAGTTTTGGGGGAAGAAATAGCCGGTCAGATGCCGGAGAACCCAAGCCTTTCACTTGAGGTGGGAGAAGGATTTATTAGATCCCTGGATTAAGATCCTGCATTTAAGACCCAGTTCACAAGCACGTAATGGGTTTTTCCCACCCGTTAAGAGCCAACCGAGGGCACCGTGTTCTATTTTAATAGAAGCTGTAACTCCATTTCATTTATAGACTAAACTGACAGAAAAAAAAATCACCACCAGGGCAGTTCTCGCCAGAGAAAACATGACTTTATGTAATTGCTCAGGCTGTGGACTTGAAATAAAGGCTTGTCTGTACCCTGGGTGATCTCCTTTCCTCTTTCTATTTTTGGTATGGAGGTTGACTGGAAGGGAAATTTCTGTGGTCAGGACCCTGTGAAGTTAACACTTCCGGGGCAGGACCCCTGTTCTAGGCAGACACCCTGAAATGCAGCTGCGGAACAGCCTACTGGCTCGTGGAGCTCCACGGCAGAAGACACATGAGCAGAGGATGTTGGGATGGGGCAAAGCCAGGGACACGATGGAACCCGTTTCCCATCCAAGTAACACTGAGCCAGTTAAAATCTCATAAGTAGTTGAGATTTGTGGAGAACCCTTCAATTGTCGCGAGAAAGAAACGTTAGGAGAGAAACTCATTTCTCACAGAACGAGACTTAAAGCAGACAGAGCTTGGGAAGGCGGCTATGAGGCCTTAAGGGGGCGGGGTATTGGGGCAGAGTCAGAGGAGGAGTCAAGATGAATGGTTTGCATGTATAAAACTCTCAAAAGCTTCACTTAAAATGATACTTAAGATCCCCCAGAACAAAAAAGTGTCCACCTCTACTACTGTTTTCTAAGGAAGAAACTAAATATCCCTAAAATGACATACTTAATGGCAAAGATATTTACTGTATAGCAGGGTCCCAGATGTGGTAGGTCTCGTGATCTTAGCACAACTGACTCCATGGTGGAAGGACCATTTGGGTTGTAAAACTCAGCATGTAGACAGCACCACCTGCCAAAACTAAAACAAAGGGCCTAATCCATCAAAGTCCAGAGTTCTGGGAAAGTCTCTAAATGTACTGACCCTGCCTTCTGGCTTCTGCAGTTCTACTTCTGGCTAGCTATTCTTGTTAACTGAGATGTGTCAACCCAGAATACTGTTTTTGTGCTTAAAAGTTCACCCTGGGAAAGTCTCAGGGCTACACTGAGATCCCAAACACCCATCATAGCTGCCAGCAGGCTAATAAAGGCTTTCTATTGCCTTAAGCCCGTGTCTGCACAGTCTTCTCTGGTGGATGCCCCACTACCTGTGCAATGGTATCTCTCAAGCATGCACCAGTGTGCACTATCTATAACACCTATTATACAGGAAGTAAGAGGAATAAGAAGCAGGACCTACTGACACTGCTTGTGGCTCCTCCTCGAGAGGCTGAGGTAAGAGGACCCCAAATTCAAGACTAACCCAGGAATCTTGGCAAGACCCCCATCTAAAAGTAAAATTTTATTATTTAGTTCATTTGCCCAGAATATGCAGAACCCTAGTTTCAATACGGCAAGTTACAACACATATACATACACATAATATATAATATACACATATAGAACATATGCATACACACACACATATATACACACATATATGGCATACCATACAGTGTTTGAGAAGAAATAAATATATCATGTAAGGTAGGAATCTGTCCTCAGTTGATTAAGTTAAAATGACAAGCTATCAAAGATACAGGGGCTTGAGACATGTTAAGATGGCCACATCTTAACAACTAAGGACACTGGATGCTCTCAGAGGGGAGGAGTGTGGTTCTCAGCACCAACATCTAGTAGCTCTCACAAGTAACTCTAGCTCCATAGGATCCCTAGCACCTCACACACACACAGAGTGTACATATATACACAGACCCAAGCGCAGACACATGAATAAACAGAACTCTTAAAAGCAGATGTAAAAGCTACAGACCATTTCCTTCTGTCTTTTCGTAAGTGAGAAGGAGTGTAAGTGTGTCCATGTGTGCATATTAAACAACTGGGCAAAAACATTCTAAACTCCCCAAAGCAATCAGGTGTGGGTAGCAGAATTACTAGAAAGTAACTATGCAGTAGTTACAAGAGCTTCTTTTCAGCATTATTTGTATTGTTAGACACACAGGACATATCACAGCTCTTTTTATTAAATTTATCCTATTTTAGCTCTGTGTATATGCATGTCTGTATGTGAGCACATGCATGTGTGTGCAGTACCCACACAGTCCAGAAGAGGGCATTTTGTCCCCCTGGAGTTGGCATTATAGGCAGTTGTGAGTGACTCCATGTAGGTGCTGGGAACTGAATTCTGGACCTCAGGAAAAGCAGTGCACATCCTTAGCTGCTGAATCTCTCCAGATCCTGTGTCATTCTTAAAATCTACTTGCAACAGTAATTTTAGTAAAAGAAAAGAGGTCTGTTTTAGATTCCTCGGTATATTTCCCCCCTATAGTAAAGAAATCCTTCCAATGTTTGGACTCAATTTTTGTTAATCTCAGTTCTGCCATTTACCAGCTGTTGACACTGGGACAGCCACCAAGAGTCTCTGAGTTTAACTTCCAGGCTGTTACATGATGGCATTGAATGATGTCATGTTTGAACAACCTGATACACACAAGATGCCCAAGTTAGAGACAAGAGAAGGTAAATGCACTGTGCCTTTAATAAGTGCAACAGACCTAAACAGACCCAAGATCTAAACTTATGACTGCTGGCAAACACTAACCGAAGGGGCCCAGGGACTCCTGCTCAGCGTCCAGTCTGCAGCTGGCCACTGTCTGGAGGAGAAGCACCCTGGAGAATGTGGCATCTCTTCCTAAAGTATTTGTTCTCTTAACAGGCAACCTGACTGTAACTGGAGTTTTCTCTCCCAAAATGTTTGGCCTGTTGGTTCAGGTTTATCATTAACTAGCTCTTACAACTTAAATGAACCCATTTCTATTATTTTATATTTTATCGTGAGGCTTATGGCTTATTACATCTTGCTTCCCTGGTGGCTACTGGCATCTCCCCAACTCCACATTCTTTCTCTCTGTCTCTCTGCTTAGATTTTCTGCCTAACTCTATTCTGCCCTGCCATAGACCAAAGGAGCTTCTTTATTAACCAATGGTAATAAAACACAGAATCTAGAGAGACATCCCACAGCACCTGACTGCTGTGGCAAGAGACCAACCTCATTTAGTACACACTGTGTTCCAGGGTGTGCTTGACTCCTAAGCATGGCATGCTATCTCACTGCACCATTGCCCATTATTGCAGGGAGACATTGCTACTCTTCCATCCTATAGATAAAGAAACCACACAGCAAAAAAGCTACTTGACTTGATCAGAGTTATCAAGCCAGTTAGGGGTATCTGAGCTCTTAGCCACTAGGGACTAGAGATGCCTGATTTGTTAAGAGTGGGGTCAAAAGGGAAACTAGAGCTTCCAAAATCTTACAAAGAGCAATTGGTGTTCCAGCCCGAGTGACCATCAGCATGCCCTGTGTTATCCATCCTCACGGCGTAACCGGCCCTCCCTGAAGTTTCTGCTGCAGGAAGCCTCAGCTGAGAGCTAAGGCTGCATTTGCTGTCCATGATGCTAGGCTTGGGCCCACTCTGGTAATCGCTCTGTCAGGCTTCTGAGCTAAGCGGTGAGACTGACCCTTCCATCAGAAACCAACTACCATGTAAGTACGCAATGCCCTCTGTTTTAATGGGAACAGTGTACCACTGCAATTTAACCAGTGCCAGATGGTGAGAATAGTTTTAAAGAAATGTAGTTTCAAAATGCTTTTTTTTTTTTTTTTTTTTTTTTTTTGAGACAGGGTTTCTCCATAGCTTTTGGTTCCTGTCCTGGAACTAGCTCTTGTAGACCAGGCTGGCCTCGAACTCACAGAGATCCACCTGCCTCTGCCTCCTGAGTGCTGGGATTAAAGGCGTGTACCATTACTGCCCGGCTCAAAATGCTTATTAATGCAGACCCATTGTCCCCTGATCAAAAGTATACAGTGTTTAATGAATTCCCTCAGCAACCAACGGATGAAAAGAAAAGGAATTTCTTCCTTCCATGTAACAAAGATCAAATTCATCACTTGTGTTTCTTCCTGCAGCCTCCCTGCTGTTCTCAGCCACTTACTTCCCCAAACATCCAGGGACGTCCCTCCTCCAGAGGCACCGTGCTGTTTCTCTATCTTTGCTTCAAAATTCCACCTCAGTAAAGCTCACCCAAAGCTTTTTGTATCTACTTTCTTTGGCAATTCTTGCAATTTAGGATCTTATATTGACCCATCCACCCATTCACACTCCTGAAGGTTTCATAAGCTCATACTCTTGTCTAAAATCATCAACTCATACGCATTCAACATAGCGAGGCTTGCTTGCTTGCTTTTCTCTGTCAGCTCAGATCTCAAAGGAGCTTTTAATAAACAGTAGAATCTGGAAAAGCTGTCTAAAAAGAAAAAAAGCACACCCAGGAAATCTCAGTTCCTATTAATTTAGTCATTACTGTGGCTAAAATCACTCCTAGACGGGAATCTGTGTTCTTCGTTGATTCACTTTTAATCAGTTGAGTTTGTCAGTGATCCCGCTCTAATTATTTATCCTTGCAGTATGAACACCGTGTTGGCTAAGGGCGATCACTGCTGCTGCTGTAGTGGCTCGCCGGTGATGTGAGACAGGTGTAAACCCGCCCACATCTCAGACTCAACCAATGGTACGGAAGGATGCTGATCTCAGTGGTGTGTGTGTGTGTGTGTGTGTGTGTGTGTGTGTGTGTGTGTGCGCGCGCGCGCGCGCGCCCATGCGTGCATGCAGCATCTGCAAAATAGGCTATGGATTTCCCACTCTTGTTCATAGTGCATGTTCCCACCGCTTCCAAATATCAGCGAGAAGAGTGTCCCTAATTCAGAGTGACCTTTTCTGAGCATGTTCTAGATCTAGACAACTGGAGTTGGATGCCAGGGTTTTTTTGAGTAGACTTCTGTGGACAAAAGCGGACTGAAGACCACCAAGATAGACATATTCCGTAGTTTAAAACAACAACAACAAAACTAGTAATGATGCTTCCTCCGCTGGGACTCAATAAAACTGTTTTCAAGTTTAACGAGGGAAAACTGGCTGTAAATGTTTTCAGTTTTTCCCTGACACTGATCTTGTAGATTTTAGGTTTATTGGAGACTGAGAATTCTTTTCTCCAAATTCAGTGTCACCATCCTCAGGCAAAACCCTAGTCCACCTTCTCTTGCTGAGGGCTCCAAGGATGGTCTGAAAAAAAAAAAAAACAAGCTGTCTGTCTTCGATCGCATCTATTTCAAAGGCTATAGGCATTCCCGGTTCCCAGATGTCTCAGGATACACCGTTATTTAAGGACTGTGCATAGATTCACGTAAACCAGTGCTTTTCAACCCCTGGTTACATCCAAACTTCCTGGGAACTTTCATAAAAATCTAGACTCCCAGGCCATGTGCCAGGTCTACTGAGTTTAAACCCTGGGAGGAAGTTCCTGATTGGTTAAGGACCATGACACAAGGCTGACTTTCTCAGCCTTTATCCTGAGGTCCACCACAGACAATGTCACCAGGTAAACTCCGTCACAGACTAGACAGGAACCCTGGTGACCTTCCACTGGGCCACTAGCGAGGAGGGTTATTGAGGAGCCATTGTCTTCATGCACGGGCATTTCGAGGTCAGCTTATTTTACTGAGTGTGGCGGTGGCTTCTTCACTCTTTGTCACCTGCTACTGAAGATGGCTGGTGCTCTGAGAGAGGGGAGTGTTTCCTGGAATGGCATCTCCCAAGTGAAGTCGTCCTGTGAAGTGCTCCATTCTGGAGCCTGGAGTCCTGAAGTCAAGTTCAAGACTTCAACGCTCACATGCATGTGTGTGCATGTTTGTGCATGTGTTGCATGTGTGTGCATTGTGTGCATGTGTTGCATGTGTGTGCATGTGCGCTTGTATATGTAATAGCCTGTTAGATGGCTGGCTTAGTTAGGGTCACTGTTGCTGTGATGAACACCATGACCAAAGCAACTTGGGGAGGAAAGAGTTTATTTAGCTTTCACATCCACATCACTGTTCATCACCAAAGGAAGTCAGAACAGGAGCTCAAGCAAGGCAGGAACCTGGAGGCAGGAGCTGATGCAGAGGCCATGGAGGGTGCTGCTTACTAGCTTGCTCCCATGGCTTGCTCAGCCTACCTTCTTATAGAACCCAGGACCACCAGCCCAGGAGGTGACTCAATACACAATGGGCTGAGCCCTCCCCTGTCAATCACTAATTAAGAAAACACCCTACAGGCTAGCCTACAGCCCAATATTATAGAGACATTTTCTCAATTGAGGCTCCCTCCTCTCTGATGATTCTAGCTTGGCCAAGTCAACATAGAACTAGCTGATACAATGGGTGAATATGCACACATGTGTATCTCCGCATGGAGGTCAGAGATCGACCTCAGGCATCTTCCTCAATCCTTCTGGGTTTCTTTTTTTTTTTTTTTTTAAATTTATTTATTTATTAAGGATTTCTGCCTCGTCCCCACAACCGCTTCCCATTTCCCTCCCCCTCCCCCGATCAAGTCCCCCCCCTCATCTGCTCGAAGAGCAATCAGGGTTCCCTGACCTGTGGGAAGCCCAAGGACTGCCCACCTCTATCCAGGTCTCGTAAGGTGAGCATTCAAACTGCCTAGGCTCCCACAAAGCCAGTACGTGCAGTAGGATCAAAAACCCACTGCAATTGTTCTTGAATTCTCAGTATTCCTCATTGTCCGCTATGTTCAGCTAGTCCGGATTTATCCCATGCTTTTTCAGACCTAGGCCAGCTGGCCTTGGTGAGATCCCAATAGAACATCCCCATTGTCTTAGTGTGTGGGTGCACCCCTCGTGGTCCTGAGTTCCTTGCTCGTGCTCCGTCTCCCGAGCAAGGATCTCCTGGTTTCTTGAGGCAGTGTCTCTCACTGAACCTGAAGCCCAGAGGTCCTTCCATTGTGCATGGCTTTTTACAGGGGGGCTAGGAACCTGAACTTGAGTCCTTGCATTGTGCAGCAAGCACTTGGCCAATAGAACCACTGCCACAGTCCAAGTTCAGGATTCTAAGAGCCATAGGGTACTTGAACCCTGAAGAGTCTATCCTGCAGTTGAGAAAGCTGTAGACTCGGAATCTTTTGCCTGGATTGGGCAATGACATCTTTCCCCTGTGATCATCCTTATCAGTATCTGAAAAGCATACTTTAGCAGACTGATGGACAACGTGGCTGCATTACAGCAGGTTCCACAACCGCCCTGATTTGTAGAGTTTAGAAGCAAGCCGAGGAAGAGAGGAAACGAGGCAGAACACAGGGCTGGGGACGCCACAGGTTGGGCCAAGGGATTTAACAGCCTGATGGTAATCAGAGAACTTGAACATCATTGCTGGTGTTGTCTCTGAAAGCATCCCAGCCAGGCTGGTGGTCTGACGTCCTAATTAGTTAATGGGCACAGGAGGGTTTTACATGTTTAGAAATGAAGGCTTATTGGATCAGCACTCAAAGATACTCACATGTTTTGGTAAGCTGACATTTCCCTCTAAGACAAGGGGCCTCAAACTTGAACATGCGTCAGATCCCCTGGGGGGCCGATTAAAACACAGCTCACTGGGCCCCACTCCCCAAGCGTCTGATACAGCAGGTTTGGAGTGGGGACTGTGCACTGCCATTATAATGAAGATTTGTTCTGAGTGACGCTGCTGCTGGTGGTCTGGGGGCCTTAGACTGATAGTGGATATTCTAGGAGAATAGCAATGAAGAGGAAAATGGAACAGACACGGACGGAAGAAAGGGGAACCAAAGGAAGGAAATTATTAAACGGGACATGGAAAGAAAGAAGGGTGAGAAGGCAAGAAAGAGCGGGGTGGGTGGGGAGAGAAAAGCCAGGAAAGGGGGTGGGTGTACACACTTGAATGCCTGTGTTCTTGTTTGAAAAGAGAGAAGAAAGACAGATGGAGGGTGAGGCTGAGCATCCAGTGAGGACTGGCCAGGCAGTAAGGGCAGATGCCTTGGGACCCCCCTTCCCAAGCATGTGTAGCTGGATATACCAGTCTGTTGGGTTCTGGTCTCCACTGCTCACTCCCTTCGCCCCGACTTCCCACTCCCTCCATTTTCTCTGTCACTAGGTAGTAGCAAGCAGCTTGCTTTCTGCTGAGTGACCCAAAGCGCCCCAGTGTGGCGAGGCACTTTGATTTTCATCTCTCATCTTTAAATTGTTCAATAAACAGTAATAATATCCCAGGCACAAACTTGTAGAATATTGTGGGTTTTTTTGTTTTTGTTTTTTGTTGTTTTTACATGTGGAGTTCAGAGGACAACTTGTAGATTCCAGGAATTAAACTCAGGTTGTCCGTTTGGTGACAAGCCACTTTACCTACTGAGCCATCTTGCTGGCCCAAACACTATAGACTTCTATAGATTTATTCTTACATAAAATCTCTTTTAGTTCTAATTACTCCCAAACTCAGGCGACCTCTCACGGTTGCTCGTGATGGGTGGCTTTTCAGACGTCTAGAATTTTTTCTTCATTCATACACACATATTCACCACTGGTCATTCAGAACAGAAGCAAGACTGTGTGATTCTTAGTATATAAGGACGTGGTTTGTTAATCAGACACCATTGCGTCTCTGTGTGGGGTGGGATTCGGGCCTGTTCCTATGCCTAATTGTTGAGTATTCCACTTCTCACAGTGCCAGAATTTGAGCTCATTGGTCAGTAATGGACGGGCAATCACGTAGCCCGGGATTTTCCCCAGTTACAAACAGCAAGGCTCCAAATGTCCCTGCCCAAGTGCTCTTCCGGATGAGCTAACTTTGAAAAGATGGGCTACATACACCAGACACAAACTTAAAAGCTATTTTGCACTTGACAATGCTATTCTGTCTTATTGAATGACTTTTCTGTGCTTAAGAAGGAAAAGGACTTGCTTCCCTGACTGGTTTTTGTCTTGTTTTGGAGCTGGGCAAGAGACCCAGGGCCTTCCACACTCACCTTAGGCATTGCTCTCTCCTGAACAACCTCCCAGTTCCCAATATTTCCATTGGACCTTGTCTTAGGGGGTGCTAAAAATTGAAAATAACACGCCACCCCCCCTAACCACCCAGTGTTTTGGGGAAGATTGTCCTTAAAGCCAGAGCATCAAGATAGGGATTGGAAGACCATGCTCTCACTGAATTCGTCCTCCTCCTGGTAGGAAAACACCACAGTTCTCCAGGCTGACTGGAATTGCATCTGCGCTGGTTTTCTGCTCTTTGTTCTCTGGTGCTCAGTGTTGTTTTCTGTGGGTGACTTCAGTCCACACCATGTGGCCACTCTCAAGCCACCTGATTCCCTGTGACTCAGCCCCACACTCATCCTCGAGTCATTAGAGAGTGGGAAGCCTGAGTAAGGCCAGGCATGCGGCCAGGGAGCAACAGAGCATGCCCAGAGAAATCAGGGATTCCCTTTTCCACCAGGGAGGCATGAGGAGAGACAGCGAGTTCTTCACGGTCAGGGTGGGCGACTCTCAAAGAGCTGGCTATTGGGAAGGCGGGGAGGGGGTCCCCTGAACGTGGCAGCCATTGGGAGCAAACAGACTCGTCCTGAAGCAAGCCAAGGGAAATAACAGTTGAACTACACCATGGGGCAGTGGCGAACTTTCTGCCCAGGTCTCCCTGAAGACCTCCTCAGGGTTTGCATGAGGAATGTCCCCCAGGGGTTCATGTGTTTCAACACTCAATTCCCAGTAGGTGGTGCTGTTTGGGGAAGATGGCAGAACCTAGCTGGTGGATGGGGGTACAGGAATGCTCCAGAGGAACAAAGCCCAGCTCAACTTCCTACCCAAGCTCTCACCACCAGCTACTAACCTGTAAGAGCCAGGTGCTCCCACTACCATGGGCGAGTTCCACTCCAGCCACCGTGACTTCCTTAGATAGTAGCCTGGATGCCCCAAAGGGTGAGCCAACATAAGGCCCTGTCTCTTCAGTCATGTGTTTGGTCATAGTGACGGCAACAGACATCTTCATGATGAGCCGTTTTCTCTCCCTGACGAGGAGGGGCTGAATTTGTTGAGCGGTCAATGTATCTCAGGCGCCATCCTTGGCACTTGGAGAATCTTAACCCATCCAGTTCTCAGACCACCGTTTGATAGGCATTGTTGGCATCTTCATTGTAGAATGGGGAAACTGAGACTCAGAGAGTTTTTTTTTTTTTTTTTAAAAAAATCACTTTGCCACACATTTAAGAGAGGGTTGTTTACTGGTTTCAAAATGTTTTGTGCATATCACTAACCATTAAAGAATGAAATATGCAAATGATCCCAACTGCCAAGCTCTTACTGGGGTACTGTTACCCAAAAGTGAGTGATTAAAAACTGTGGCCATGTGTTATCACCCCTTCTGGTGATCAGGTCAGGACTGTGTAAGCAGCCTCCCTGTGGTTCTAGATCACAGGCTCACGTGACGCTGCTCAGATGTGGTCAGGAGGGTGGCCATCTCATGAAGGTTCTACTGGACATAAACCCGTTTCCAAGCTTTTCTGTGAATTAGTGTCAGGAAGCCTCAGCAACTCACTATGTGAGTCTCTCTGGGGGGCCACTTCTTCTGAAACAGTTTCCCCAGGCCAATATGGAGGGAGGAAGGGAGGGAAGAAAAGGGAGAAGGGGGAGAAATGGGAGAACGAGAGGGGAGAAGAAAGAGGAGAAGACCTCGGTGGGGACAGAGGAAGAGAGAAACAGCAGGACGAAGAGGAAGAAGCAGGAGAGAGGATGGAGAGAGATAGGTTACTGTAGCTTTGGTATCTCAAAAGTGACACTCTGTGGCTTCTGCTGGGTACCATTGGTCCTACAGACCAACCCTGGGGAAAGTGGAGTGTGTTGCATCAACATAGGACCATTTGGAGTCATCTTGGAGGTGCCACCATGGGAAGCATCTGCCACCTAGCAAACCTTGGAGGGCACTGATGACCAAGGGCCTATTCTTTTTTCTCTGTCTCCAGACACTATCCTAACCAAAGCCCAATGTTCACTAGATGATGACACCTCTCCAAACATGAGGGGATTTTAATATTGATTCTGCCTGTCAGTATTACCCAATACATTTTGTTCCCATCAACTCCATATACTCAACAAACTCTGTCCCTTTCTTTGCTACCTTAAATCAAGGATGTGGCTTCTTCTATAGTATCCTCTCCATCGTCACAGATATGTCCCTCCACCTTGTCCTCCCTATGGTCCATAGAATAGAAGACCTGTACTTCCCAGGCCATCAGGTTTCAGTTGAAATTGACCAGCGGGAGTCACAAGCAGCAGATTGAGGACAGGAAGCGAGGTTTAGGACATCCACACCCCCATGTGCTCTGTCTGCACCGTCTTTCTGGAGGTGGTTGTGTCCACTGTGTTTGCATCTCTTCCTAGGCTACCCACTTCCATGCCTGAGTTCTCACTGGACACTGGGAATTCTACTTCCTCCCATCATCTCAGTATCCCCATGTCCCAGGGTCCTTGAAGTCCCTGAGTTTCTCACTATCTGTTTTCAGTCTTCCAAGCCACTCACACCTCCATAAATAACTCCCTGTGTAAACATCACCTTTGACCCAGACAGACAGAACTAATTTCTCTGTTGAGACCCAGGACCCACAGACTGTGGCGTGAGCTTTGGCTCTCAGGCCTCTGTTCCTTCACACGTCGCGAGGCAATCCTTTGCCAGTTTGTCAGTGCAGATGAGGGCACACGGCTCATTGCAATGGCCCCAGAAGCCCACTGGGATTCAAGTCCCTTAGAGTTATGTGGTCCCAGACTAACCAGTCACCCACCAGTAGCATTTTGAGTTGTGAGAGAGTATAGACAATTGTTGGTGGAAGGCCAGAGTATGGGATATCAAAGAAGCTTGACTAGCAAGAATTGAAATGATCACAGACCCCCCACTCCTACCCCAATGCTTCCCCTTCCCTGACAAACCAGGGTTTGCTCTTTGGGACAAGTCACTCTGTGTACATCTTCCTCTTTAACACAAGGTCTTTATAAGAATTTTCACTTTTTTCTCTCTTTCTTGGGAAATACGGTAGAGTAAATCTAGGCTTTCGTTTGCGGTAATCTGTGGGAGAGAAGAGAAAACAAAGCCGCGAGGTTGTTGGGGAATCTGTCACTCACGGTTTCATTTTCCCGTCTTCTCATTCACTCTAAGATCCAGCCCATGATGCTGGTAGATTTCCTGGGTCCTTAAGCGAGTCAGGCAAGATTCCTGCTAGCGAGGGGCTCTGGAGAGAGAGACCGAGGGCCTCTAGAGAGAAGACCAAGCGTGGAAACTCCACAGCCTGAGGAAGAGGGGCAGAGGCTGGTGCTTGACTCTTTAGGTCTCCCTCACAACTACATTTTTCTGAGGCCAAGTCTTTCACCAAAACTTGAGTTCACTGACTAGGCCAGGAGCTCTAGGGATTCAGCTGTCCCCCCACACCAGCACAGGGCTTTCAGACGCACACAGTTTTTATGTGGGTGCTGAGGACTTGAACTCAGTACTCTTTTTGGCAGGGCAAGCGTTACCAACTGCACCATCCTCTTGGCCCAGGGACTGCTTTTGTTTCCAAATGACCTCATTTGATTAGCCAAATAGTTTAATTACACTCAAGCTCCATTAATACAGTAGTACATATTAGAAATTGATTGGACTTCATTCATGACTCCAGATTCTCTCTTTTTCCGAACCATAGCAGATCAGGCTAGGAAACCATCTTCCATGGACCATGCTCCAAAGAGAGCAAACAGATCATCCAGGGCACTTGGGTTTGTTCATGTGTAAACACAGATGTCCTATGGGAGAATCTCTGAAGGAAGGATGAAGAAAAAGGAGGGAACATAATCTTCTAACAAAACTGCCTGGAAGCTACAGAAGATTTCCCCGTTCAAGTTCTTCTGAAATTTCCTTCTCTTTCCCACACTGACGAATCCTCACCCTCTAACTGTTCCAACCACAGCCACCAACTCAAGTCAAAGAGAGGCAGAGAGGGTCAGCTGCTCTTGCTTTTCTGGGCCTTTCGCCTTAATAACAGGCATAAAACACACACCAAGGGAGGAAGGGCTGCCAGGATTGCTGCAGGGGTGGTGTCTACTCTTTGCCTTGATGGAGGGCCTTGGAGTCACCTGTTTTTCTTGTAATAGAAGAGATCTAAGGGATCCTAGAAAAAGATGTTTGCACAGCGTGGACAGTCTGATCACCACAAGATGGACATGATTTTCTTGCTGGCTTCCCCACTGCCAAAGGTAGCTTCTTTATTTATTAGCCAATAAAAGCAATACATATACAGAAGGACTTCCAACACCATTTCCCCTTTTCTGTTTAAATAAAAAGGGAGGCTTTAACTTTAACATAGCAAAATTACATGTAACAAAATAGGTATCAACCAAGAATTACAGTTATAATATTGATATCTACTTTATCTTTTATCATAACTAAGGAAAACTATAATTATAACTATCTATTCTTCAACTCCATCAAAGACTCCAGAAGTATATAGTATTACCAAGTTAGCAGGAAGTGCATTATAAGCAACTTACAAAACTCTAGAATTGACAAAGACATCTTGCTGCCTGGATAGTCACCCAAAGTTCTTCTGTACCATTGGGGCATCCGTCTTTAGCCTACTGGCCCATAGTATCCAGCAGACTTTTCCACAAAGCAGGAAATTTCAAAGACAGTTCCGCCTATATTGGCAGTTTGTCAGTCACATTTTTCTGTGTTTTGCAGAATGTCTCGCAGACTCTTTCATGAAACAGGAACCTCAAAGGATTGTCTCACCTTTAGGCAAGTTCAGCAGTCATTTTTCTGTGGGTCCTGCATGTCCAGTTCAGATAGCATAGCATCAAGCAACCCAGGCAAGAGCAGTTTCTTGCCCAAATGGCTAACAAATGTCACAAGGAGCCTTGATACCCATCATCCTCTTGAGGTAGATTGGTACTGCCAGGAGCAGATGTATCTCATTGTCATGAAAAGTCCTAACTTCTTAAAAAAAATTTAAATGACATATTCTGAAGGTCTCTGAAAGATTTGAATAATACCTATCTAACTGAAATATATCTCTATATATCTAGAAAATCTAACATGACTACAAGTTTGACTATTACAGATGATTATCTATTAACCCATATTTCTTAATTATACATTACATTTTTAAATGAGCTTCACCAACAAAATACCTTAATCAAGAACAGAAATATACCTATAACAAAATTGTCCTTAAATTCATATCAATAAACCAAGATCTGTACCAGTGCGAAGGATCCATCTCTATAGCATATCCCCTTTAAAAGTAAACAAACATTTATAAACAATATTTGGGAATTTGGGCATAGTTCTCTCCAAGCTGCTTTCCTGCTTTTTGTTGAGCAAAGTAATTTTTGGGTGTGTTCACAGTGACCTTTTGGGTGGGGAGATTGGTCCATCAGACTACAATTGTCTGGAAGGAATCCACAGGTTCTCATCTTCTGTGGAAACAAAAGAACCTCTTTCCAAAGGAACATATCCTTAGACCCATATTTTGAAGTCAAGACACCTTTAAGATATATATGTTGGTTTAGCTTATCAGCCTATACAATGAAATCTCTCTTTTTACTTAGCTCCTTCACAGTCAAAAAATTCAAAGAAAACACAATAATACACATAATCCAGACTCTCTGTGTATTTTTCATCTTTACGTGGCTTATTTTTCTTTATTTTTTTTATTCTATGACTGTTTGTACTGTCTCTTTAAAGACTTCTTTTTTTTTAATGATTTGCTTCTTCTTATAACTCTTTTATACTCTTTCTTGTCTCTCCTAAACCTATGTACATTTACAGATCTTTTTTATCGGAATCTGTCTTTATTGTATATCTGTAATTATTTTCTGATCAGAAGCACCCTTTTTTTAATGCTAAGTGGGCATGGCTAGGGCCAGCATGGTCCTGCCTGCTTGCTCTGCCCAGTCCAACATGGCAGAGGCATGTTTGCTTCCTCTGAGAGCCATGCACATTGCCCATTTCCAGGCACACAGTGAGTCTATGTTGCCATTAAGCAAGTTGTAGCACTCTGCTCACAGAACCCATTTAAATGCTGTAGTAAAACCTCCTGAAAGAGTCAGAGCCATCTGTGCTGGTGAACCAAAACCATTTTTTAAACCATGCATTGTGTGTGTGTGTTGTTTTGTTTTTTCTGCTACTGCTGAATCAGAAAGACCTCTCTTAAGGAAGCTGCAGCACGCCACCAGCTGGAAAAAATGTGGCTAAACTTTGTTTTTTTATGTCTAGAATTCCTTTCCAGGCTTTCTCGGGTTTTACATGGATGTATGTAGTCAACTACATTGCTGGACCAGTTTGTTGTAGTAGGCGATTTGTTTGTTCCTGGATGCCCAGACCAGAAATAACCACACAGAAACTGTATTAATTAAATCACTGCTTGGACTATTAGCTCTAGCTTCTTATTGGGTAGCTCTTACATTCTAAAGTAATCCATCTGTGTATCGCCATGTGGCTGTGGCTTACTGACAATGTTCTGTCCAGCGTCTGTCTCTGATGGAGCTACATGGCTTCTCTCAACTCCACCTTCTTTCTCCCAGCACTCAGTTTAGTTTCCCTGCCTACCTCTATTCTGCCCTGTGCAGGTCCAAGGCAGATTTTTATTCATTAGCCAATAAAAGCAACATATATACAGAAAGATTTTCCACACCAATCATTCATCAATCAAGAAAATGCCCTACAGTCATACTTAGAAGCCAATCTGATGGAGGTATTTTCTCAATTTAGGTTGCTCTTCTCAGATGACCCTAGCTTGTGCCAAGTTGACAAAAAGTCATCCAGGAAAGTACACATGTGTGAATATGTCTGTGTATATGTGTGTGTATATATGAATATGTATATATGTATAAATGTATGTATGTATAGATTCACATAGGAGTACATGCATATATGCACATGTGGACACAGGTGTGTACACACACAAAGGACATCAGAAATGCCTGTCCTCAGGGGAGTAAGACAAAGAAGCAGGCAAGAGTCGAAATGGAAACCACAGAGCAAGTTGGGGGCGTGACACATTTTTGGATGCTGTGGTGTGCCTACACATTCATGTGTGTGCCAATGCACACGTGTGTGTGAGTACGCACATGTATACAACTTGAATTGGTGCTCCTCAGACTCTGCCCACCTCCTGCCTCTCTCCCCTTGCTGGGATTACAAGCATGTACTACTATGGGAACTAGGGTTTGAACTCAGGCTTCATATATACAAGGCAAAGGTTTGGCCAAATGAGTTATCTTTCCAGCCCCTGGACCAAATCACTCAGGAAAAAAAAAAATACGTGAATGAAACCCTTTCAAAGACTGCTCTATACAACCTGTGGATTTCTGTGTTCAAAGCGGAAGGCAGCCATAGTCATTTCGTTTGTTCAAGAGAGAGAAAAAAAGCTCACATCCATCAACAGAGAAAGCAGGCAAGGAGCCCTGGCTTGTGAGAGGATAACATTTACACAGGCACACGCACAGCGTTTTATCTGAGGAGCACGAGAGACACAAATAGAGAAGGGTAACCACGACATCCTGCAGCCTTGGGCTGATGTCGAATAAAGCCAGGGCGCTAATGCTAATGAATTCTGATGATTCGGAGCAGTCATTAAACTAATAAGCCCATTGCAAATTAGCGCAGGGGCCGCAGCCAGCCGTCATTTAAAAGGCCGTCTTCATTATTTTAGACACAGCACACTTGTGAAAGTGACTGCAGGAGACAGGGCCCGACGCTCATCTGATGATTTTATCACTTGCCTGCCGGAGCATGAAAGAATCGGTGGGATGAAGTTGCTCTCTTGGTTTCTCCAGCCAGAGGGGAATTCTGCACAACACTGTCTATTAAATCAACATTTTGAGATTTGCCTTTATTTACGATTTTGATTTAATTCTTAAAATTGTATTAGTTGATCAAACATCAGCTTTTGGGGGAGGGGTTGTATTGACCTGTGCGTGTGGAGGTCAGAGGTCAATGCCAAGTGTCTTCCTCAGTTGCTCTCCCTCTCCCCCCTTACACATGGAGGCAGGGTCTGTCATTTCAAACCAGAGCTGGACTGTTTAGATGGCAATCTCCATAAGGCAGGCTATTTTAGGGATCCCCTGTTTGAACCTCCTAACTATTGGCACTACAAGCAGACCACCATAGTGGGCTAATACTCATGTGGGCGCTGGGGGTCCAAACTCTGGCCATCACCTTCTGTGTGCCACGTGCCTTCCTGGACAAGTCATCTCTCTAGCACCCAGTTGGCCAACATCTTCTAAAGAGCTTCTCCAACCCTGGCTCTCTCCATATCCTGTGCCTCCTCACCCATCCCTGCCAGAGTGGATCTCTTTGCTCAGAAACCTTGAGTTTAGAACTCTGACCTCAGGGAGCATCCTTTTCTGCCACTTTTCCACTGCCCTCTTTTGTGCTATTCTTTACAGCCAGCGTGTCACAGCCCATGGCTCTATCAGACTGCACCAAGTGTCCTTGAACGTGCCTAGTTTAGCACTGAAAGCCCCATGTCCTGGAGACTCCTGGGCCTCACACATCTGAGACCATTTGAAATCTCTTTTTCAGTGTGGAGGCCGTTTCCCGGGTGTCACTCAGCTTTGCAACATTTTGTTAATAAAGGGTAGAATGCTAGGCGCCTTCTATAAACCTTTCCCCCCAGCCCCCGCGCCTCCCCATCCCCTCTGAGTTTCTGTCACCAATGAGGGCTGGTGAGATGACTCAGCGGATAATAACATTTGCTGCCAAACCCAATGACCAGAGAGGGGTCCTCAGCACCCACATGGCAGAAGGAGAGGACCAACTCTTGCAAGGGTCCTCTGACCTCCACTTGAGTCTTGTGGCACAGGTGTGCCCTCCCACCCCTAAGTAATGTGATAAATAATTTAAAGATCAAATGACTTAGCACTTTTGCACAACAAAAATTTCCATAGGAAAATTATTTACCACCCTCTGACGGTTCAGCGGGATGAAGGGATAAAGGAACTCAATGGACTACTATTTAGTCACCAACAGAAACAATCCCATTCTTTGCAGGAAACTAGAATTAGAGGCCATCATGATTTTGAAACACAAATATTTAATTTTTTAAAAATATGCAGAATCTAGAAACATAACATGACAGGGCTGGAAAGTGCCTTAGGGTTCATAATGCAGCTTGCACTCATAAGACTCTGGGCTCGATTGTCCAGCACTGGAAAAAGGCTCCAGTATCTGAGGCTGGCAAGGTGGCTCAGCAGGTCGAGGCGCTTGCCACCAAGTCTGACGCCTGATAACGCAGAAATCTAACCCCCTGAGTTGTTCTCAGACCTCCACCTCTGCACAATGGCACATGCACGCACAGTCCCCTCTGCTCACATACATAGCAAAGACAATTAAAGTGTAGTTTTCAAAAAGCCACGGCAACAAAGGTGTGCATGAGGGAGGGGAAGTGGAGAGGAGACAAGCATGGGCAGTGAGGATAACATAATCAAAGTACATTATAATGTACGTGTGTATGGATGTGTCGCTTCATGGCCATTATTTAACCAACCTGGGGCATGAAAGGGACACAGGGGCTGTGAAGGGAGGCCATAGGAGTGAAGGATGAATTAGTATAAAGTTTAAGCGCATGAGAACGGAAACACCACAATGAAACTCATTTTAATGCTAACTCTAAAATCCAATTTTAAAAATTGCTAATATGTAAGAAAATATATGAACATACTGAAAACCTGAAGGAAGAAAAGTACCCAGAAATGACTTCCCAGAAGGCACGGGCAGATGCTCAGTGGGGCAGGACAGAGGCTCAACGTGGTTCCCGACAGCTCAGGAGACCCCAGGGTTTATCCTGGGTTCCCAGGCTCCCACCCTGTCTGGTTCCAGCCTTTGCTCTTCCATGGCATCTTCAGGGCCTCGGGGCAGCTGTGCTACTGAAGTCTTCACGTTTATTTCAAAGGGATGGATAATCCTCGCGTTTTCTTCTGCACATGAAGGTTTAGGGTGGAATGAACAAACAGCCCCCGGAGCCTCCTCCTCCCTAGAGAGAGGATGAACAGCGGAATCACTCCTGTTTACCCAGGGACTTTCCCCCTCTGATACTTCCTTCCTTCAGCGTGGGAGAGAAATGGAAAGCGTGAGTGTGTGTGTGTGTGTGTGTGTGTGTGTGTGTGTGTGTGTGTGTGAGAGAGACTGCCCTTCCACTGGACAATTTCCCAAAGTTCCCAGAGGCAGCAGACCTCTGTATGTACATGGACAGAACCCGGAGCCTTCACGGAGAATGTGCCAATCTCTAAGTTCTGCAGAGGCTCCTGCAGGCCTGGGGGCATTTCCTCGTCGGAGGATCAGGGAAGAAAATGTCAAAGCTACATGAACAGGACCGGGGAAGAATTAAGACAATCAACACTGCATTTGGGGAATATCACACCGCTGACAGAACCACGCGGGTGGGTTTGCAGATCAATATTTACTGAATTCTTAGGCCGCATGCCACCCGAAGTCTTTAAAGAGGTAATTCTTGCTCTAGGGGAAATGGGAAAAAAGAGTTTGGGGAAGCCAGCGTTCCAGCATGTGGCAGTGTGTTTTCTGAGATTCCAATGCGAAAAGTTGTTTCCTGAGCAATTGCTAAGGCTGGGGCACTGAGAGTGCATGCCAGGCACTCGTTCTAATCCAGGGTAGCAAGTTCAAGGGCCTTCAGAAGCTATCTGAAACCGCAGATGATACCCCAGCTGTACACATTCATTTTCAGATTAATATTTAGGTATGTACAGGGAAATTACATACAATATATAAATGTATTATATTTACATGTAATTATATATAATTTTTATTTATGCATTCATATATAAATTATATGCAAATATATAATTGTAGCTATATATGTATAATTAATGCCTAATTTGTAAATTAACCACAAAAAATTAATAGCCACTATTGCTATCATAATTAATAATAAAACACAATTCTTATCACAATATGCTGTTCCAAAATCTCCATCCATACCAGTCTTGAATTTGGGACCATGAGTTTTGAATTTTGGACACAGCTAAGGGTGTGTAAACACGAGTGCTAACACTGCCCTTATCTGGAATCTTCTGGCAGAGGCAGACAGCTACTGAGCGACTAGCAGATGAGCCAAGAGCCTTGGACACAACATACGTATGTTCCACCAATGACAAGCCGTCCTGGGGGGAATGGAGCCCTACGGCATGAGATTTTATCTCTTTACTCAGAATAGAATACAACTGAAAATGCTTTATTTCTGGAATCTTCTACTCAATATTTTTAAATCATGATTGACCATTGGTAACACAAGCAATGGGGAAAAAACCCTGAGTATGAGGGATGTGTGACATCATCAGTTTCTCACATGTATGTCAGTGTGGAAAAGGGCCCCAAGTCAGGCCCCCCTCCCTTTCCATGTGTATCCATCAGGACACGTTAGACCAGAATCCTGTGATTTTGGATGGTCCATGTGCATCAGATGAAGCTTGCTCAAATGTAGAGTCTGATTCCATAGGCTGAGGGGGTGTCTAACAAACTCCCAGCTGGTGTTTGGTGTACATTTTTTTTGATGAGGAGAGGCTAAGTGATGCTCCAGTAACATAAATATACATATTGTATGAAATAGTCCATTCTTTTAAAAAATAATTTATTTTTATTTCATGCGTATAGGTGTTCTACTTCCACACATGTATATGTCCTATGTGTGTGCAGTATCCACAGAGGCCAGAAGATGGTGTCAGATGTCCTAGAACTGGAGTTACAAAAGGTCGTGAGCTCCCATGTGGGTGCTGGGAATTGAACCTGGGTCCTTGCAAGAGCATTAAGTGCTCTTAACTACTGAGCCATCTCTCCATCTGCTGCTCCATCCTTTTCTACAAAGTTCTTCGGCATCCAGAGACTTCGGCTTCTGCAGTCTTGAAAGAGCAGAGAGGCAAGAAGCCTGTCATTCAGGGGCCGATTTGGAAAGTCTCATGCCAGCAATTAAATGTCATGCTGGGCTCTTGTGACTCAGTGGCTAGGATCAGTCACGTGTCTCTATCCAATCACAAGGAGGTCAAAGATCACCTACTAAGTTTAGGAAAGATGAAGAGCCGAGAACGTCTGGTAAGCGCCAATGAGCTATCACACTCTCTCCGCAATCAACACATCCAGAATTTAACACGTGATCCGCACTTGAGCGAAACACATGATTCTCACAAAGAGAGGGGCTCGGGGCTGTTCCGGGAGCTTTTGCTCCTTTTCCTGTCAGTTTTGTCTACATCAGCAATTTAAAATTTCTTTCAAAATGGCACTCCATGCACGCCCACAGAAAGCGCATCCACAGTTATGCAACTTTAAAACATGCAGTGATTGCAGACAGGCCTTTGGCTTGCGGAGAGTGAGAATTGCACAAGACTTCTCTGAATAAAAGCGATTGCGTAACCAGGGAATGGCTGTGCATGTTTGGGGAGATCCTCTGTAGGTGTTTTGCATATTGCTGTGCTGGCTTGTCATCTCAAGCTAACAGTTTTCTGTATGTTTATTTCGTTATATACATATAAACAATCCGTTTCTTACCCTACAATGTTCTATGAAGTGTTTAACTGTACCTTTCTATTGGATGTGTAACATTGTAACCAATCTCCAACCTGGCTGCAACCTTTCTCTTTCTGTCTCATTTACTTATTTTGTTACCTTTTGCTCTCCCTCCCCAGTGTGTGTGTGTGTGTGTCCACGTGTATAGAGCATGTGTCTGCGGATGCCTGAGGAGGCCAGACAAGGGATCTGATCCCTTACAGGTGGCTATAAATCGCCTGACACAGGAGCTGAGAATGGAGCTAGCCACCACTCCCGTCCCTTTCAGTTCCTTTTCTCGACACTGGGACCCTGACAAGAACTGCCCCTGAGAAGGAAGCATTTTGTTTGCTCCTAGCCTTGAAGTGGGGGAATGCATGGCTGTGGGGTGGGCTCCTGTCTGCAAGGGCAAGTTCTTATGGTACAGTCCTCTCGTTTCTTAATAGGCGAAGAGGGAAAGAGTTTGACCGGAAGTGGATCCGGCCTATACTTCCCTCTCGAGGTCATGCGCCTACAGAAATCCACTTTCTACAGCTAAACCCTACCTCCCAAAGGTTCCACAGTCTCCCCAAATAGTACCACCAGTCAGGGACCATGTCTTCAGACACATGAGCCTATGGGGGACATTTTACATCCCGACCCTCCCGGTTCTCCACCCCTGGCCCCTTTAGGTTCAGGGTCATCTCAAAGGCAAATTGCATTCTATAGAACTTCAAAAGTCCCCACAGTGAACAGTGAAGTCTAAAGTCTCTTCTGCGGTTCAAAGCAATCTCTTAACTATAAACTCCGGTTTAAAACAGTTATATGCTCCTAACATACAATAGCCTGAAGCAATCATTCCTATTTCAAAAGAGAGGAATATGAAGACAGGAATTAAAGACTGAACCAAGGTAAGATCAAAATCCAGTATGAAGCCGGGCAGTGGTGGTGCCCAGCTTTAACCCCAGCACTGGGGAGGCAGAAGCAGGCAGTTCAAGGCCAGTCTGGTCTACAGAGTGAGTTCCAGGACAGCTAGGACTGTTACACAGAGAAACCCTATCTCCAGCATAAAAACAAATGAAACATGAAACTCTGTAGCTCCCTGTCTCTGGTGTAGGGTCATCGTGGCATCGTCTGGGCCCCAATGGGCTTGTATATATCCACTTCCTCCGCTCTCTTTCCCACACATGGGAAAAGATTTCTCGATTGGGTGACGTTACTCAGCACTTGAAGGTATCCTTGGCAGATGCCCCGTAGTCTCGGCATCTCCAGTATCCCAAGGTCTCCGTTACAATCTAAGCTCCACCTCCACCACTTCACACAGGCAGAGAACCTGATCCTACTGCGCATGCCCGCCCTTGACAACTTCGGGACCGTCAGTGCAAGACTCTCTGACCAGTAACTGTGCATCCTGCATCCCTCCATACCCCTACCTTGTAGAGGGTTCCACGCTTCTCTTGTCAGATCAAAATGTAGCGGGCCCTCTGGGACTGCTGTCATGGCTGAGGACCTGCATGAGTTAACTCGGGAAAACGTTTCCCTAAGTGTCTACTTGGGGCAGAGAATCTCTGCCGAGGTACTTTCTGTACAGGTGCTCATTATTTTTCAGGCCCTCTTTTCAAATAAGTGATCATAAAGTAGATTTCAGCTTTACAACCCAGAGCCCTGAGCGGGGGAGTTCTTGACCACAGACACCAACCGCCCCTCTTGTCTCAGTGCAAAGCATTTGTTTTCTTCCTGACTGTGCTAACTTCATCCACAACTGCAGCCTCTTTGCCCTTGAGTTTAAAGTCTCTCTTACTGCTTTCCTTAGCGAACTTCACAGACTCCGTGCCTTTCTGCTCTATCCCACTCTAAGTTTGGTTAAGTTCGGGAAGCAGTAACCATGCCATGGTCCGAGTGTTAGACTGTTTTCTCAAGTCAAACGAATTTCAGCCGCTTCTCCTAAGCCCAGTCACGTTCAATTTGTTTTCAGATGAATAGGCTCTATCCAGTTCCTATGTAGCCATTGTTCCCCTCTGAAACCTCGCCGGCATAGTCCCTTTGCCTGAGTTTATGCCGCGGACATGCTGCCCTTCTGAACTTGTGTGAGAATGTTCTGAGGAGCCCTGCTGACAGTATCCTGTTTTCCCCAGTGCATGGACGCCTACTCTTTCAAATTCCTCCCATAAAGCCAGCTCCGTAGTCACCACCACCACAACAACCCCACTTTTTTTTAAATAAATCTTTATTTATTGCATATACAGTGTTCTGCTTGCATGTATACTTACAGGCCAGAAGAGGGCAGTAGATCTCATTACAGATGGTTGTGAGCCACCATGTGGTTGCTGGGAATTGAACTCAGGACCTCTGGAAGAGCAGCCAGTGCTCTTAACCTCTGAGCCATCTCTCCAGCCCCCCAACCCCACTTTTTGTATGAACTTTCTGTAGTAGCTGCCTCCCTCAACTTCAGGGGAGAGAGGTCTGTTTGGGTTCAGTTTCATGGTGGACAAGGTAAGGAGTCTCCCCGAGACCATGGTGATGGGAGCCTGAGGCACAGCTTGCTCACAGATTATCGGGATTATTTTCTCTCTTAGGAATTCAGTGGCACACATGGCTTTTTATTACATCTACTGTGTTGTCCCTTGAACTTATTCGGACTTACTCCTCGTGTCTAGATATTTTGCATCCTCCAACCCACACCTCCCAAAGGCCTCTTCTCCTCCCTCGCCTTCTGGAACCCACTTTTCTATTCTTGGATTCTATGTGCCCAACTCATTTGTACAGCACAGGTAAGTGAGATCATACCACCTTCGCCTTTCTGTGACTGGTTGATTCCGCTCAACACAGTTTTTTTTTTTTTCAGTTTCTTCTCTATTTGTACAAATGGAAGATTTCGTTTTCTTTGGCTTCCTAACAGGTGGCGAGATTGCGAGGCCATAGTTCTATTTTTAAATTTTTTCAGGAACTTCTGTGCTACTGTCCGTAAGTCTACGCTAAAACGTCACACAATAAGTAAGCCAACAGTAAAGTATCCCTGCATATGTATTCCTTTAGAAAAAAAAATCCTGTGAAGAGAATTGCCCGGTGAAGAATCAGGAACGCTTCTAGGGGTTTTGATATCTAGTGTCAAAATGCTTCCGTTATGTTCACACCAGTCCAGATGTTTAGCAATGTCATAGGAACGTCCATTTCCCCGAAACGATAAATAAAATTTCATTGTAAGTTGAAGAGAAAAATGTGTGGATATATCTTTTTAAAATATTCATTAATGAATTTTTCATTCTGTTTTATTTATTAGCTCATGTTATTTTCCTTTTGAATTTTAGCTTTATTTATTCTGTAATGAGTCTGTGGAATAGATCATTTAACCTTTTGTTTAACCTATATGTGGCTAAAATATCTCAAGTTCTCGTGACTTTGGTTGATTTTATTATTTTTAGGTCATGTGGTCCAGGATTTGATCTGTACCTTGGATGTCTTGCACCCCAATCCTCCTGCCTCCATTCCCCAAGTTCTGGAATCATAGGTAGATGCTGCCTTTCCTGGATTAGTTGATTTTTTTAAAAAAAGTCAATCAACACTATTGGGAAGGATATTAACAGATATAAGCTTAGTGAGAGAAATTTAATAATATGTATCAAACTTTAAAAACAGAATATGACTTGGCAGAGCTATCCTACTTGCAGGGACCACACGCAACCCCCCCCCCCACACACACCTAGGGAATCCATATGAAGAACTTGAAATAGTTCCGTGTCAGGTGCTTGTCATAGCGGGGTATCACACGGTGGCAACATTGGAGATTGTGGAATATCAGTTTATAAACGCATTTACATTTGCTTATGCCACTGAATATTTGTTTTAATAATACAAAGATGTGCTGCATTCTTTCATGTTGTATTTGTTTAACTCTTTGAAGCTGTGTACCTCTGCCTATCTCAAACACCTGGTTGGTCTAATAAAGACCTAAATAGCCAATAGCAAGGCAGGGGAAAGGATAGGCAAGGCAGGCAAACAGAGAGAATACATAAGAGGAGGAATCTGGGAAGATGATCAAGGAGTGAGGAAAGGAGAGAGGACATCAGAGGCCAGCCACCCAGCTACACAGCCCGCCACGGAGAGAGGACATCAGGGGCCAGCCACCCAGCTACACAGCCCGCCACGGAGAGAGGACATCAGGGGCCAGCCACCCAGCTACACAGCCCGCCACGGAGAGAGGACATCAGGGGCCAGCCACCCAGCTACACAGCCTGCCACGGAGAAAGAAGGAAAGAAAGATATACAGAAACAGATAAAGGTAAAAGCCCAGAGACAAAAAGAGTAGATGGGATAATTTAAGAAAAGCTGGCTAGAAACAAGCCAAGTTAAGGCCAGGTGTTCATAAGAAAGAATAAGTCTCCGTGTGATTTATTTGTGAGCTGGGTGGGGGGCCCCCAAAGAGTGAAAGACTGAAAATAAACAGCAATCAGGTCTTCGTTATATTTGGTGAGAACTGGGTGATCAGTCCATCCCCAGATCTCTGTCCCAGTGTTTGAGTTAGATTTTGAATGTAGCACTGAAAGGGGAAAAGATGCCGTTTTAATATCTGTGGTTGTTTGGATGAGGAGGATCCCGCAGACTCATAGATTTGAATGCTTGATCTGCAGTTGGTGCAACAGTTTGGGAAGAATTGGGAAGCGTGGTCTTGCTGGAGGAGGGGCATTGTTGGGGGTGAGCGCCGAGGTTTTAAAACACTCACACAGTTCCCAGTGTTTTTCTGCCCCCTACTTGCAGACCAAGATGTGAGCTCTCAGCTGTTCCTGCCTCCACATCTTTGCTCCACCATCAAGGACTCTAACTCTCTGAAACAGTAAGGCCAAGAAGAAGCGTTTTCTTTAATAACTCGCCTGAGTCATGGTGTTTGTCAGAGCAATAGAGAAGGAACTAAGACAATATTCCTCGGGCTTCTTTTCCCATAATGAAAGGTGGATACACAAACAGGTGGTAGCTGACAGCTGCTAGGTCAACCAATCGATAGGTACAGATGATTAGAGGATAGATTGCTGGTAGTTAGATAACACAGATGACAGGCAGACAGAGATGCGTGAATGTATCCACCATGCGATGCACACCCAAACCACACGCATACCCTTACAGAGCACACACAAGCCTGGACTCCTCCCTAGAGAGCATGATTCAGCAGGGCTGGGTGGGGCGCAGGCCCAAGGGAGGAGTGCAAGTGATGTTACTGGGAACAGACAAGAATCAGAGGAAAATGCCAAGCAGCTGAGTCACCAACGAAGCTGAGTGCTGGAGCAGAGACATAGCAAGCTCTTTCCTCAACTCACGGGAAGGCTGTGCCTTGAAGCATTCTGTGGCATCTCTCTGGGGAGCGCTGAGTACTGAATAGAGGCCCACCTCTGACTACCCAGCCTCACATACTGTTTCTGCTGACCTTTCTCTCCGTTTCCTAACACGCCAAGCTGGCTCCTGGTCTCAGAACCTTTGCCCTTGACATCCTCTCTTCCTGGGACACTCTCACTTAAGACGTGGCTATCTTGGTATTTAATCATTTTCAAAGACATCTTCCCTGCCCCCTCTATGCACAAGTGCCACCCTACTTCCTGGTCAGGAAGAACATGTCTATGTTCCTTTCATTCTCAGTGCCTCTCCTCTTCTCTTCTCTCAGGCCACCAGGGCCCTTCTGACCTCTGCAGCCCTGCAGAGTTTGTCATGATTTTAGGACATCACTCTGCAAGGATAGATGTCCCCTTCCAAGTCCTCATATCCTGTCCCTAATGTGAGGCTGGGCTCCAAGGATTCATCTGTCTGCCTTTTCTGTGCTAGCAAATCCCCCGTTTATCACCTGGACCTCAGTGTATGCCAGCACGGGGTAAGAGCAGCCGCACTCTGACCCACATGTCATAGGAGTCCTTCGAAGACGCAGAGGGAGACCTTGTGCTTTTTTTACTCACAAGAGGCTGCATGACTTTAACGCAGGACTGTTATGAGCCGAGCATGGTCAGAGCAGTGAGAACAAAGACCTTCCCTTCTACCCAGCTCCTGTAGGGCGCTCTGCATATCACCACAGTCTCCACACTCCCTGTGTTTTTCATTTCTTACTTAAACTCCATAAGCATGTGAGGATCTCAGGCTCATCAAGGAACTTGTGGAGGAGTCTGGAGCAGGGGTGAGGCAGCGGGACAAGAGGGGCCTTGTTGTGATTGCCATCTGCAGTACATTGGTAGATGATCATATGCTGTTGAGGTTTGTCAAAGGCACAAGAGGCAGAGAAGCAGCCCGTGACTCAGATTCAAACCCACTTATGTCAAGTGACCTCCAATCTGCCTTGTCCTGGGTCAGGGTGGCCTCCAGGCTGTGTAACAGGAAGAGAGAAAAACAGTAAGCACTGAGGGATCAGAAACATTGTGTCCAGAGAAGAGCCAGAGGGTAAACGCATCTAACAGAAGTTGCCGTTTACCCTGAGGTATGAAAATGCAACAGGAACCTGGATCATTTGGGGAGATATTCCCTCAATAGGAAACTCAGCAAGACTGCATCTCTCTCCGTAGTCAGTTCCCACCAGATGTTGTCCACACCTGACAGGGTGATGTGTCTCAGTCTACTCTCTCAGTCTGGTCACTCTTGTGACCTCTGCTGGGTGTTACAGACACCTGATCGGATGCTATTTGGTATCCTTCTGCCGCTTCTGCCTGCCTGTTGCTTTTGCTTGTCCTCTTGCTCCTGCTTGTTGCATGTTTAGTGAACTCCCTCGCTCAGAGCCAAAATGTGGCTCCCACAGGTTTCTCTTCTTACAGAACGGTCAGGATTAAGGAAACCATGCAGGTTCAACATAGTATATGTTAAAAATCTATGTGTGAAGCCCAGTAGAAGTGTTGATCACTGTCCTAGGTGCTAAGGACGAGGACCAGGCAGAAAGCCTCCAGCATGTTCCAGAGGGCCCCTTTAATCACCCAGAGGCTCTGGGCGGGAACGTCCTGATTGACAGCATGAATCTACAAGAGGCAAAATGTTTCAAGGAGAAATAGGCAGTAAAGGGTGAGGGCACAAGGGAGCTCAAGGAACTATGGGAAATTTTGTACACCTTGAAGTAGAGGGGGAGGGGGGGCGGATAGGACCGGCATCCAGAAAACCAGAGAACCACTCCCCTGAAGCAGGAAGCCATATAGATGTTCCCCCTGCACTGGCTCAGATTTTGCAATGCACAGAAAAAGAAAGCCAGCATCTTCTGATGAAAATGTATTTGTAAAAGGAAAGGACAGAAAAGGAAGAAAGAAGTGAAGGTCCCACTGTCAAGAAGGGCAACTAGATGTCAAAGATAGTCATTTGCATAGAGATGTTCTGGGGTATCAGGAGCATCCTCCCTTGCCTCCCTCCGTTCCCATCTACACTGGGTCTCTCTCTCTCTCTCTGTCTCTCTCTCCATCCCACCAATATCTTTATCAAATTCTTGTTGAAACATGGAAAGGAGAAATCTCCCCGGTACTGGAGGCTTCATTTGTCACCTCCATTCTTCTTGGATTTCCAAAGTGCACAGTGCGGGAGAATGTGTTTCCAATATCGTCTGTCTCCCTCTGTTAGTGTTTTACCCACTTCCACCCCAATGAGGTTCTGACCCCTGGCGTCTCTTGGGGATCAGGCCTTGGAGTGGTGGGGAGGGGGTGCCAGACTTGTCAGGAAGGGAAAAGCCACAAGCGCCTGGATCAGCCCACGTCCCCACCCCACCCCTCAGTTTTTAATGCATTTAACCTGGGAGAATCATTGCTGCTGCGCAGATTAGATTACGGGGTTGGTGGAGGTGAGCTAACCAGGGGCACATGGCTGCGTGTGGGCTGAGATCATCTCTGTTGACACCAGCTAAGGCGAGGCCTGTGTTGAAGGCAGCGGCAGCAGGGCCATCTGCAGCTCAGCGGCCCCCATGACCACAGGGGGAGGTGAGGCCGGGTAGAGCCACTTTGATGCCTGTCTCTTTCAATCGGAGAGTGCCCGGAGTCCTCGTGTCATGATTTAAAGGTCTCCCGGTACCAGCTAAATGTCCCAGCTTCCTGTGGGCAATGAGGTCAGTTTCATGTTTCTCACAGAGCAAGCTTTTGATGATAGGGGCTTCTCACATGCTCACCTTCCTGGATGTCTGTGCACCACACCGTCCTGCATTTGATACATGTGGGCTGATTTTTGTCTCTGTACAGTTCTGAGCGCAGGCATAGAAAAGGGACATGTTCAAATATGTCCTCTCCTTACTAAGGGGAAAGAGGAACATATTTAGGAGGGCTTTGCCCATTTTTTAATCTGGCTCATTGGTGGGTTTGCTCCTGAAATATGGGAAGGTATACTGAGATAAACTAAGGGAACTAAAAAAAAAATCTATATCCATCCACCAAAATTCCTTGCACAAAACTTGAAATAGAATAGTTTTTAAAGACATTCTGGGAGTCACCACAAAAACACATGCAGAATAATATTTAATGTTGATTTGTAACAAGAATTTTCTGAGGATTAAAAATAAGACAATGCTTTTCTAAATTTTGTAGGCAATGTGGGGGCGCATTTAAAAATAGATAAGCAGGGCTAGAAAGATCACACAGCGATTAAAAGCATAGACTCTTGCAAAAAACTGCGGTGGTCCCTTGTTTGTGATCTAACAGTTAAAGCTTGCCTGAAGATCAGAACACAGAGCCAAGCTACTAGTTAGCCATAGAGGCCAGGCAGGAGTGGCGAACACACCTTTAATCCTAGCACTCAGGAGGCAAAGGCAGATGAATCTCTGTGAGTTCAAGTCCACCCTGGCCTACACGAGATTGATCCAGTCGAAAAGAGAAACAGAGCCAAAAGGTGGTGGCTCACACCTTTAATCCCAACATTAGAGAGGTAGATACGGGTGGGGATATGGCTGGGCGGGGAGAGGAATATAAGGCGGGAGGAGACAGGAGCTCAAGGAATTCAGACTTTGGACTTGTTGAGACAGGACACCCCATTCACTCTGAGGATTTCATAGAGGTAAGAACTAGTGGCTGTCTTCTCTGCTTCTGATCTTTGAGCTTTCACCCCTAATATCCGATTGTGGGATTTTATTATAAGACCAATTAGAATCCATATTACAAAGGACCGGAGTTTAGTTCCCAGCACTGACATCAGGTGGCTCAATACTGCCTGTAACTCCATCTCCAGAGGCTCTGACGCCTTCCGGGACCTCTGCGGTTACCCATGCTCAAGTGTGTGTGCACACATACACACAACTTAAAGTAATAAATATTTACAAATAGATCTGAGAAATGAGGGTATGTGTCACACGCAGACGACACTGCACACTCCCTACGAAGTGCAAGGAAGCTGCTGGAAACATCAGAATGGAACAAACAGGTCCGTTCTGCCGAGTGCCACATGAAACACCCACAGATCATTGTTTTCCCTCATCACAATAGTGGTTCCACACCAAAAATAGACTCATCTTCGACGGTCTCCATTTCCACAAACTCAATACAAAATATACAGTTCCCACATGTGATGGAGGAAGGTCATTGGTTAAATAAAAAGAAACTGCTTGGCCCTCATTGGTTAGAAGATAGGTGGGAGGAGTAAACAGAACAGAACGCTGGGAGGAAGAGGAAGTGAGCTCAGACTCGACAGCTCTCCTCTCGGGAGCAGATGCCTTAGAGAGACGCCATGCTCCCAGCTCCCAGGCAGACAAACGCGATGAAGCAAGCCGCCAGGTTAGACATGCTGAACCTTTCCCTGTAAGACCGGTGCTCACAGATTATTAGAGATGGGTTGATCGGGATGTGAGAATTAGCCTATAAGGGCTAGAGCTAAAGGGCCAAGCAGTGTTTAAATGAATACAGTTTGTGTGTTGTTATTTCGGGCATAAGCTAGCCAGGCAGCCGGGGTGCTGGGGACGCAGGAGCTGATGCAGAGGCCATGGAGGGTGCTGCTCACTGATTTGCTCCTCATGGCTGCTCAGCCTGCTTTCTTATAGAACCCAGGACCAGCAGCCCAGGGATGGCACCACCTACCATGGCCTGGGCCCTCCCACATTGATCACTAGCTAAGAATCTCATGGAGACATTTTCTTAACTGAGTTTCCTTCATCTCTGATGATTCTAGCTTGTGTTGAGCTGACACACAAAACCAGCCAGGGAAGTCACTGAGACGCATGAGATGATTTGAGAATGTCTTCACAAAGCAGAATACAATTGCCTTTCTGGATAACCGTGTAATAAAACTGTCAGAGTGAAGGTCCCTCAAAGGGACTGAGGAGTGAGCACACACATCAGACCCCTGTGGCAGCAGAGGTCCCAGTCAGCCACAAACAGGTATGGGGACATTGGCTACCTAGTGGGTTTTCATTGACTTCTGGGTCAGAAGAGTAACCTTTGGCTTCCTTCTGATCACATGGAATTCAACTGTTGATTTTCCGGAGTCTCTAGTCCCAGGCCACCATCTTTGAGGCCTTGCAAAGGTACAAGAAGAAAGGGAGGAGGGAGGTGAATGCAGATGGAGTTTGCCTTGAGCTGCCAGCCCACGTAACACAACAGAGACGTATAGTGATGATGAAAGCTGGGCCTTAGCTTAGGCTTGTCTCTAACTGGTTCTTATAAGTTAAATTAACCCATTTTTTTAGTCTATATATTTTCCACATGTTCATTACTTCATCTCCATTGTGCCCATCCTGCTTCCTCCACGTCTGTACACCCCACCTTCTTCTTCCCAGAATCCTCCCTGCCTGGAAATCCTGCCTACCTATTGACTATTCAGCTTTATACTCAACCAATCAGAGTGACATGTCTTCGCAGTGTACAAAAGAATTATTCCATGACAGGCGAGTTCTCAGAGCAAGAAGCCCTGGCCTTGCTTCCTTTGTTAGCCGTTGTTCCAGGCCCATGTGCTCAACAGGGTGATAGCATTCCCTCTGGTGACACCGCTTTGGATGTTCAGTGATAGTCCTGGCGCTAGCTCTCTCTCTCCTATCTCTCTCTCCTATCTCTCCTCTGTCTCTCTCTCTCTGTCTCTCTCTCCCCCTCTCTCCTATCTCTCTCTTCTCTCTCTCCTCTCTCTCCCTGTCTCCTCTCTCTCCCTGTTTCCTCTCTCTCTCTCTCTCTCTCTCTCTCTCTCCCCCTCTTCCCCCGTGTGTGTGTGTGTGTGTGTGTGTGTGTGTGTGTGTGTGTATGTGTATGTGTGTATGTGTGCAGGTATCCAGGCTTGAGTGATGGCTCAGTGGGGTATCTAAGTAACCCTGAAGACCCAAGCCAGACTCTTTTGCACACATGGGTGTGGTAGGGTGTGCCTGTAAGTCCAGTGCTGTGAGGGCATGTGTGGAGACAGGAGGATGGCTGGGGCTTGCTGACAGCTAGCTTAACTCCAGGTTCACCAAGAGACCCCGCCGCCGAAGAATAGGTGGAGGGCAATAGAGCAGGACACCTGATGGCCTCCTCTGGCCTCTGCATGTGTGTACCGAGGCACCACACTTTAGCACATACATGTGCATGTACCCCCCCCCCACACACACACAAATAAAATAAGATAAAATAAAATTGTAGAAAAAGCACCCATCCACTCACTGAAAGACTTCCCAAGTCACATCTATGGGTCATGAGCTTGGGTCACCTGCCGGGTCCCTGCTGGCTGACCACTGAGGACAACCACAGCACACCTCCTCCGTATCTCTAATGAAGGCTCTTGGTTGTGATGTGCTGTATGTGTCTGTATGTGTGACCCTGCAGCCATGCTTCAACAGTGGTGTGGGATGCTGGACGGGACTGTGGTTTTGAGAATACCGTCAACCAGTTCTGGTTGGTTAAATGAAGGGGTTGGAGACATGAGGGTGCAGGTCGGCCATGTTAGCCGTGTGACTAGGACTCAGCAAAGGCTTGTAACCTTGGGATTGGAAGGAAGAATAAAGATGTGACTGCAGATTAAAGAGAGAGGAGGGGGAGAATGCTACTCTCTTTAGTTATGAGAGAGAGAGAGAGAGAGAGAGAGAGAGAGAGAGAGAGAGAACCCAGGAAGGATAATACTGCTCCAGAGATTGAGGAGATGCTTGGTCAGTGAATATCTTTCCTTGAAAGCGTGAATTTTAATCCAGTCAGCCTAGCCAAATTGGCAGTTCCAGACCAGTGAAGAGACCCTGTCTCAGAAGACAAGGTGGACACCACCTGAGGATTAACAGCTGAGGCTGTCCTCTGGCCTCCACATGCACACACATGTACACATATACACATGCACACACACGTACACATATACACATGCACGCACCCATGTACATGCTCACACACATGTACGTAAGCACACACAAATGTACATGCACACAACACACTCAAACACACACATGTACATGCGCAAACACACCAGTTTTTTCTGCTAGAAGATTTTTTTAATCTCTTTTTCTCTTTTCTTTGTGTTAAATACATTTTTAAACAGCAGGCACGTATTAATTTTACAATCAGCCAAAAATGAAAAAAAAAAGACGTCTCTCCATTTGGAGAAATTTTCCTTTCAAAGCAAGGCATCTGGGGACAGCAGTATTCCCCCCTGCGAAGCCCGAGGGAGGGATGGAGCCAGGGCTCCGGCCTTTGTAGTAAATGTCTCCAGACCACACTAAATCCAATCTTCTCATTTGAGGCTATTTGCTTTCCGGACGGCAGGGCTGTGATGGATCCCAGATTCAGCACTCATGGCATCTCAATCAGATGTGTTTAGATGCCGCTGTGACACAAGATTATGACGTTTTGATGGGATTAGGAGATAACTTTGCTTTAATCTATAAAGCCCTGTATGTTTTGGGATCTGATTACCCCCGAATTCCCTTCCTAGCCCAGCAATTAAGATCAACCAGAGCGTCCCTGTTAACCATCCCCATATTGAGAGCTCAGGAAATCAGAAATGGGTGGTTTTGTTTCTCTCTCTCTCTCTCTCTCTCTCTCTCTCTCTTTCCCTCCCTGTTTGCACCCTCTTTTGATCCCTGCAGAAGGCTCAGTGGTTCTCAACCTTCCTAACGCTGTGACCCTTTAATACAGTTCCTCATGTTGTGGTGACCCCAACCATAACATTATTTTTGTTGCTTCTTCATAATTGTAACTTTGCTACTGTTATGACTCACAATGTAAATATCTGTATTTTCGGATAGTCATAGGAGATGCCTGTGAACGGGTCATTTGACACCCACAAAAGGTCACGACCCACAGGTTGAGACCTACTGCTCTGGAATCTGTCGCGGGATCTTGTCTTCAGATTACAGTGAGTTCCTTGCTTGGGTTCTTGAGACAGTGTTTCACCGGGTAGCCCTGGCCATCCTGGAACTCACTCTGTAGACCTGGGTGGCCTCAGACTCACAGAGATCCACCTGCCTCTCCCTCCAGAGTGCTGGGATTAAAGGTGTGCACCACCTCACCTGGCCACATGAAGTTTCCTATTGTTCTGTCTCCCCTTCCAGGAAAAGCCATCTCTGAGATGCTTCCTCAAGGAGCCTCATGAACTCCTTTTGGTCTCAGGAAGCTCAGCTGGCTGGCCATGAACCACATTGGCTCACCATCTTGTGTTCCAGGGAAATCCGCTCCCAGTACTAATACACTACGTGGCTATTCATATGTGGGGCAACATATTGTTTGCTTTGTTCATGGTTTTATTTCTACAGAAAAACATAGTTGTGAGGCAAAAAAAGAACCAGTCACAGAGTTGCCCACAGGGTCAGATCAGGATCATTATGTAACGTGTGAGAAGTGTGCGCCTGCTACATGTTCTAGACATGTTCTAGACATGCCCAAGGTCCAGTTCCTGCCCCGCCCCCAAACTGCCCCATGGTCAGTGTTGACAGTCACCTGTTGGTCTAGCCAATGGGAGGCCTCAGCAGGAAATAGGAGAGAGAGAGGGGGGGGGTTGAGTTGGCTGTGACTCAGTTTCTCTACCCAAGCACATGTTTCGTTTTGATGTCCTGGCTTCTAAAGCTGTGGCTTGGTTAAGGTTCTGGAAACATACATTTTGTAAGCTTAGAGAGGGTATTTCTTTGAGTTCTTCCAGATACCCACATACAAAATAAGTAAATAAATAAGGAACCAAGAAAATAATATAGAATATTCCCAAAATTATCTACGTGGGCATGGCCTGAAGGGAGGGGTGAGCTTGCACATTCATCTGAACAGCCCAGAGCTCCTATGTATAAGGTGCTGAGACTTCTGATTAGGTACCCCGTTGGTTCAAGCCATCCTGGTTGCTATTTTAAAAATGAACCCTCACAGCTCATCCTAATGAACCTATATATCAACAACCTAAAGGCTCAAGCAAGTGTGACCTCCAAAGAGGGGGTTCAGGAACTAGACTTTGCTTCCTGTATCTCCTGATGTTAATGGTCACACCAATGCCACACAGTGTGCCTAAACACTGTCTTTAAGAACCACAAGGTAGCATCATATCCACCCACACAGTCCTAGGGGTGGTTCTAGGGCGCCCTCAGCAGGTCCCTCGTGGACACCAGAGTCTGCCGCAGCTCCAGGCCCTTAAATAAATGACATGTTTGCAAACAACCTGGAATTGCGGGCTTTAAACCATCTTAAAACTTGCAACACATATCGCAGTCTAAAGCAGTTGTTAGACCACACTGATGCGGTGATTACAGCATGAAAAAGTGCCTAGCACACAGGCAACTGTTGAAAATGTGTGTTTGCACAGACACGTGTATGTTGGGATGCAAGGGTGGATGGAGGTCAGAAGCCGATCCCTGGGCCAGTCTTTGCTTTCCAATTTGTGGTGTCTTATTGGCCCCTGCTGTTTAAGCCAGGCAAGCTGGCCTGAGAGCTTTCCACATGACTCCTGTCTCCACTCCGGTTTGTCCGCAGGAGCACTGAGGTTACAGATGACCACTGCCACATTCCTCTTTCCATGGGTTCTGGGGACCTGCTCTCCGATCCCCACTTATGTGCAGCTTTCTCCAGCCCCATACTGCTTCCCGAATATTTTCGACGCACGGTTGGCCGTATCTTCACATGTAAGACCCACAGATGGAACTGTGTTCACACCATGGATCGGAGCACAGCTACACAGTTCCACTTGGCTGCAGGGAGATGCAGTTCAGGGAGTTGAGCAGGAGGCCTGCTGCAGGTAATAAGGTGGCCAGGAGCTGTCCGAGAACCCTGAGCATCACTCCGCGTGTTTTGTGATGGCAGTCACAGAGGAAGCTCACAGGTCCCACTGACAGGGCATGGTTCACAAGACACAAGGAGACAGATGTCAGGAGGGTCTGGGAAAGGTCCTAAGCCCAGAGTTGGCTCATCCTCTAGGCATGATAGCTTCAGAAAATGACTCTTTATACTGAGCCATGATCCCACTTTAGTTACGCTTGCTTCTCGCTCGGATAAAAATCACTCTTAACAACCTCTGGAAGGGCCCAATCCCTTCCAGTAGATCATGCAAGAAAACCAGAAGAGGGAGAAAAAAGGAAGAGGAGGGAGTAAGAAGAAAGGAAAGAATGGAGGGAGGGACCAAGGAAGGAAGAGACGGAAGGGAGGGAAGTGAAGGCAGAAGGAGGAGTCGTGTTTGCTGTGCAACAGTTCACTGTGTAGCCCAGGCTGGTCTTGAATTTATGATCCTTCTGCCTCAGCTTCTCCAGTCCTGGGGCATCACAGGTATGCAGCATCCTGGCTTTTAATACCATTTTTAACATGTATTTATTTGTGGGATGAAACACATGGCAACCTAAGGGAGTCAGTTCTCTCCTTCCACCACGTGGGTCCCCGGGATTGAACTCGGACTCAGACGATCGATCCTGCTGGTGAGCTCCTTGGCCTGTTGAGCCATTTCACTAGCCCCACTTATTCTCATTTTAAAAGATGCTCAGATTCTGTAGTGTCGGAAGGGATCAACTCTCTGCGTCCTCTAATTCTGATGATCAGATGCACTGGCTTCTTGGGGCCTGTGGGCTTTTCTGGCATGTGGGAGTTTTAGGGCTAAAACTAGACCAACCAGGACACCATTACCATAGTTATGGTATCTAAGAAGCACAGGTTTGAGCCCTAGCTCTTTCACAGAGAGAATTCCATCTTCATGAGCCTCAGTTTCCTCATCTCTAATATGGGTCTAAGGAGGCAAGCTAACTGCCTCCTTGGGTTGGTGTGAGGCATGAAGATTGAATGGCAGGAACCAGGCATGGAAAATTCTTGACCACATGCCTGGTATTTGATGATCTGCCTTTGGAGTTGGGTGAGACTCCTTCCTTGAAATTCTTTCCTTCCTTCTTTCTTCCTTCCTTCCTTTCTTCCTCTTCCTCCTCCTCCTCCTCCTTCTAATTAAAAAAAAGTTTGAGACAGAGTCTCATGTAGCCCAGGATATCCCTTAACTCCTTTCATAGCCTAGACTGACCTTAGACTTCTGGTCCTCCTGCCTCTACCTCCCCAATGCTGCCCTTACAGTAAGTGTGCAGCTCCCAGTTTATAGGACGCTGGGATCAAACCCAGGCCCTCGTGTGTCTGTTAGGCAGGCATTTCACCAGCTGAGTCACGTCCCCTCAGCCTCGTCCTTTGATGTAAGTGTTTAGAACAGAGCCCCAGGCAACAGAGGGAACAGCTTGGCTGAAGAACTCCCTGCTGAGGATGGGGATGCCCTCTGTCCTCCATGAGGGGCCATAGGGCAGGTGGCTCTCAGATACATAGAGCCAGAAAGTGCACATGGCTCTCAGCTGTTTGTCAACGGGGTGAGCAGGGCAAATGGCGCTCAGCTCAGCCCACCCCAGGAGCCTCTGATCCACCCCAAGGGAGGAAAGGCGGGAGGGGGGGGACGTGATAAGAAGGCTGGGGAGAGCGTCGAGCCCAAGGTTTTCAAAGCTTGCCCCTTCTATAGGAACCAAACCTTAATAACCAGATCCAGGGAGTGAAAGAGAAAGAAAACAGACCTTCAAGCCATACCCTTTGAGGAGGCCACGTCATCAAGCTCAGAGGCTGGCTTTGAAACCTTGCGAGTCTAACCACAGCAGACCCACTTGGCTCCCCCCACACTCTGTTCCCACCTCAAGGGAAGTCAGAGAGAGAGAGAGAGAGAGAGAGAGAGAGAGAGAGAGAGAGAGAGGAAAGAAAGAAAGAAAGAAAGAAAGAAAGAAAGAAAGAAAGAAAGAAGACAGAAACTGAAGAGAGAGGAAGTGACTTTGGAGAACAAAGAAACGAACCAGACACCACACGGTCTTCGCAAAGGTCAGGGTCCTCCTGAGGTTGCTGATGGTGAAGGGTATGGAATGTGTTTCTGAGCATTGTGGGGGGGGGGGGGGGGCTGGCATTCCTATACCCCATGCTAGCTAACCCTCCTGGCCAAACCTGAAGGTACACAAGAGGATTCTACAGCTCAGAGAGCCTGAGTAACTGATCCCAGGACACACGGCTGGTAAATGCTACAGCCCAGGCTCTGAACCTAGCCTGATGTCAATAATTCTGACAGCTCACTTGCTCTCCCGAGGTAGAAGGAGAGAGAACATGGGTGAAATTGTGAGCCGCGGTGAAGACGAGCCCAGTGTACACAGTCTAGAGTAAGCTTCCGCAGACTCCGTCAGCATCTGGGCTTGGCTGAGAGCCCCTTTGCCACGGAAAGCCTCCCTGTGCACGCTAGGACAGTTGGCAAACATGACTGGCTCCTCTCTCGTGCAGATGCCAGCACCACCTTCCTGCTCCCAGAGTGACATCCAGAAATGTCTGCAGACATCTCCTGGGGAAAAGTCACACAGCAATGTCCAAGGCCCATTGACACAGGGGAAGGAATATGAACTGGTCATAACTAAAAACTGAAAATCAGTTCAGTGCCCTGCGGAAGGCCTCTGATGTCCTTGAATCTCATTTAATATCCTATTTAATCCTCCACGAGAACACGGTGAGGTGGGCGTTTTTATAGACGGGACGTGCAAGCGTCTGAGAGCTGAAGTAACTAGAAGAGAGTGTACACAGTTAGCTTGAAGCAGAGTCCGGGGTTTGAACCTGCATCCGTGAAATCCTTTCCCTTGTGCTGCTGAGAGAGGAAAACAAAAGAGAGAAGGATGTGTTGCGAAAAGACACTTAGCAACCCAAACATAAGGTGCGAGTTGAGGAAGCAGGAAACCGAGGTCAGTCCATCACGGGCCCTGGCGATACTATGCTGACTAGGGACGAGCCTAAAGGCTTCTGTGTTCTCGGCAGCACCCCAGTTCTTGCCTCTGCTCCCTAACTCATCTCTGGCTTTGCAAATGGCGCACATCTGTGTCTGCCCTGACTTCCTCTCTCGTCTCCCATCTCATGAGGAGAGAGGTCTATTTCAAATGCAGTGTGATTTATGAAGGAAAGACTCTTGCCCTGACCATCCATCTCTCTTCACGGGGACACACATGCCGAGGATCCTGGAAGTGACCCACATTTATTTCTGCCAAGAGCTAAAGCCCTGGGGGAACTCGGGAATCGTCCCTAAATTACGAGAGAGTCTGGGGGAGACCTTACCCCAGAGCAACACGTCCCCCTCCCAGCCTGAGCCTCCCTCTAAATCACCTTGTAGCATCCTGGCTGCTGCTGTGAACGGCATGTGTGCAGAGAGAGGCGAGCCCCCAGCCTGCGGGCAGGAGAGAGGCACCGATGGCCAAGAACTTGAGGTGGGCTGTGCTTCGAACTGACCATGACCTCCGTACTTCCTGCAGCCTTCCCTTGACATTTCCTGGCGGTTACCTTGATAGCAGGAAGCATATTTCTCTCTGAATTTCTCCTTTCAGTCCCTCAACCCCCTTCCAGCCCTAGCATTTGTTCTTAATCGCTCTGGGGGTGAGGGCTCCCTTTGAAAATCTGATGAAAGCTACGAGCTCCTCCCTTCATTAAATAAATGATTGTTTACTCCTGTTAAAGCCTTCCCAAATGGAACGACTGGTTTATGGTGGATTTTCTAGGAAGATAAAGGGCTTTCTCCTCCTGTCATATAAAAAAAAAGTTAATGCCTTGACTCTTTTTTTTTCTCTTTTTAACATTTACTGGTGTGTGACACGCATATGGAAAAGCACACAAATCATAAGCACTCGACTTAATGAATTTTCCTAAACTGGACAGACCAGTACAACCTGAACACAGATCAAGAGAGAGCGCTGCTGTGTCTGGAAGCTTCCACAGGCACCCCCAGGCTGCTTCACCACCTACTGTAGCCAGGAGTTGGCTTTACACAACCTAGCTCCCTCCTGCCTGGTTTTGCTCTTGAGGGGAGACTTGTACTCTCTGCGTATCTCCTCTGCCCAACACTTGGCTGGGCACTTGCCCCACACAATGGAGTGTGCGGCCTAGGGTAGCATGTGATTTCCCATGCCACTCCATTGTTTGTTTCTATTTTGTTTTTGTGCAAGGCAATGAGAAGGTATTCTCTCTCTCTCTCTTTCTCTCTCTCTCTCTCTCTCTCTCTCTCTCTCTCTCTCTCTTTCAGAATTGTGTAAGATTGTATTCTTCAGTATTCTGACTGTAATGTTTCATGTGTGAATGTGTGTTTGGGATAGAGTCTTATGTAGTCCAGGCTGCCTTCAACTCCCAGGTAGCCAAGGAAGATCTTAAACTCCTGATCATCCTTCCTCTACCTAAGTGCTGGAATGATAGATGGGCACTACCACACCCTAGTTAATATGATGCCAGGGATCAAACCCAGAGCTCTGTGCATGCAAGGCAAACACTCTGCCAACTGAAGTTCATCCTCAGCCCAGTGTGCATGTGTGTCTGTGTGTGCATGTCTGTGCGTGTGTGTTCATGTGCATGTGTGTCTGTGTGTCTGTATGTCTCTGTGGGTACATGCATGCATTTGTGCATGGGCATGTGTGCATGTGCTTGTGTCTCTCTTGTGTGCACAAGTGTGCATCTCTTCATGCGTGTGTCTGTGCATTTCTGTGCACGTGTATGAGTCTGTGTGCATGAATGCATTTATTCATGTGTGCGTGCACATGTCTCTGTGTGTTTGCATAGGTTCATGTATATGTGTGTGTATTCATGTGCATGCATGCTACATAGTGAGTTCTTGCTAGAAAATGTCTGTATTTTGGGGAAGGAAATCTCTGGCTTGCTTTCTTCTACCTACAATCTAACTCAGTCAGCCCCACTGCAGCCACTTGGCTGAGCTCCTTCCCAGACCTTTCTCTGTGTCCGGCTACATGCCATGTCCAATAACCGGCCTTTCTAGCTTGTTTTTACATGGATGTGATTATTCTACCATCTCCCCTACACACACACCTATCAATACTCCCTGCAGATCTTTCCATAGATTGCTCCCACAGCTTTAAGCTGCTGAGTGTCCTTTCATTTCAGAGATGGACTGTGATTTATTTAGCCCATCTCCTTATGGTGCGCAAGCAAGCAGTCTATTTTGCTGCTGCCGCAGAGAGGCAACAGACAACCCTTTTATGGGCCTCGGTGTGAGCGTTTGCGAGGAAAAATAGGAAGGTGGAATTGCTGCCTGCACACATTTGCCTTTAAGTGGTTTTTATGGGGCCAGGTGGACGATCCAAGCTGCTGCAGGTTCTGGGTTAAGCCAGAGGCTCATGAGACTGGAGGCATTTAACAGGGATGCATGTTCCCTCCGATGGGCAGGAATGAGAGAAATTAATGTCTAGAATTGGGCAGACACAGATGCACACAGAAGTGTCTTTGGGGACAGTTTGCCAGCACCCTGTTTCTCGGGTGGCTGAACCTCCTCAGAGATTCCAGAAAGAGAAGAAACCACTGTCCCCTTGTAGTGAGGCCATCTGGCAATGGCAAGTCTGAGACAGGGGGTTAGCGTCTCCAAACAGGAGAACTCATGGTATGGGACCAGGGTGCTTGGCTAAGGCATTGCATGTGGCTCACCAAATTCACTTCTCATCATCCCCCTATGGGGAAAGTGCTGTGACCACGTGTGTGCGCATGCCCGTGCATTGCCCTGTGCACATGTGGGTATATGTCCATTCATGTGTGTAGAGGTCAAAGGCCACCTTCAGATGGTGTTCTTCAGGTACCGCCCACCCTCTTCTCTCCTGAGGAAAGGTCTGGCCTAGCATCACTACATGGGCAAGGCTGGCTGGGTCGAGAGCCCCAAGGACCACTCCTCTGCCTCCACTGCACTGGACTGCACACAGCTGCCTTTTTCTTCTGGAGATCAACCTTGGGTCCTTGGGCTTTGTATGACAAGGGCTTTAGAAATGGAGCCATCTCCCTGACCTTGGGGGTTCTGTTTGGAGGCCCATTCTCCAGTGAGGCAAAACTGAGGTTTAGAGAGTCATTTACCCAAAGTCACCCACGCCCATGATACTAATCGTTCACCAGGGGATTGTGTCATGAGCTATCTTCATGGGGGGGGGGTGTTCTTCCTGGGAGCCCAGTGGTAGAGACAAGCCAAAGAAAGAGGAACAGAAGAGCAAAACGCTCTGGGCAGATGGAGCCGGGACCCTCTGGTCTCTTCATGCTGTCTCTGCTGTGGACATTCTAGAGGCACAGGGACCCTGACCTGGCTTCTGTTGGTACACAGTAGGTGCCAACTCCATGCTACCACTACACTCCTTGCAGCAGGTCTTTGGAGAGACTTGAACTCAGAGAGTAACAGCTTACCCACGCTGTAGCCATAGCTCACAGGGAATGGGACCCGGGTCTGGGCTGTGGAACCTGGAACCTCTGAGCCACGGTGTTCCCTCCTCCCCTGAAGAGAAGCTCTTCAGATGCCCCAACACTTGACCACTCATTTTGGAAGAGGAGTGGGTTGCAAGCAGAGAAGTCTGTGCTGGAGCCCCATCTTACAATCCCCACCCTGGCTCGCTCAGGAATAGAGGCTCAAGCCTCCAATTCCAGCACTCAGAAAGTCAAGGCAGGAGGATCACTGTGAATTCGAGACCAGCCCGGGCTGTGCAGCGAGATTCTGTCTCATAAAAACAAACAAACAAGAAAGAAAAGGTGTTTTAGGTCTCAGCCCTGCCCCACACGTCCCACGGATGTCGGGCATCTTCTTCCTTTAAGAGGAACACCCAGTCAGTGTCTAACCTCTATCAGTTCCTTTTTATTTCTCTACATCAGGTTTCCGGTTCCCTAATCGGGCCAAGGCCAAGCCTGCTGGGAAGACTGAATTCTGCAACACTCTGACAGATGACCTCCTCCCACTGGGGCAAAGGATGAACAAATTACCCAGATAACAGTTGACTACAGCCTGGATGCCCAGGCAGCACTGGCAGTGGGGTGGGAGCCCTTTCATGCCTGCCCTTTGGAGACATTGAGTGGTTTAGGCCACATCTTGAAAAAGATTGCTCTCCTCGTTCACCTGTGAGTGAAGAAAATTCAGGCGCCATCAGTTGACTCTGGGAGCGTGTCAGGGGTCAGCACGTGCATGCTGGGGTCACGGAACTGCGGGTCAGAGCCCCAGCAGGACCTGCAAGGATAAAATACAGAGCGATGTAACTGCCAGAGGGGAAGTCGATTGGTAAACTTTACCATCTGCTGCTGAGCAGGAATATTCTTGGACTGTACCGAGGCTGGAGAGGGAGCAGCAGAGAAGCTGGGCACCGGCCCATCTTAGATGTTAGGGAGGAAGTGTAGGGGGCAAGGTCAGGGCTCCAGACCCTCTAGATGGAGACCCGCAAATGCTTGCACATGGGCCCCTAAGGACACTGGTGAGCAGACAGCATGTGCAAACCCAGTACTAACAACCCGGGGGTTTGATTTTTAGTATGACAGAATCTAACTCTGTGTAATCCAGGCTGCTGTAGGACTCTCCATCCTCCTGCCTCAGCCTCCTGATCACAGGTGTGGGCCAGCAGCCCCCCCACAGGGACTCCTGTCACTACCAGACCCAGAGTCTTGCCAGCACCCAGCGGATATTGGGAGGGGCTCCTAAGAGAGATCCACCCTCTCTCAGCAGGTTCCAAGTCTGCGCCATACAGCCTGGCTTCACAAGGCTTGAAGAGCCTATTTCACTGTGGAGTGAGCATGACTCTCCGGAGAAGACACTGAGCACTGTCTCTCTGGCCTGTCACTACTGCAGCCATCTTTGGAATTTGGGCCACTCTAGATGTCCCCATAGCCATAGCCTCACTATTTGTCCCTCCTGGTGACAACAGATATCAAACACTGTCCCTTGGAGCACTCAGGGTGTTGGAAGGGTCCCTTGTCATCTCCATACTGTCTCCAGTTCACAGGCACTCCTCCCTTCTCTCTAGAAGCTTCCAAAGGAAGCGTCCAGATACTTAAGACGAAGCTGACCTCACAGCAGAGCAGCCGGCTAGTCCCTGATGAAGTGCAGAGACAGTGAACCTGGACATGCTCTGGCATCGCTTGATGGGCAGTTATTTCCATGTTAACGGAAGGCTGCCCCTTAGATGGGCACCAAGGCAAGCCGTGCCCGTCCAACCATTCTCAAACTCAACATAGACACTCCCTACTTTGTTTTGAGAAGGTCTTCTATAACCCAGGCTGTTCTCGAATTTTTTTTAATTTATTTATTTATTAAGGATTTCTGCCTCCTCCCCGCCACCGCCTCAATTTTGTATGTAACCAAGGATGTCCCAGAATTTCTGATCCTCCTGCCTCCACCTCCTAAGTGCTAGGATTATAGCTATGCCCAGCCATGCCTGGTTTATGGTAGACAACCAGTCTGCCCATTGTGCCTCTGCCACAACTCCTGATTCTCTTTGTATTTGTCAATGCATGTTCCCAATATGGCAACCTTGGCCCCAGGCACCAAAGGCAGTGAGTGTAGGAAAAGGAATGGGCTTTCCTGGGATCGCTTTGTCCTTTCATCACTACATAAGAACATCTTCAAGGTCCTCATATCTTCCATCCAGGTCTCAATGATCACAGCAGGGTCTCACGGCCACCTCTAGGCCATCTCCAAGTCAGAAACACAAACAGAATCTCTTCTCAGGGAGTAGGGTAAGAGCCGGGAGCTGGCAGGATGCCTTAGCAGGAAAAGGTGCCGTTTAGTCTGATGGTCTGGGTGCGATCACTGGAAGCCACATGTGGAAGGAGAGAAGTGGCTCCTGAAGATTATCCTTTGACCTCCACACGTGGACACGGACACACTCATCACACACACACACACATCACACATACACACATCATACACACACATCACACACACACATCACACACACACATCACACACATGTTACACATCACACATACACACATCATACACACACATCACACACATCACACATACACACATCACACACACACATATCACACACATCACACATACACACATCACACACACATACATGCACATCACACATACACACAAATAAATGAATCAATGTAAAAAAAAACAAAGAGGATAAGAGGTCTCAGAATGGAGTAGTCCACCCCTCTAATCCAAGTTTGTGTCTTCTGTGAGTTTATAATGCTTTCTTTCACACATTCTGTTCAAGCCAGACACACTGGCCCACATCTTCTAGTGGTCGAACCATCCCCAGACCTCACAATACTCTCCTTCACTCCTCCTTCTTTTCCTGTTCTCCTCCAGCCTTTTGACCGCCAAACTTTCTCATATGTTGCCAAGCACACAGTAGGCGCTCGATAAATGTCAGGGTCCATTTTCCTCTAACACTGCAGCTCAAAGGCCGAATGAGTGAACTAGAAATTTTCCTTGGGGAAAAAAATGAAATTTCTGGGCTCCAGTAATTAATTTATAAGGGATGGGGATGGGGGTGGGGGCAATGGGTCAGTGACTCAGCCGCTCAGTTGTCTTTGCTGTTTATCCAGAAAGGTTCCCAGCATCCACATCAGGTAGCTCACAGCCAGCATGCTCTCTCTTCTGTCTGTCTGTCTATCTCTGTCTCTCTGTCTCTGTCTCTCTCTCTTACACACACACACACACACACACACACACACACACACACACACTGAAGAACAAATAAACAAACAAATCTTTAAAAGAGATCAGTGGTTCTGTGGCCCCCTATCAGTGTTACAGAGTTACAACATTAGCCATGGCAGCCGTGAGTCCCCAGCTAAAACACCGTCTCACGTGTGAGATGCAATAATTATACCCATCATTCCCGGGGCTGCTAAGAAAAGGCAGAATGAAGACACCTTCTGTGACCACTCTCATTTCCCCCGGGTCAAGTCAATCTTCACAGAGCGCTACCTACCACTTCCCAGCAGAACAGATTCATGGCACCCCGTTCCCACGTCCTGATGTCAGCGGAGGTCTGTGGCCCACAGCCCAGGTGACATCCTATGCCAAGCACAGGTCAATTGCTGCTTCTCACCAGGGGCTCAGGGACTGGTGTCGATTTTTCTTAGTTTAGACGGAAATCAGTCAAGAGAGTTCTCAGTGACTGTCTTTATATTTCTTTCTGGTCAGATCAAAGGTCCTGTCAGCAACCTCTGCTGATGTCTTGATTTCTAGTTTTTTCCTTTTTTTTTTCTTCCTGAGTTGGTAGTGTTCACTTCAAATAAGAGACTAAGAGTCCCTCTGGGAGAAAGAGAAAAGAGAAAGGGAAGAGGAGGGGGAAGGGAGAAAAACTAAGAGAGAGAGAGAGCACCAAAGAGGAAGAATTCCGTTATATTTTGCAACAAGTTAGTTTAGTACTGTGGAGACCTTAGAGCTTGGGATTCAATACTGCTTCCCACCGTGGAAAACTAGACACCTGGATTTATTTTTGAGGTTTCCAATGAGGCTCAGACAGTTCACAGGAAGTCCCGAGGTGACTGTCATGGCACTTCTTAAGAGGGGGCTTAGCCTGGTGCCTAAAGTCATGAGGTCTTTCTTCCAATCTTGGCTTTTCCACTTAACTTAGGAACCCAGATCATCTCAGAAAGGGGCCTTATCCCTCTGTCTCTGCTTCCCCACCCTCAAGCAGGGGGCAGTGGTGATTATACAGAGCTGATGGGACGGTTAAATGTGTGGATGGATGTCTAACACTCCTACAAAGCCGGGCATAGGGTCAGCGGGCACTAATGCATTGGTCCCTATTGACAGGCTTTGGACAGACAGCATTGTGCACAATCTTTACAGCCATCTTTGGCACTGATAATATCTGTACATAACGTACTGAGTAAGAAAGAAAATTACAGAAGTTTGTCATCTTGAGCAACTTGGCCTCGGCCAAGAAACAGCATGACCGGAGTTCATGACACGGTCTTCTCGGCTGTGAGATAGTGCCCTTTGTCCTCTGCATCACCTCCCTGGTTTCGGGGACCGGGCTTGCTGGTGAGGGGACCCCCAGAGAGCCACATGTGGCCAAGGACAGCTAGAGAAAGACCCACACTCCTGAATGATTTCTTAAGGGGCCACACAGTGACCCCAGCCACACAAAGGAGCTGCCTTTCTAAATGCATAATGGCAAAGAGGAGTGAGTCACTCCTGGTCCTTCATCCGGGTTATGTCTGGATGAGCTCTGGGCCTGTAAGAACGCGAAGTAGGTCAGGCCACCAGCCAAGGCAGCCCGGGGAGTGACCAGCTGCTCAACCAGAAACTGCTTGGCACAGCTTCCCGTCGCTTCGCAGCTGCTCCACTCCAGCTAGGGCGAGCACCTACCCGCTGCTCTCAACACTCACGGAATCTCTGCAGTCGACACCTAGGACAGCAGCCAGCCTCCAGGGACGTACAGACAGGGTGCTGTGGCATGCCTCAGTGTCCTGAGATGAAAATACACCAGCTTTGAGACCTGGTCAGATGCATCAGCTGCTAAAATGCAGAGAACAGGCGAACAGATCCCCAGAACCAGGTGACCCAGGTCCACCCACCTCTAAATCTTAGCCCAGATCCCAGAGCAAGCTACTCCATAGATTACCTGCCTCAGTGAGCTCTGGGTTTGAATAAAGAACTATATCTCAATAAATAAGGCAGACCATGATGGAAAGGGACACTGGACATCAATTTCCACATAGCTGCACACACGCACATACACACACACACACACACACACACATTAATTAATAGTTCCAAACAATCTCTTAATTTATGCTCTAATCAAATATTTTTAAAGATCCGTGGAGCCGGTTGTGCATGTCTCATGGCTGCTGTGTCACCCAAGGCAGACAGAGGAGGCCAATGACGGAAAGGCGGGCAACCCTGCAGCCAACATTCCGAAGGAGCACTACTTCTGAAGGAGCACTACTTCCAAAGGAGCACTTCTTCCAGAGGAGAACTACTTCCGGCTTCCAGAGGAGAACTATTTCCAGAGGGGATCGTGGCTGATGCCAAGGATTCCCCAACACCTAAAGCTGTTTCAGTTCCCCAAGCCGTGAAGTCCAGAGAGCAGACCACAGGTAAGAAGAAAGTAAAAGATGCTTCCCGGTGGAGCCTCCACAGAAAATGGAGCGAGTGCTCCAGGAGACACCCTGCCTACACAGGAGCACGTGGACCTGCAAGTCAGCCTCCAGGGGCCTGACTCACCCCGTCCCGCTTCACACCCTTTCACCTCTCTGCATTGTCCTGAGGCCCAAACCTGTTCCTTCTGAATCACTGCTGGACCAAGGTCTGTCTTGAGCCCATTTACCCGCTCTTCCCTTCTGGAGTCTGACTTAACTATTTTAGATTTCCTATCTAGCTTTTGGTCTCCATAACAACCAAAAAAGCAAACAGCACAAAAATGACAAGCCCCTTCACCTCACTTTTTTTCCCTTCTCTCCCTCCCCATTTTATCTCTATAACACCTATTACGTGGAATGCACATATGCAGATATTTTGATATATTAAGATAAATCACAAAAAGAATAGGAAAAAATGGAGTTCAAAAGAAAAGAATAGTCAGTAATCTTGAAGAGAGAGAAAAAGAGAGCATTCTAGGGATGGGTAAGGGGACATAGAGCTGTCTGTAATTAGCAGCCACCGCATCCTAAAACAAAATCAGACTTCCAGAACATGCAGCTTTGTCGCCATGGCAACGGACCTGAGCCCAGTCAGGCTGTCTTTCCAAAGTGATTCTTTCCTAGACCATACCCACATCAAAGGGAGTCTCTGGGGCTTCCCGGGAACAGGCAGCACTCAGGGCCCCATCAGGCCTCCACAGGGTGTGGTGAGGGAAAGAAGACAGGCAAAGCAGGGACAAGCCAGAGGCCTCCAGGAGGACGAGCAGACCTGGTGAGACACGGTGGCAGGGACCACACTCAGGTCCTGTCTTAAGGACTATCTGTGCTGTGGATGAGTACACGGCTCATCAAAGGCTATCACCGGCAACATGTTCTCCTCCTTGTATTTAAACACAGTGTCTTCTGTATCCCAAGTGGGCCTTGAATTTGCCATGTACCAAAGGATAGCCTCTGTCCCCTGATCCTCTTGCCACCACCTCTGAAGTGTTGAGGTTACAGATGTGGGTACCACACCAGACTATGGTTACTTTTCTCTTAGCCTTTGTTTTTCTTTCTTTTTCCTCTACACAATGATGTGTGATGTGTGTAATTTGTTTTGTTATTGTATCATGTTCTCTGCCAGTGAGGATCTGGGCTGGGGAAAGAAAAATACTTGTGTATTTAAATTAACTTATTAAATTAATTGATCGATTGTGTGTGGAAGTTGTGTTTGTTTGCTTGTTTGTTTGTTTTGAGACAAGGTCTCTATGTGTAGTCCAGCTGACTTTAAACTCATGTAGACCAGGCTAACCTTGAACTCACAGAGATCTGCCTGCTTCTGCCTCAGAGTACTGGGATTAAAGGTGTGTGCCACCTGGCCCACCAGAGATAATTTAAGACAAAGACTGTAATAGGGGACCCATAGGTTCTAGAGAAGACTATGCTAACTTATCCACCATCTTCTAGTTTCCTAATTCATCATTTTCACTGTGTGTGTGTGTGTGTGTGTGTGTGTGTGTGTGTGTGTGTGTGTAAGGGGGGGAGGAGTATGTATACTCACATACATGTGCTGGTGTACTCACACATGTGTGAATGAATGTAAACATGTATGAGAGTGTGGTTTCTTGGGTCTCCACTGCTTTGTGTAGACAAGGTCTCTCATTGAACCCTGAACTCATGAGAAAGCTAGACCAGTTGTCCCACAATCCCCTGTTTCCGCCTCCCCAGTGCTAGGTATATAGGCATATTCCCAGATTTCCTCACTTGGATGCTGGGGCCAGAACCCAGATCCTCATGGTTTTGCCTGTTTGCTTGCTTGCTTTCCCTTGTGGTTGGCGAAGTTTTGGTTTCAGACTGAATGGAAGGCGTCGCATTCTAACCGGTTAATCATAGCTCACTGAAAAGAGAGCACTATGTGGTTGGATCACTGAATCCTGTCAGAATCCTCACCATGGGTCAGATTTAGCTGGAACTGGGGCCTCTGAGACCATGTAGAGTCCAGTCGTGCTGGAACCTTCAAGAAAGCCCAACAAAACAGATGTAGGCAGAGTGCAAGACTAGAGTGGATTTAGGGTCCTACTGCTGAAGGTTGTCTCTGCCACCTCCATGCCTATCAGGAGGGGAGGGTTCTCTAGTCTCCTTCCTGTCGCCTCTGAGCCCCACCCACTAATTCAACCATTCACAGAGATGACTGCAGAGCCCTGCTCCGCATGGCAGAGCCAAGAGTGGGAGGATGGAATTGTGTTCTTTAATTCAGTCAGTCATCCATGCTGACGATGGGGATGTCTCTAATTCTTTGCTACTATAGATAAAGTTTCATTAAGAAGCTGGTACCTGTAGCCTTGTATTCATTCTAGACTATTTGTGTGTGTGTGTGTGTGTGTGTGTGTGTGTGTGTGTTCGAGGGTTCTTGGTATGTGAAGCCAAAATTACTTCTGTAAAATTGTGCCTATTTGAGAATCAATAAGTATTCAGAATATAAATAAAAAAATCATAAAATTTACTGTGTGTATTTATTGATATCTTCCTCTTGGGTACCATACTCTTGGATATTGTCCTTTTGGATCCCCAGAACTTACAACTTTGGTCTTTCTTTGTTTATTATCAGTTCACCAGAATCTTTCCGCTTCTCTGAATTTCCTGAGACTTGCCCTCATTCATTCACCAGTCATTTCAGGCTTATGACGGGTAGACATTATTGTGATGGGCAGATATTATTATGATTGATAAATGCCATCATGATAGGCAGATGCCATTATGATGGGTCAACACCATCATGATGGGTAAATGTCATTATGATGGGTAGGTGTCATTATGACGGATAGATGTCATCATGATGGGTAGATGTCATGATGACAGACAGAAAGCATTATGATGGGTAGACATCAACTACAGTTTAGGATCCTTTAACTCTTTCCTCAGCTGAGTGACTCTGCACTGGTTCTAAGGAGACAGAGACAAAGCTGGCAAGCATCAAGAGTGTGTCATACAATCAAGCTTGCCTCAAATATACCACATTGAAGAAGAAAATACCTAAAGAAATATGAGCAGAAAAACTTCCCAAGTCTGAGGTGGGAAATTGTCATCCAGGTTCCTCAACCCCAAAGACTTCCAAAGAGACAGAGCCTAGAGAGACCTATCCTGGTCACACTGTAATTACATCATTAAATGTCAAAGACAAGGAGAGAATTTTAAAACTAGCATGATGGAGGAGTTACTTTCATTGGTTAATAAAGAAACTGCCTTGGCCCATTTGATAGGCCAGCCCTTAGGTGGGTGGAGTAAACAGAATACTGGGAGAAAGAAGCCGAGTCAGGCAGTTACTATGATTCTCCCACTCCAGACAGACGCAGGTTAAGATCTTTCCTGGTAAGTCACCTTGTGGTGTTACACAGATTATTAGAAATGGGTTAGATCAATATGTAAGAGCTAGCCAATAAGAGGCTGGAACTAATGGGCCAGGCAGTGTTTAAAAGAATACAGTTTCCGTGTAATTTCAGATAAAGCTAGCCGGGTAGTGGGCCACAGCCCGCCGCCACTCCACTTACTACAGAGTGTCACCCAACTTGGTAATGAACTCCACGTAAAACCTGAGAGAGAGCTTAATTTTAAACACACAAAAAAAGAGTTTAACACAGCCTTTTGCTATTTGCTAGGACGTGCTATAGAGGTTCGAGCCCCACATTGGGTGCCAAAATGTAACGGCGTAAATGAACGGCAGACAGAAATTATAATAAAATATTCAGATTTAATAAGGGAAAGACTTACAGAACCGAGGTTCCCGCCGAGAACAGGAAAGCAGAAGGGAAGGGGGGAGAACACCCGCAATATTTATTAGTAAAAAATATCCTCAGGGGACCCTGACCTACAAGCAAGGTGATTGGCTGGGGCTTCCCCTACACTAGCAGAAGAAAAGAGGGCTGTTAATACACAAGGGAGCCCTTATAATATGACCAGATCTCTCAGAAGAAATATATCAGGCCAGGGACTGGGATAAAAGAGTTATGGCGCTAAGCCAAAAGGAAACATTTGTCAGTCAAGGACCCTACGAACAGCAAAGCCGTTCTTGAAGAATCAAGGAGCTTTAGTTGTTTAGAATAAACAGATTCTAGGTGAGGATGTCATTACCTAATGAAAGGGGTTGTTCCTGTTAAAACAGAAGCTGCCGTGGAAAAATATCCAAGTGTAACATCAGTGTAAATGCATAGGAAATAGAGTAGTGTGATAGATAGGAGGGTATCATGGTCTACATGGTAAGGGAAAAGATTGAAGTAATCACTGTACTACACACACGCACATACACACACACTCACACACACACTCACATGAACTCTTTTAATGGATCCGCAGTAGAAAACAAAGTAAATTTTGACAACCATTCTTTAAAACAAGGGCATGGAGAGTAAACTGCAATTAAAGACAAGGAATGACCAGGGGAAATAGCGACGTGACCTGCGAAGTTCTATGTCAGCACCGTGGCAACTGCTGTTGTAGATACAAGAACAGAGAAGGAGAAAAAACGACCAGAATGTATCACTAAGAAATAAACGAACCACAAAGATAAAAACAACAAACAAGGGAGAGAGAAGAAACGACTTCTAAAACAACGAAGATGCCAGTAATAAGTCTGTACCTATCAACAAAGTCTCTAGTGTAAGTGGATTACACTTATCAGTCAAATGATGTGGAGTGGCTGAGGACACGGTAATGAAGAAGATTCAATCGGGTGCTCTTCGTGAGGGCTCGCTGTAGCTTTAAGGACACACCTATGCTGAAAGTTAAGGAAGGGGGAAAGATTTATTCTATGTAAATTTCAGCCCTAAGAGTATGGGAGTGGCCATGCCTACCTCAAGCAAAAATAGACTTAAGTAAAGAGCCCGTAGTCGCAAGAGGGAGGCGACGTCATTGCATAATATTAAAGAGAAGCCAACTCAACAGGAAGGTGAGCCGATTACATGTTGTGTGAGGTCACCGTAAATGTAAAACTCCCCAAGTATTGATAGACCTGAACGGAGAGATAGACGGCAGTGCAATAATAGGAGAATTCAATACCACATTTTCAATAACAGATAGATCACTCAGACAGAAAATCGATAAGAAAACAGCAAACTCAAACAGCACAAGAGACCAAATGGGCTTAACAGACTGCCCAGGGCTTTCTACCCAAGAGCAGCCAGGAGACACCTCCTTCAGAGCACACCGGAAGCGTCCTCTGCCAACAAAATGAGTCTTGACACATTCTAGAGGACTGGGACACTCTGAGTGTCTTCCTCACCTGGGTGGAGTGAAGCCAGAATTGATAGCTAAAAGAACAGAGGCAAGATGGCAAGTGCTTCAAATTAAACAGTGAACTGTTGAACAATAAGGGGAAAAAAATTAAGACAAATACGGGAAAATAACAAGAAAAACTCTGAGTTTCATTTCAAAGCTATTAAGAGTGATGCTTACAGTGATTTACATCAATATTTAAAATAAGGAAACTATCCAACCTTGCTCCTTGAGGAACTAAAAACAACCAAGCTGAATCCATGTTAGCAGAAGGTAGAAAGTGATAAAGACTGCAGCAGGAAGGCAGGAATCCAAGACAGAAAATGGACAGAGGCATAGAGGAGCTAAGTGCTTTGTGAAAAGAAAACCCAAAAAAAGACTAAGTAAAATGAAGATGACTGAAAAAAATAAATAGCCCACCAGAGTACGCAAGGCATGTAATGTCACAGAAACTTAAAAATGACCATAAAAGAGTGTTATGAAAACCTCTATGTCAGCTTTGAACAAAGTGAAGAAACGGAAATAGTATCCAAAGTAGAAAGCAAGAAAGAGAAGTATTTACCTGTAGTTGACATGGTCATAAACGTAGAAATGTCTAAAGTGCCCCCTTACGTTCATACACACACATCCTCAGATACACCCACTCATATACATACGTAACACACACACACAAAATCAGCATTAAAATTCATAAGCATATCTGTTTTGGGGATACAATAAAGAAATCAATGTAGTTCCATTTGCTATTGTAGCAAACAGTGTCTAGGTGTGGCCGTGCAGGCCTGTTGTTCCAGCACTCTGCAAGCAGAGGCAGGAGAGTGGCTGCAAGTTCAAGGCCAGTCTTGTTTGTACAATAAGAAGCTGACTCAGAAAATAAATAAACAAAACAAATAAATAAATAAATAAAAGTTCTTAGGAATAAACTTACCTAAGAAAGTCGAAGCATTATATAGCAATAAATACAAGATAAAGATGAAAGAAAATAAGGACAGAGAGAAAAATTCAAGGGCTCCAGGGTTTACTATTGTTAAAATATAAGTAATATTATATACTTTAACAATCATGTATAATATTATAACATATAGTCAAAGGTTGACTATGGACTCAGTCGGCCCTATTAAAACTCCAATGGAACATCCTTACAGAAGTAGAGAAGATACTCCTGAACTTCCGGATGAGAACCACAGATGTCACATTGACGTCCCATCCTTCCTCACAGAACTTTCTGGTCTCTAGCAGTCTGTGAGTTACCAGCACTGGCCTGTGTGACCTTCTGCCAAAGAACAAACATCTGTTTTGGTCACCAGGGTCTTCCCAGTTCCTGGCACCAGGCTACGCGTGTAACTCCTCCAAACCCTTCTACTGAACAGAGGGATGGGTGACTTAGTGAATGAATACACGAGAGATGTCTGGGTGTGTGGATGCCTGAATTGATATGAATATTTCATTGTGAGGTGCTATGAATTAAAGCCTAGTCTCTGCTCATTCTTTTGAGTCTTGGGGTGACTTCCTTCTCTCAAATCCAAGAGGAAAATGAAGGAGGAAGAGGTTGGGAAGGGAGTTGAGGAGGAGAAATGGGCAGTGGGGCCAAAAAACATGGTCCCTCCTGGGCTCTTTCTAGATGTCGTATGCCATTTATCCATTCAGCAAATAGTCATAGAGTTAGGCACACAGAAGTGAATAACATGTATTGGCTTTCCAAAAACTTCTCTCTTAAGAGGAAGCGATGGCCACCACCCAACCAAGATCCAAACCCCAAAATGTTGGATTTCAAATGCAGAAGGCCAATACTCACACCTCGGATAACTAACACTCAAAAGATTAACTAGCTTTCCCAAGTGGTCATTCAAGACTTTACAGATGAGTTCTGCCAAAGAAGAAAAGGCGTTATTGTGTAAAGGGCAGGGTCCTGATTAACTTCTGCCAGCAATTTGAAGGGGTCTGGAGTTATCTGAGAAGAGGAAGCCTAGACTGAGAAATGGCCTAGAGCAGACTGGCCTGTGATCCCGTCTGTAGGGGACATCACTGTAGGATGGTCCAGTCCATGTGGGCGGCACCATTCCCTAGGCAAGTGTACCTGAACTATGCCAGGAAGCCAGCTGAGTATGAGCCTATGAATAAGCCACCAGGAAGCATCCTCCATGGTTTCTGCTTCACTACCACGGCTGTGCGTGCCTTCCCTGGTTAGAGATGCTGCTTCATGGACCAGCAGGCAGGCCTTCTAAGTTCCCACCTTGAGTTCTTACCCTGATACCCTTCAGTGAAGGACTGTGACCTGGAAATATAAGCCAAATAAACCAGTTCCTTCCTCAAGTTGCTTTTAGTCAGAGTTCCATCACAGAGGAAGAAAGAGAATGAGGGCAGAGGAGGAAGCACATCCAGGCTCTTGTTTCCGAGCTCCTTCCAGCAGGAGCCAAGCCCGCTCTGCCCCCTCTCCTATACCCACCCTCTTCTAGCAAAAGGCACATCCCTGGGAAATCTACAATTCAAGAAACCCCAGCCACCCGGAATAAATGCGTGTCATGTGGAACCGAGCTTGACTCCTGGGGAAACAAACAACTTTGCTTTGATCAAAGCACAGTGGCAGGGCCCGAGCGCTTTTAGATGAAATAATTAGTATTACCACAATGACAGGAGATTTATCCCAGCCTCTCCACATGCTAATGAAATCTTTACACACTGCATTAATTGTGCTCAGAAAGTAGGCAAACCTTAACCGTGCTGCCCTGAGGGACTTGAAAACAACACCAAACAGAAGCTGAGATCAAAGGCAGATATGCACTTTAGCCATTAAGCATCCCAGAGTGATCCAGAACCTTCTAAGGCTCTCAAAGTACTCAAGCCGCAGGTCTCTTCCTTCATTTCAACAGATGGCCCTGTCCTTCTTCGTTGTCTGCTCTACCATCAGAGTCTTTTCATCCTCCAGAAGAAATAGTCATGGGGCCCAGAGAGAAGGCTCAGTGGCTAAAGGCATTCAATGTCAAATCTCACAACCTGTGTTTGGACCCCCAGCACCCGCGTGGCGGAAGGAAAGAGATGACTCCTCAAGTTGTCCTCTGACCTCCATGCATGTACCGTGACATGCTTCCCCACCCATAAATAAACTGTAATTTTCAAAATGTATTCTTTGAAAGTATCCATTTCTCAGCTAAGGAGGTAGTTCAATGCGCACAATATATGCCGTACATACGTGAGGACCCGTCTGTTTGCTTTTACTTCTCCACACAGACGGGAATCCACTCTTACTCCATCTTTGTATCAGTCAGCCATGCTGCCTAAGAAACTATCAAAGGCTTAGTTTATGGGGCTGGAGAAATGGCTCAGAGGTTAACAGCACTGACTGCTCTTCCAGAGTATCCAGGTTCAACTCCCAGCACCCACAGAGCAATTCACAACTGTCTGTGACTCCCAGGAGACTCAACACCCTTACACAGAGATACTTGCAGGCGAAAGACCAATCAATGGCCATAATATAAAAAGAAGTGAATCATTCTTTAAGCTTAGTTTCTACAAATGTACTTCATTGCCTTCCAGTTTCTGAATCAGGAGTCTAGATCTGACATAGCCATGGTTTCTCTCCTTTGGGTCTCTCCCAAGGCTGCACACAAGTTGCCCGGGTTTGAAGTCTTTGAAAGTAAGTAGTGGAAGATTCCCTTTCAAGACCGCTGGGCTGGCAGGATTCAATTCCTTGCGGCCTTTGAACTGAGGGCTTCTGCTCTTGGCAAGCCCTTTTCCTGTGTTCACTTCCAAGGCCCTGCCACATGGGTCTCTACCACCCAGTCACTGCATGTAAGCCGGCAACTCAAGAAGTCAACAGAGTGTGCTTGCAAGATGCCTTCACCTGCTGGGCCATCTGGATCCCCAGAACTGTTCTTGAGTTGGGATGTGAAGAACCTAAGGGTTGAGGAGACACAGAGAGAAGTGGGGCCAGCTGCTGAAACAAACAAATCTCTTCAGCGGAGAGTTCCGTGAAAGCCGCAAGAGAATCTGTACCCACCTGCTCCCATGTAGTAGCCACATTTCCTAAACCCACACCCACGCATCTGTGACATGACAGCTGCTTTTAGATCCGTGAGAGCACAGCAAACCTGCTCCCAGGTGTTGTGCAGGTGCCCTGTCTACCCCGGAGGCTAGCTGACTTACAGTGACCAACAAAACGGGCTAACGGGACAATGAATGAACGGTGGGAGGCTGGCACTGGATGGTGGGGAGCACTCTTCCTTGAAGGTTCAGTTGGTAACTGAATATTGAGGATGATGTGCCCTGGGAGGGCAAAGCTGAGTGAAGGCTGTGATTGTTTTTATGGAGTCTGGTTTCCAGCGGGAAATGGTATCAACTAAGTCTTAGCATCAGGATCTATTCCACACCAATTTCTGTTGACAGAGGAGGGGCATGAGAGAGGCAGCCAGACCTGTCTGTAGCATCAGGAAAGGCTTGCTGGAGGAGGTGGTGTCCATGGTGAAGCCAGCAGGACAGGGGACAATGGGAGGCATGAACTCTTCTCCTCTGCTACCCCAGCTAACCCTCCTCATCCAGCTGCCATTGGCCTGCCTTGCCTTCACAGACAGCAAAACTCTACCGTGATATTTACGACAGACTACAAACTCCACAGGCTATCCTGATTTCATTTCTATTACCCTGACACGAAGCAACTTTGAGCTGATTCGACTTACAATTTCAGGTCACAGTCTGTCACTGAGGGGAAGTCGAGGCAGGAACTCAAGCTTCCAGCTACATCACATCCAACTCAGGAGCAGAGAGGAGGGACCACCCCCTTGTTTGCTCTAACTCACTTTCTACACGTTTACAATGTTCAGACCTCTGCCTAGGGGATGGCACCACCCACAGTGGGCTGGGCCTTCCTACACCAATTAAAAACCAAGACAAGCCCACAACATCCATGCCCATAAGCCAATCTGATCTCCAAAACTTCCCGCTAAGGCTCTCTTCCCAGGTAATGCTGACTTGTGTCAAGAGGCAACTGGGCAGCATACCCACCATTGTGGCTATGGGGGGGGGGGGGGCCGGAGAGCTCAGCTCTGTTCACCAGCAAGAATGAGACGAAAGCTAAGAATACGGTGAGCAGTAGGAGAGATAATGCATTCCAAACCCCCACACAGTTGGCAGAGCGTGCCTGAGCTCTCGGTTACCCTTCGGCATCTGGCTACCTCATTGGAATCCAGGCATCTTGAAGAGTTTGTGTGTTCCCCACACCAGGCTTCCCAGCAGGTTTCATGGACTGTGTCATGCAATCGGTCAGATAAAGGGTTTGTATATTCCAGCCTTCCCAGCAATTTTCATGGGATGTGTCACATGATTGGTCAGAGGAAGTCCTGTGCTGATTGCTAACGGGGTATTTTTGACAATGATATGTGCTTGGGCCAGTGATGCAGCTCGGCCATGGAGCAGCTGCTTAACATGCTTCAAGCTCCCACCTCCAGATCAGTAAGAAAAGAATAATTATGTAGTACTTCTCGCTGTATGTGTCTGTGTCTGTGTCTGTCTGTGTCTCTGTCCGTCTGCCTCTCTCTCTCTCTCTCTCTCTCTCTCTCTCTCTCTCTCTCTCTCGTGTGTGCGTGTGTGTGTGCCCATCCTTATGGCTGGAGACCAGAGGCTCACATCCTTGATCACATCCTCCACCTTATCTGCTTTGTTTGTCTTGTTTTGAGACAGAGTCTCTCTATACAACCTTGACTGTCCTGGAACTCACTGTGTTGACCAGACCAGTCTTGAACTCACAGAGATCTTCCTGCCTCTGCCTCTCGGGTGCTGGGATTAAAGGCGTGCATCATCACACCTGGCTCTACCAATGTTTTGAGGCAGTCTCTCACTGAAGCTGGAGCTCATGGACTCATGGAGCCTCAGGGATAATCCTGTCCCCATTTCCCCATCTTTGAGACAACAGATGTGTGACACAGTATCAGGTGTCTCCCGTGATAAGGTTTGTTTCCGTGGTGCTGGGTATGGCCATGGTAGGTCTCTCACTCTTAGACACACCTCCAGCCCTCTGTGCTCAGCATCCTTATGTGAGTTCTAGGGGCCAAGCCCAGGTCCTTATGCTTGTGCAGCAAGCCCTGCACCTCTTGAGCCATCCCTTCAGACCTCTGTGTTTCAGCCAACTATAACAAACAGTCATTCTTGCAGCTCCGAGGGGTTTTAGCACAATTAGGAAAACCCTACAAGAAAACGGCAGTCATTCTGCTTCCAGTTACCACAACCACTTTGTTAAAGATGTATTTTATTTTTAAATTATGTATGTGCATTTAATTTTTTTAAGTATGTGTGCCTATGTGTGTGTATATGAGCACATGATTGCAGGTACCTGCAGAGGCCAGAAGAGGGCGCCATGTCCTCTGGATCTGGAGCTACTTGGTCTCTCTACATAGCTCTGACTTTCCTGGAACTAACTATGTTGTAGACCAGGCTGGCCTTGAATTTATAGAGATCTTCCTGCCTCTGCCCCTCCAGGGCTGGAATTAAATAAAGACATGCACCACAACGTCCCACTTCCAACCCTCTCACTTTTTAACTGGGAATTCCATTCTGTACATTCATGTCCTGCAGGGTGACATTCTGGTCAATGAAACACAGCTAGCACCACAGTGGTTCCCCAAGATTACATGGAGCTGCTGAGCATGGTGACATGTGCCCAAAATTACAGTACGAAGGGGACTTGGGCAGGAGGATTGAAAATTTGAGGCCAACCTGGGCTACAGGGAGACCTTGACTTAAATTCTATGGCAACTGCCAATTATTATGGATGAATGAATGAATGAATGAAGATTATAATAGACCCAAGAAGAATCCTGCAGGCCAGGGGCACTTTTGCTGCCTTGACCCTGGGACATGGTGTACTTTCATATCTGTGGTAACACTGATGAACAGTATTTAGTCAATTAACAGCTGGTTAAGGATGACTTGTTGAAGAACTTAGTTTAATGGGCAAAGTGCTCCCTGCTCACGCTGGAGACTGGTGTCACATGATCCCCCCACATGCTCACTAGGAAGACAAGATGTTTCATGGTGCCTGGTGCATGGCAAACACGTGCTGTGATCTAAGCTACATCTTCGGTCTAGGGTAAGCTAATGTGGACAGCGCTCCATCAGCAGAGTCTGTTTGTGGGAGAGCACAGGGCTTAACAGTTAGCTACAGCGCCAACACTTGACCATGAAAGGAAATGACCATTGCTGGTTCTGAGTTCACCACGCGGCTTGTTCCATGGCGATCTGAGCACAGTTGTTCTCATTAAAACAAAGTGTTTTCTGCAGAGCCACATGGAACCATGGACCTACAGCCCTAAGTGTGTACACATGCACAACAAGACACGATGTGGTGGTTAACCCCCTAATGAAGCATCTTTCAGAACACGCTCCCGTCATCAAGTGGGGGAAACTATATTTAGCCCTGGGTTCTGGGTGTCAAAGGCTTCAGGTTCCCTGCCGAGTCATCACAGAAATTTGATCAGTTTTCCTCCCAAGTCAAAGGAGCAACGTTGTTGGAATATTCTCCTACTAGTGGATTATTTTACAGGGGCTGGGGATGGGTGAGAGTGCCTGCTTTGACAGAGTGAGGACCAGAGTGAGGTCCCCTGTACCCACATAACAGTTGGCTACAGGAAAATATTCCAGGGCTGAAGAGGCAGAAGGCAGATCCTGGGCTCACTGGTGGCCAGCTAGCCAACTGGTGAGCTCCGTGTTCAGGAGGAATCCTTGTCTTAGCTGGAGAGTGACTGAGAAAGATATATAATGTCTGCCTCTGGCCTCCACATGCCGAGAGACTGGGGGAGGGGGGTGCTGGACCTTGATTCCAGAAGATTTCCCCAAAGCTTTAAACAGACCGTCCTGGCCTGGAAGTCTGGGTACTGCTCCCTTTTTCTCATCTATAACCTCCTACCTCTTTCTCTGACCCAAGTGCATCTCGGGTAACCATGTGTGTGTGCCTTCCTGGATATGTGCAGACTTGGACATGTGGCATCGGGATGGCTTTACTTAGAGGCGTTTTAAATGGAAACAGCCCTCAAATCACGACAGCCCCAAATAGAAGCTCCTGGAGAGAAAGGAAATGATGACCATTTTGCAGGAAATTGTGAGCGCCTCCAGTCTGTGTCCCCTCTGAGTGAGCCCAGCTTCCCAGTTGGATGAGACCTCTGGCCCCTTTCCTAGGACAGCGTGAACTTTGTACATTGCGGGGAGAAACCCACAGGTGTCTGTTTTCTTCTCAGCCTGGAAGTAGCATCAAGTGACAATGATCAGCCCCATGTGTGTCAGGAATTGGACACCCTGTGCCAGGAGCTGAGGTCATTCATTCTGCTTGTGTTGAAGCCTACTTCTGGGTTATTTTAAAAAGAGAAACAGTGTTTCTCAGGTTCAGTCTGAGGACTTCAAGAACATGGTCAGGTGAGGTGGAACACCAAAACGTTCTAGAGTGTTCCAACTGACTATGCATGAGAATCTCCTGGGAATCTTGTCAACAATGACATGCCAATGCAGAGGGTCCGGGCAGACCCTGTGAGGGTTGATAATGGTTGATGGTTGATACTGTCAACTTGATAAGATCTAGGATCACCTAGGAGACGGTACACCTATGAGGGAGTGGGAAGAGCCACCCCGAATGTGGGCAGCACCATCCCATGGGCTGGGGTTGGGGTGAATAGAAATGAGAAAGTGAGCTGAGCAACCAAGGATGATCTTGATTATCCCCCTCCGCTCCTTTCCTTTCTATGGATGCCAGGGTAGCTACAAGTACCACCACCATGACCAACTGTCCTCGCTTTCTGAACTAAACTATGGTGTTCACTGTGTGACTGCTATGAGAAGTCACTGGTGGAGACCCCGCGGTTCTGCATGTTTCCTTCTGGGACAGTCAGCTCTAGCTGAAGACACCCCACCACCAAGCGGCGTCCCAGCTCTGAGAACACACAACAAGGTCCTACGCACTCCAGGGATGAAGTGCTGAAGGCAGCAGCCGATCCCCTATGAATGTCTTCTTTAAAAACATAAACTCTAGGGCTGGAGAGATGGCTCAGAGGTTAAGAGCATTGCCTGCTCTTACAGAGGTCCTGAGTTCAATTCCTGGCAACCACATGGTGGCTCACAACCATCTGTAATGAGGTCTGGTGCCCTCTTCTGGCCTGCAGACATACACACAGACAGAATATTGTATGCATAATAAATAAATATTTAAAAAAAAGAAAAGAAAAAAAAACATAAACTCTAGGCCAAGCCTAGAGGCCCACACTCCCATCTTCACAAAACTCAGATGGGAAGCAAGAGTGTTGAAATACGGAGCGGCGGGCTGTGTCCCGCCACCGAGCTAGCTTTACCCGAAATAATTACACGGAAACTGTATTCTTTTAAACACTGCCTGACCCATTAGTTTCAGTTTCTTATTGGCTAGCTTTTACATATTGATCTAACCCATTTCTATTAATCTGTGTAGCCCATGAGCTGGCTTACCAGGAATGATCTTAACCTGCGTCTGTCTGGAGTGGGAGAATCATGGCGACTCCCTGACTCAGCTTCTTTCTCCCAGCATTCCGTTCTGTTTACTCCGCCTACCTAAGGGTTGGCCTATCAAATGGGTCTAGGCAGTTTCTTTATTAATAAGAAATCACTCCCACATCATTTTCCCTTTTTCTGTTTAAACAAAAAAGAAAGGCTTTAACTTTAACATATAAAATTACATATAACAAAACAGTTATCAAGTAAGAATTACAGTTACAATATTTATATCTACTTTATCTTTTATCATAACAGTGGAAAACTATAACTACCTATCCATTCTTCAACTCCATCAAAGACTCCAGAAGGATATAATATTACCTAAGTAAACAAGAACTAAGAAACTTCAAACTCTAGAAATGACAAAGACATCTCGCTGCCTGGACAGTCACCCAAAGTTCTTTTGTACCGTTGGGGCATCCATCTTCAGCTTTCAGGCCCATAGTATCCAGCAGACATTTTCATCAAGCAGGAAATTCCAAAGACAGTTCAGTCACTTTCTGCTGTGTCCTGCAGAATGTCTCACAGACTCTTTCATGAGTCAGGAACCCCGAAAGACCATCTCACCTTTAGGCAAGTTCAGCAGTCCTCTCTCTGCGGGTTCTCTTTGTCCAGTTTATGCAACAGTCCAGGCAAGAGCAGTTTCTTGCCCAAATGGCTATCAAACTCCATAAGGATCCTCTTTAATGCCCATCTTCTTCTTGAAGTAGATTGGTGCTGCCAGGAGCAGAGTGTCTCATTGTCATGAAAAGTCCTAAGTTATTAAAACATTAAATGCCATATTCTGCAGTCTTTGAAAGATATGAAGAATGTCTATCTAACTGAAATGTATTTCTATATATCTAGAAAATCTAACTAACATGACTACAAGCTTGACTATTACTGATGATTATCCATTAACCTATATTTCTTAATTATACATTACATTTTTTAATGAACTACACAATCACAATACCTTAATCAAGATCAGAAATACATATACATATAACAAAATTGACTGTAAAATCCACACCAATGCAAATTATTCATACCTATATCACAAGAGGATCAGCACTCAAGATCATCCTTGGCTACATAGAGTTAGCCTGGGCTACACGAGACATGATCATATGTTTCACAAAAAGGTCTTCAAAGGGACTAACAAGCATGTAAGAGGTGATTGGTTTTGGCAGTGTGTAAACAGAGTTTCCTGTCCCGACTGCCCTTTCCAAACCCAGCAGCTGCTTCCCAAATTACCATACATGGGCTTATTTTGATTATAAATGCTCAGCCAATATCTCAGGCTTATAAGTAGCTAACTCTTACACTTATATCAACTCATAATTCTTATCTATGTTTAGTCACATGGTTGGTACCTTCTCTCAGTACAGCATTCTCATGTTGTTTCTCTACATTTTCCAGAGACTGACTCCCTGACTCCACCCTTCTCCCTCCTGTCATTCTTAATTTGATCACCTCACCTAGACTTTTTGCCTGGTTACTAGCTAATCAGTATTTTATTAAACCAATTCGAGTGAGGAATCTTTACAGTGTACAAGAGGATTATTCCACAGCAGTAGTGACCTCAGAAACCCTAGTAAAAAACATGAGACACTATCAGTTACCAGAAAAACTCAAGTTTGAAGAGTAGAGGATGCCAAGGTAGACAAGAATGAGGAACAATGCTGGCACATAAATGCTTACACATTGATGTGGGGTCATACATAGATACAAACACTGAAAACAGTTGGCTCTCCCTGTGGATACACATGCGTCCTTTGTCTCAGCCACTTCATTTCTGGGAAGGTGCCTAGCTGACATAGAGTAAAACATTCCTGGTGACCCCTGGTGACCCCATTCACAGTCGTTACAAACTGAAGATAACCCAAACAAGCACCAACAGGATAACAGGCCAATAAGTCAAGATGGATTCCCAGGGCGGAATGACCATTTGGCAAGAACCAACTGGCTTCACGTGCAACAGAAATGAAACTCTCCCTCCTACTTCCCAGTGGAGGAGCCACAGACTGATGGTGGCAGTGTTTGAAGGGAAGTGCCCCAGAATCAAGCCACACCGCACCGAGACCGGTCTGCAAAAATGATCAACTGGTCAGAACTTCGGTGATTTCAGGGAGGTTGGAATGTTGTGGGTCCAGACCCTGCATACAATTGATCTTGGGCTATCGTGGTCTCAGTAATGCCATCCCTTGACCACCCGGGTCTGACCATGAAGGGAAACCTTTTGGCACGCATTGATTTGATAGACTCTGAGCTTTCGGTAGCCAAGAGGCTAAGGGTAGGTGAGATAGCATCTGAGGTCTGCAGCAGAGACTCCCCACTTCATTGTCACATACCTGCCTGATGACCCCACCAAATGGTTTTGAATAGTGATTTGACTTACATTTTTGTTGTTCTGTTGCTATGAAGCTGTTACCATGAAGCATGGGATTATGGGATCTGGGGTGGCCTGGGTCTGTGACCCTATCACTTGTATTTGGCTCCAGAATAAGTTCTCCTGTCCTTTCTGGGTGTGAGAATTGCATTTTGTGTCGACAAGTAGAAGCCATTTAGGAATATACTTGGTTTATGCTAAATGCAGAAGCCAATAATCCTTAGTGTTTATTATGCGTCCCAAGAGGACTGCCTTTGGGGGATGGGGAGATGGTTGTGGATTAGGAGTGGGGAGATGGATGGGAGTTAGGAGTGGGGAGATGGGTATGAGTTAGGAAGGGGGATGTTAGGAGGGGGAGATGGTTGTGACTTAGGTGTAGGGAGATGGGTACACGTTAGGAGGGGGGAGATGGATGGGAGTTGGGGGGAGATTGATAAAAATTAGGTGTGGGGGGATGGGCAGGTTATGTGAGGCAGACAATGGTCTCTTTTTCTGCTCTGAAAGGATGCTCCGTTGGTGAGGTCACTGAGGCATTCACTGCATTGTGTGTGTATGTGTCTGTGTGTGGTGTGTCTAAGTCCACTTTCATTCATAAGAGAGATTTGTTAAACATCAGGAGGCCCCACTGTAGCTGCCGCCCCTAACATGATGCTCTTCAAGAACCTCGAGGGCTGTTTGCCTTTGGATTGGCAGGATGTTAGCTCTGAGACTCCACCATCAGACCTCCCTGCATGGCCCAACAGCCCGGATGCCTCTGTCTGGCCTCAAGCCAGCTTCCTCTACTCTTTTGTGCGGTTCAGGTGGGAGTGTTTTCCCAGCATGCTCCAGGCCCCTTCGGTGGGAGGCCTGAGTTTTGTTCCTTCATCATCGCCCTTCCCTCTGGAAGAGAAAGAAAGAGAACACATTAAACTGGTGCAGGCGGATGCTGAGTCAAGCAGCTGGGTAAATAGAGCCAAAATAGAGCTGGTGGGGGTGGGGTGAGGGTGTTTTCAGCCACAGCTTACACTCTTGGAGAAGCCAACTAAAAGCCAGGTGCGATGGAGTCTCCCCTCCCAACCTACACCAATCACATCCTTTAGCACCCACAGTTTTGAAGTAATTCTCATTGTTTTGAGGAATTGTATCCTTGACATTGTCCTTTCTGTTTTCATTTCTCTGGGATGTCTCTATGTCTCTAGAAAGTTGACTTTACCCCCCCCCCCCACACACACACACACCAAACTTTGGAATGACGAGCATCGTACGGCCTACTGGGAAACACCCGCTTGGTTTTCATGCAAGGAGTAGAAGTGGGGATGGGGGCAATAATTAGTCATGAAGTATGGGAGATACAAATATGACCTATTGGCAAACATCGTAGTTAATGACCTTGAAGTCACCGGAAGCCAACGCTGTGTGGATCTGAGAGATCCAAGTTCGAGTTCGGGCTGACAAGCTTGGAAGGTGCAAGCTGTGGGAAATGGCTCTGAAAGGAAACAGAAATAGGGCTGAGGATGCAACTCAGTGGGTAGAGAGTGGGTAGAGTGCTTGCCTGGCACCCCTGAAGGTGCCATCCCCAGCCCCGTATAACTGGGCCTATAACTGCAGCACTTGGGAAGATCAAGGCCAGCCTTGGCTACACAGGAAATTCTAGGCCAGCCTGGGCTATCTGAGGCTCTATCCCAAAATAAAATTAGTAATTAATAAAATTACATTTGCATAAAATAATACCCCTCTCCACATCTCCAAGGAGCCTGTGAACATTTTGTGAAGTGTTTAGCGGGAGTGAGGCATGGGGAAGCTTACATACAGGCTCTTGAAGCTTTCTTCTATAGACTGTTTCTCAGCTACAATAGTTGACTGTTCCAGAGGACGGTAAGAGAAGTCCGAGGTGACGGACTTTCTTTCCTGCCTCTAGTTCATCTCCACCTCAGAAGCAGAGAGCCGCCCTGTGTTTTTTTGTTGTCACACTCATGTATTCGGTGAGTCAAAAATCTGTTGGGGTCCAGAAAAGTTAGCCGGGGTCTGTTCTGCTAGAGTAGGTGGGACACCTCCCACAACAGGAACAGAGAATGCACTTCTGAGCTCCTATACCTGGCCAGGATGGCTGGAAGCTGGCTCAGCAGGCCCTGCTGGTAGCCCAGCTGAGCAGGGGCTGTGCCAAGACAGAGGCCTGAGGGTAGCTGTACTTCTCCCCCGGAAGCTCTGGGTGATGAATGCTTTGTTTGCCTTTTATTGTCTAAGCTTGAAATGGCCTGTTATCGTTTTTGTACCACTCAGCCATAATGCCTAATGTCCACACAAATTCGTGTGAAAGATTCAGAAACTCCCTTTCCCAAAGAGAAAGCTGCCAAGAGGTTTGTGTCGTGTGTGTGTGTCTGTGTGTGTGTGTGTGTGAGTGTGTGTAAGTGATTGTGCGTGCACAAGCAAGCATGTGAACACGTGCAGGTGAGTTGATGTGTCCAGGTTCATGTGCCAGCCAATAGCTATTGTGTTGCTCTGTGCTGGGTCCCAAGCTGGCATTTCCTTTGCTGTCATCCGAGTTTATTACAGTGTCACAGCGGGACTGTAGATGATACTGCTCTGTGTGGTGTCTGCCTTGTAAGGGCAAGGAGTTCCAGAACTCATGGGAAGGAGGGAAAGGAGAGAGAGAGATAGAGGGAAGGAGGAAGGGAGAGAGGAGGGAGGGAAAGGAGAGAAAGATGGGGGGAAGGAGGTAGAAAGAGAAGAGGGAGGGAGGGAGAAGGAAGGAGGGAGAAAGAGAGGAGGGAGGGAGGGGAGAGGGGGAGGAGTGAAAGAGAGAAGAGGGAGGAAAGGGAGAGAGGTGGAGGAAAGGAAGAAGAAAGAGAGGAGGGAGGGAGGGGAGGGAAGAAGGGAGGGAAGGAGGGAGAAAGAGAGGAGAGAGGGAGAGGGAAGGAGGGAGAAAGAGGAGGGAGGGAGGGGAGGGATGGAGGGAGGGAGGGAAGGAGGGAGAAAGAGGAGGGAAGGAGGGAAGGAGGAAAGGAGGGAGGAATGGGAGAAGGAAGGAAGAACAGGGGTGGCAGCTTGCAATCCCAGCAGTGGAGGCTGAGACAGGCAGACCTCTGGGGCTCATGACCACTGTCTGCCTAATCAGCAAGTTCCAGGCTGGTTAGAAACCTTGTGTCAGCTGGCGGTGGTGGTGCACGCTTTTAATCCCAGCACTACAGAAAAATCCTGTCTCAAGAAATCAAAAAAGGAAAAAAGCAGAAACTTTGTCTCAAAAAATAAGGTGAAAGGCAGCTGTGACTGTCCACTGGCCTACACACACACACACACACACACATGCACACACACACATGCACACACGCACATGCACACACACACATACACACACACATGCACACACACACGCATGCATGCACACACATGCACACACACACATACACACAATGAGGGAGAGGGGAGAGGAGGATATCACAGCGTAGCACAGTGATTCAAATGGCTGGTGAGAAAGTTTGTCTCAAATAATAAGGTGAATGGCAAGTTTAGACTGTCCTCTGGCCTAGATACACACACAACACACAACCCACACACACATGCACAGTGAGGGAGGGGAAGGGGAGGATATCATAGCCTAGCAGAGAGATTCAAATGGCACTCCGTGGTATTTTAAAGCTCATCCCAGCTGTGGCCAACAATTTGAAGACTCTATCCAAGTTTGGAAGTTCCAGTGTTTCCCGAGGGCCAGGGCTTATTCCAGGGAGCCAAGGCTGAGCCCCCGGAGCATCCTCTGTTTCCTTGCTCTCCTCCTGAAGCTGCTTGCTCAGTGTGTGGTCCCTCACTGGCTTTCCACACAGGTGTCATCAGCTGGGTGGCATCAGTGCATTGTAGAACTTCTTGCTGGAGGTGAGGGCAGCCCTCGACACACACACACACACACACACACACACACACACACACTTGTTGATTCAGAGGCCATGGAGAAAAGGGAGGGAGAAAATCAGGAAGAAACAGTAGACAATTAGAGGTAAATTGATAGATGATAGATAGATGACAGACACAGAAAAAATCTATGTGCCAAGCCTGGATTGGATGAAGATGAAAGCAGGCTCCTGAGGAGCGTGCCTCAATTCAGTCCCTCTGCAAAGAAGAGACTCATTAAGAGATGCAAGAACACAAATGCCCCAAGATGTCACCATAGAACGCTGGCCCCGTGTAGACAAGCTGCTGAACATCTAAGCAGTTCCAAATATTTGCACAGTAGACTACCATGCTTTGGCCAGCTTCCCTTTATCTGTTTGATAAACACAGCTGGCCTGAAAGGAAGGGATGAGGTCTCGGTACGGAGAGGGTCCTCAGAGGCTTCTCTCCTCCTCCAAAGCTCCCTTTACACAATCCAGATAAACATGTGCGCACAGCGAAGGACCGTGCAGAGTTCCCTCTGAGTGGCTCTGACAGCTTCCTTTCAATTTGACTCGAGTGACTGACTGACTCTCAAGGAGATGGATCTCGGGACACAAAAAAAAGAATCCACAGGGGAAAGGTCTGTGGCAGTCTCAGAGTGCTGGAGGGAAGCTGGGAACAAAAGGTCACCGTCCTTAGGGGGCGCCATGGCGAGTGTGGGAGGGAGCACTATGTTATAAGCTGGGAACACATAGCCAGAGTGTAGACAAATGTGTGAGTCCATCCATCAGCCATAGGTAGAGGTTCTAAATCCTTGAGCCGAGTGGAACTCAGAGATCAGTGACTGTCATCTAAATTAACCACACACATATGCGCATGCACACGCACTGTAGCGGGAGAAGTTAAAGGTATATTTCAGATCTATATATGAAAGTGAATCCTTTCAGATGAGTAGAAGAGAGAGGTCAGAGTAGAGATGGTGAAAGAGGCTGCCCGGCTACGCACATAAGCAATAGGCATGATATACACAACGTGGTATATAATGTGCACAGTACACACAGTAGGATACACACAAACCAAGCAATATGATAATAGAATCAAATGTATGTAATACTACACAAACAACACACAGTACTCATACAATGCCCACGCCGAAGTGTTCACAGTACACACTGTGTCACACACAGTACATTCTAGAGAATCATCACATGCACAATGGGCAGCCTAACATACAGCACACCCAGGACCCTGTGTCTCCGTGCAATGACGTGACCTGAGACAGGTGCTTGCATGTACTAACGTGGTCATTTGTCATCCCATGATGAGCGTGTTCACCTCTGGCCTGAGTCTGAGCCGAGAGGAAACCTACCCATGTCTCAGCATGTTGACCTCGTGGGAAAGGCCAGAGGCTGGTTGCTGTGCTCGGTGTGCTGGTTTCTGGTCCTAGGCTGGCTGAGCCATGCCAAGGGTGAGCAAACCCATTTCTTTAAGAATACCATTTTCATCATCACTAATTGGGCTGAGCCACGTGTGACAGGCCTGTGGTTTCGCCTTTCAGGCCTGGGGAGCCTCATTTCCTCCCTCCAGTCCTGGGGATTGACTTCTCAGCAGGTGCCCATCCTAGGGTGAGCAAGGGAGATCACTTTTCGGATATGACTTGGAAATGATGGATGGATTTTCCGTCTTCCCAGAGGAGAGGTCTTTTCTCAGCCACCAGCCTCACTTTTTGAGTAGCACCAACCGTTGTCATCACTGTGTGAGAAGAAGTCCTCGCCATGTCTAGTGCTGACCATGCTAGCCCTCTCAGAAGCTGTGGATGGTTACAGAATTATTGCCAATGAAATAATAAATAAGTAAATAAGAATATTTCATGAAATACTTACATACACACACACAACTTTGAATTTTGTCCTAAATGTCTCCAGGACATTTCTTCTCATGAAATATTTTGAAATTCTACCACTGCAAATAATAATAATAATAATAATAATAATAATAATAATTTCATCAGGTTGGGCCTACTGTGCACAAAGTCCTGGGTTAGGTAATTAACAGAAAGATGATAGATAGATAGATAGATAGATAGATAGATAGATAGAAGATAGATAGATAGACAGACAGATAGATACATGAATCATGGATAGACAACAAGTTTCAATGATAATTACCTTGCCAATTTCAACCCCACCTCAAAGAAGCTATTATTTATTTTGTAGTAGCAGAACTAAGAATTGCAGTCACACATCCATAACTGGTCACTGGGCCCTTGCACATGCCAGGCGCTCTTGTAGGCCCCTTGGTGAGGAGCTGCAAACATGCATGACAAAGAATGACGTTCTTTGGAATTCTCCATTTAGCATCACTTAAATGTAGGTTCCTCAGAATCCAAGAGTGAGGCCCAGGCTTAGATGTTACTATTTCATAGGTATGAGTGACAAGGTGGGAGAGGCAGGAGGGAGACTGATGCGCCACCGCAGAGTGAAGAACTGTGAGAAGCCAGCACCAAGCCATTAGGATAGGCAAGCAGCACCTGAGTCTCCCACATCTCCTCCAAGTGGCTCCCAGAAACAGCGCTCCCATCTTCAACCTGCAAGCTGTAGACTCTGTTGTTCGATGTGTCTCATCCTGTGACATCAAAAGGAAAGACTCGGGGCCAGAAGGAAGAGGGTCACTGAGCGGTTCCGGGGGACGGGGGTCTGTGCAATTCATCTCCATGAGTAAAGGTCAGACCCTGCCTAGAACCAGGCGCTGCGGGACAGCTTGAATCAAAGACAATTGAGGCCAGGAGATGAGAAGCAAGGCCAAGGTCTCTGGACCAATGAGTAACCTATTGAGTTCAGTACCCCAATATGCCTAGGGATGTCTGTATACTTGCCACAGACACATAGCTATGGGAACAAATGGTAGGAAATGATTTCCCACACATAGGCGGACTCTCTGGTCTTCACCCTGATCCTAGGAGCCAAGCAGCGCTGGAAACCTGTCTCCATGCGCAGAGAACAAGGCTGTGAGTCTGAGGCTGGTTGCCAGGGTTACCCAGACAGAGAGTGATGGATGAGCTGAGACTCAAACTCAGCCCTCCAACTCCAGGACCCTTTCCTTGGTAGCCAAAAGTTCTGAATTCTTGTCCTATCCTATTTCAGGGAAAGACAGCTGGATGGGGGAAGAACAGCTGCCCTCAGCCTCATAAAAGATGAGGTTCTCACCCCCCACTGTTATGAAAGGAAGGGAACAAATCCTTTGGTTCTAACTGAAACTAAAATTCAGCTAAGGTAGTGAAGGGCGAGGAAGAAGCATTTTCTCAATCCCATCCTGGAAGGGGTTTAACCCATTCGACCACTCATTTCCAGCCACTGTTAACCCAGGCACCGAGGCACGTGTCTCTCTGTGTCTCAGTTTCCCAATTTGTAAAGTGGAAACTATCATGGTCCCTGCCTCGAAGGACAACTGTGCTTATTTTTGTTACTTACAATCGAACACTGTGAGTGACTAAAATTGAGTGTTATAGAGGGTTACCATTTTAAACTACTTTTACGAGCTGTCAATGGTTGGGTGGGGGCTCTCTAGGCAGGGCTATCTGTCTCATCACTGATTAGGTGGGGTCTCTCTAGGCCAACTACCTATCTCATCACTGGTCAATTGGGGTCTCTCTAGGCCGACTACCTATCTCAACACTGATTAAGTGGGTTCCCTCTAGGCCAACTACCTATCTCATCACTGGTCACTTGGGGTCCCTCTAGGCTGACTACCTATCTCATCACTGGTCAATTGGGGTCTCTCTAGGCCGACTACCTATCCCAACACTGATTAAGTGGGTTCCCTCTAGGCCAACTACCTATCTCATCACTGGTCAATTGGGATCTTTCTAGGCTGACTACCTATCTCATCACTGGTCAGTTGGGTTCCCTCTAGGCCAACTACCTATCTCATCACTGGTCACTTGGGGTCCCTCTAGGCTGACTACCTATCTCATCACTGGTCAGTTGGGGTCCCTCTAGGCTGACTACCTATCTCATCACTGGTCAATTGGGATCTTTCTAGGCTGACTACCTATCTCATCACTGGTCAGTTGGGGTCCCTCTAGGCCGACTACCTATCTCATCACTGGTCAGTTGGGGTCCCTCCAGGCAGGCTATCTCATCGGCTCACATTCTAGTTCCTCAGTAGCTACATACAAGGCCCTACAAAACAGGTTTCCTTCACACCCTTCATCCTCTTCCCTCTCAAGGATGTCCACCTCTGAGAAAATTCCATCACCAGGCAAGGACATCTACCAGTCAGGAATGCAAGTTGATCCTTTAGGGCTCATCCTGTCATTTAAGGAAGTCAGGTGGGCTTTCTCTTCTGAGCCAATTCCAGCTCATCGTAACTGGCTGGGCTTGTATTGACATAAATTCTGGGGCCATCTTCAGGCTCAGGAGGCCTGATAAATCATGGGTGTCTGCCAGGGACAACAGATAGGGAGCAGAAACATCTGTTTGCTCTTCCTGGTCAAGAGGAGGTTTGTGCTTATCCAGTTCTCCCTCTTCTGTCAAGTTGGACCACATTTTCTTATCACTACATCCAGATATGTGTTGATGCTCTGTTTCCTAGCCTACTGGTACCTTTATGTACTCAATGGTGATTATGCAATAGCCTCAGAGGCAAAAAGGTGAGGCCATGTGGTTTCTGCTGGCTGAGAGTGCTGGTGTTTTGTGTTAGGGAGAGATGGCCATGAGAGGATGACAGTGGTGACGCTAATGATGCTGGTGGTATCCACACAGTTGTGAGTGGCAATTTCAGAAGTCCTGATGGTAGGGATGGTTTTGTTAAGTGATGAATGATGCTGCAAAAGTGGTGGTGTAGTAATGGTGGTGGTGGTGGTGACGGTAGCAACTGTAGTGAAGGTGGCGATGATGGTGATTCTAGTAGTGATGGTGATGGAAATGTTGATAATGATAGTGATGGTGATGATGGTGGTGGTGATGGAAATACATGATAGAGGTGATGGTAGTGGTGGTGATGATGGTGGTGGTGGAAATACATGATGGAAATGATGGTAGTAGAGGTGGTGATGATGGTCATGATGGAGGTGATGGTCTAGCTATGGTGGTGGTGATGACAGTGGTTGTGGAGATGATGGTGGTGCTAGCTGAGATGGTGGGGGGGGAATAGTTCATGGATGTGGTGATTCTGGTGGTGATAACAGCATTGCTGTTGGTGATGGGTTTCTGGTAGAGATGGTGGAGAGATTTGGTAACAGTGGTTTTCCCCTCCTCTTCTCGCGTATGGACTGTCCTGTCATACTGCATTGGGAGAGTGAATACCATAAATACAAGACATCATTTTCCAACTCTAAAACCTATGTTGACTTTCCAACACCTTTCACACATACCCAGATTTTCACACATTGCTGCTCACATTACCAAAGAAAGAGGTGCACAGGGCTGCAATGTGTCCAGATCCATCATTAGACTTGAAACCAATGCTTTGCAAGACTATATTGAGATGGAGTATTTTGTTGTGCTTCCACGGGAAGCGTGTGCTGGGTGGTGTTTCCCGAGGATACCTGCAATGAGAACCTCAGTTCCCCCATCCCTCTTCGGTCTTGCTGAGCATTGGTGCCTACTTTCCCTGTTTTATGAATGAGCGAACAGTGGCCAGGGGAGCAAAGCAACTCCGGACGCAATGGAAGACTGGCATATCTGACTCTGCTCCCACCTGCCCTCCTTAGCACATAGGACTTCCCGCTTCTCACACTGAAGGTCAGGAAACAGCCACTTCTCAAGTCTCCATGTGAGCATTTCCCACTGGTTCCAATATCCTTGGGCATCATTCTCGTCCTAGCACAGGCTGATGCCTTCCGTGATGCCCTCTGCCACATTCCTGGAGCTCCATGCCAACTGGCTCTGCTCCGGGGCTATGTTCCGGCCCCTGTTCCCTGTAGGATGAAGACCATGGGAGCACACTGGGCCTGCTCTCAAATGCATGCTCTCCTCTCTGTGTCCCCTCAGCTATCTCTTGCTTTCCTCACTTCCCCACCACACCATCATTCCCTCCAGACACCGATGAGGGAGCAGAAACCATACAGCTCTGTGATGTGCTTCCTTTCATTTGATCCTGAGAACCCTGGAAGACCTGGTTCGTGGTTTTTCAGATTTGAAAATGAAATGGTCTGGAGGTCAGGGGAGGAATCCATTTGGCACCTCAGTGTCATGTGACTGCTTCCTCTTGCCTCCAGGGAAAGGCCTGCAGTGCTGGGACTCTACTAACCTTGGCTTGGCTAACAACTCAGCTTCCTTTCCTGCTGCCTTGCAAAGTAGGAATTATATAGTCACAGGCTCACATCTGTCTTGAGGCCTAGCTCTTCTGTCCTTTCCACTCTGAAGGGCAGGATAAAGATGGGGTAAATCCCCAGGAGGAGCTTGAAAGAGGATCAACCAACGACAGCATTGAGGAGGAGAGACTGAGTGGACAGGTGCTGGGCGGGTGAAGGCAGATGGGTAGGCAGATGAAAGCCTAGGTCCACGTCCATGCTAAGGAGCTCAGGCTGAGTCCTGAAATTGAGAGACACCAGTGGAGGCTTCTAATGGCTGTGGGAAGGGCGATGCAATCCCATTGACCTTCTCCCATGTGAACCTGGACTAATAAATTATGTCCAAATGCATAAGGAGAGAAAATTCATCACTGTGTAGATTAAATTGGGATGCTGACATTCTTAACATGCTCAGTAAATGCTCAAGGAATAAATGAGTTCATCAGTGGGGTTGGAGCAATGGCTCAGGGATTGGGAACACTGGCTGCTCTTCCAGAGGACTTGGGTTCAATTCCCAGCACTCATGGAGGCTCACAACTCGTTCCAGGAGATCTGATGCCCTCTTCTGACCTCTGAGGGCACTGCTTACATGTGATGTTCGGAAAAAAAAATACCCACACACATATGTTTTTTGATGAGCTAATCAGACCACTCCTCTGTTTACCCAGACTACTTCCTCCCTGTCTAGGCAGGCAGCTTGATAGTCTCCGCTTCCCTTGCAGCTAAGTGCAGTATGGGGCCGAGTTCTGGCCCCTATGATGTGGTGGCGGTGGTGAACACAGCTCTAGGCCTGGCCTATCAGAGGCACCATGAGATTCTTTCAGCTGAAAGGATAAACTGAGGGCTCTACAGAAAGAAGAGAGCTAATGGACAGACGCTGGGTCTCCAGTGACCACAGAAGAGACATACCAGCAGTAAGAAGCAGAGGTTGTTCTTTGGAGTGAGGTGGCTGTGTGTCCATTGGGCAACTCTGTCACACTCTGGAGTTGGGTGTGCATTGGCCTCCTGAGTGCCCCCTGCACTCTGCTATGCACCATGTGACCTCCAGGCCACATTGGCCCACTGTTACTTTGGCTCTTTGGGGAGGAGGGGTGTAGTGTTTGGGCCTAAATCTTTGACCTAGGCAATTGCTCAATCTCCATGTCACAGTTAGAATCTAAAGTGTCCCTCAAAGGTGACAATGGTGTAAGGCTCCGTCTCCAGCACGGTGATGTCGAGAGGTCCTGGAGGCTTTCAGAAGTGTGATCTCAGGGGAGCTCTTCAGGTCACTGGGTGAAGAAGGGCAACACAGTTAAAAGGGACAATGAGACGTCAGCCCCTTCTTCCTTGTTTGCTTCTTGGCTATGACATAAACAGATGCTCTCCCCAGCACTCTCCCAGGCCCAGAAGGGATGGAGCCAATCAATCAAAATTGAAAGCTCTAAGAATGCAGAACAGCATAGGCCTTTTCTCTCCATACATTGATAGCCCCAGGGACTTTGTCATAGGACAGAGCTGGATAACTTAGCCATGTGTCGCCTTCATGTAAATCACTGTCCCCTTCCCTCCCTTGATGACCCATCCTCTACCCCCTGTGTCTCATCTGAACTGGTCTCTCCTCAAAAGCCCTTCCTGCTCGCTTCCCCAACATGGCTTCTGCCACACCTGTGCCCTGCCCTCCACTGTCACCGCTTCAAGGTGCTCTCTACCCCACCACGTTCAATCCACACATTTAGGTAAGGGCTATAGCTAACCTTGTATCACCTCAGTAATTAAAAGTCCAAAATCCTTTGGTCTAAATGGAAATAAAGTGAGGAATCTTTAAAAAAAAAAAACTATGATTGATAAACTCTAGTTGACAACTGTGACCAGGGGCAGGGCCTGATGCTGCTCTCTTAGTGATTAAGAGAAGCAAGTGTCAAAAAAGGTTAGGTGAGGGACGGAAGCGGGATAAAGCGCTATCAGTGTCTGCTGGCTAATGCGGTATGCTTGGGAGAGGTGGCAGGATTAGGAGGTCAGGACCAGCCTCTGCTACACAGTGAGTTCAAAACCAGCTGAGCTGGCAGCATGAGAATCTGTCTCAAAAATGATGGATGGAAGATAGATAGATGATAGATAGATAGATAGATAGATATAGATAGATATAGATAGAGATAGATAGATAGAGAGATAGATGCTAAATAATAAATTAGATAGATAGATAGATAGATAGATAGTAGATAGATGATAGATTAGGTAGATGATAGATAGATAGATAGATAGATAGATAGATAGATAGATGATAGATAGATAATCGATAGTAGCTAGATGATGCAATAGATAGTAGCTAAATAATAGATTAGATAGATAAATTGACAGACAGATAGAAGATAGATAGTAGTTAGATGATGGATGGATAGATGATAGATAGATAGATAGATAGATAGATAGATAGATAGATAGATAGATAGATGATGGATCAATGATTGATAGATGATAGATAGGTAAACAGATGAAAGATGGATAGAAGGCTTATAGATTGATGACAAATGATAGTGACAGACAATAGACAGATGATTGATTAAAGATGATAAATCAATAGTCAACCATATTAGCATCATTCTAAAGTTGATACTTGGAGGAGTAGAAACAGAAAGAGAGAAATTTTCACTGTGATCTAACCCTTCTCCCACATTTGGAAACTTTGCCCTGGACGATCACTAAGGCAATGCACACATGTTCCTAAGACATTGTTAGAACAGATGGTATCGGGAGGGTGGAAGGTCACAGCCATTGTCCAGATGCCATTGAACCTGGCCACCTACAGGCGGTGTGTCTTTGAGGGAATCGGTCCCGCCGCTTTATATCTTCATCTCTGTAATAAGGAAAATGAAAGTACTTAGCTGGTCAGACCATGAACAGGATCAAACCAGCTAATCTGTGGAAAGTTTCTGACTTGGGGCAACTGGTCCAAGTTAGTAATAAGCCTGGGGGGGGGGGGGACCCACATCGGGCAAATTTCCCATGATTCAGTTTCCCTGCTTGTCCAGAGGATGCTTAGGATGCATCCAGGACACAGTCCTGGGGAAGTCGCATTACCAGTCAACTCAGTATGAAGTGACAGCTGCTGCTGTCACCATGCTGAGGCAGGTGAGGTCACCTGAGAGGGGAGAGGGCTCCTCCTGCTGGGCTTTTCAATCCTCCCAGAAGACAAAGTGCAGTGATCCAGACAGAGGTGAGGCTGGCTTGGGAAGCCACTGTAACAACGAGGGTCTTCCCAGGGCACAGAATCCAGTATATCTAGATAGCTCAGAAGGCAAGAAGAGAAGGGGACAGGGGGTGGAGGGGTGGAGGGGTAGAGGAGTGGAGGCAGTCACACTGGCAAGCAGGAAGGGCCTGGAGTTCATGGATGCCACTCAAAAAATTACAGGAAGACAATTAGGGCCCCAAGGCCCCGGGCATGAACAAACACAATCTTTGTGACAACCTTGGTTGAGCAACCAGGGCAAGCTCTGTGTGTGTCTGTCTCCCTCCCTTTTGTTCCACTCATGAAAGAGTGCCGAGGAAGGTTTGCCATCGTGAGCCTCGGGAAAAACACGGAACTCCACAGGCCATGCTCGGCATCTGCCTGCACAAGGCACATCCCGGGGGCCAGACCCATCCAGCAGCTCAGCGACCAACTGCTGGCAGTGACCCAAACTACTGTCACCCTAGAGACAAATGAGTTCAGGTTGGCTCTTGAGGCCTGGAGGAGTCAGAACTAAAGAGAGACAGGGTTGGGGTGAGAGGCATTTGAGGCCGGGGAGAGCTGGGATCTGTGAGGAGAAGTAGCAGAAGCCCTAATATGGAAGCCTGGGCTCTCATTTCCCATCTGATACCTGCTCTGTGGCCTTGGGCTAGTCTCTTGCCATCTTCTGATGTTGGCATATGTGTTTGAATACAATGAGAGGGGAGGACCAGATCGGTTGGAGTCCCCCTTTAAGGCTTGTCGTTCTGAGCTGAGAAAATTTGGGGCAATTTCCCAAACAGCCCCTGGCCCATTGAGCTGACACTTGGAGGGTTAATAAGAACCTTCCAAAGGGACAGCTGTTCATATTCATTTCCAATACAGCCATGTTTCAATAGACACTGTCTTTAGGGGGACACAGAGTGGATGTCCCATCACGTCTTTCCTCAAGCTTTGGTGTAGACAGGAGACCGGAACCTCTGTTGTAAAGATGGGGAGGATGGATGGGAAGTCTGAGCAGGAGGATGGGGAGGAGGGTTGGGAGGTGATAGGGTCAGGAGGTGGCATTGCATACATAAACTCAAAGCAGCTGTGGTGACATGCATAAGATCAAGTCAGTTAAAATTCCAGCAGGATGGAGGGCCTCATGAGGCCCCACCTGAAGCTGAGGAACTATAGGCAATTGGTATGGATGCTGGGGGAGGAGAGGTTTTTTTTTTTTTTTTTTTTTTTTTTTTGCCACTGGTAGGTTACCTGTGCTCTGGTGGGTAGTTCCACACCCTTACACTTATGGGGAGCACTGATTGAATTCAGTGGTTTGTGGAGAAGAAGAAGGAGGAGGAGGAGGAGGAGGAAGAGGAAGAGGAGGAGGGGAGGGGAAAAAGGGGAAAAGGAAGAAGGGGAAGAAGGGGAAGGGATGAGGATAGGGAAAGAAGGAGAGTAGGAAGAGGAGGAGGGGAGGGGGAGGGAAGGAGGAGAATGAAGAGGAAAGGGGGAGGGGGAAGAGGAGGGAGGATGAAGGGAGAGGAGAAGGGGGGAGAAGAGGAGGGGGAAGAAGGGGAGAAGGAGGGGGAGAAGGAGGGGGAGAAGAGTGTTAGGGGAGAGTTCAAGGAAAACTGGAAGGAGGTAATGGAGAACGGATATGACCAAAATATATTGTATGTATGTATAAAATTCTCGAAGAATAAATAGAAACTATATTTTAAAACCCATACATCCCAGCCTGCTTCTCCGTTGCTGTGATTAAACCCTGTCCAGTGGCAACCTGGGGAGGAAAGGGTTTACTTAGCATATACTTCTGTCTCATAATCCAGCACAGAGATAAGTCAGGGCAGGAACCTAGAAGCAGGAACTGAAGCAGAGGCCGTGGAGGAAACACTGCTTACTGACTTACTCCCATGGCTTGCTCAGCCCGCTTTCTTATACCACCCAGGACCACCAGCCCAGGGGTGGCACCGCCCACAGTAGGCTACTCCCTCCCACATTAACTGTCAATTAATGACTCCCACAGGTCAATCTGTTAGAGGCAACTTCTCAGTTTAGGTTCTCTCTTCCCAGGTGACTCCAGTTTGTGTTGAGTTGACGAAACCTGACCTGCACACCAAAATAAAATTCAACGCATTGATTAAAAGAAACTGTTCACAGTGGGATGAAAGCACCGAGCTGAGTCCCAGAGTATAATCGCTTCAGGACCACCCATCCGCCCGTTTGTCCCCAAACTCTCCAACTACCTGTCATCTACACATGTAAGTGTATGCATCGCATCCATCCAGCGATATAGCCATCCACTCCTTCCTGTATCCTTGTGCTCACACATAAACCTGCTCACAAATGAGTGTGAGGCTCACACTTGCAATCCCAGCACTTGGGAGGCTAAGCTAGGACATTTGCAAGTTCTAGGCCTGCCTCGGCAACAGAACAAGAGACCCTGCATCAAAGCAACAGTAAGACGCACATTATACACACATGCGTGCTTGCTTGCTTTTCACGTAAAACTACTGCAGACACATACAAATGTCTACTCAATCAACCTAGCATTTTATTCATTCCCTACCTCCCCACACACGCTCACTCATGCACACACACAGGCGTGTAAACTTACACCAACTAAATAAGTAAATAAAGTAACAAATTCTAAAAGGGGAGTTATCAGAAGTCCCCAAAGACATTTAAAGATCCCATGTCTTAGCAGATACAGGATATTACAAGTCATAGACCATTTCTCTTTTAAAATGATGGGGACACTAACACCCTGTGGGAAATAAAATATTGGTTCACTCAAAGACATGCATACCCATCCTTGGCATCTGTGACTAGGTTGCATTGCCTTACAGGAAGTATGGACTTTGTGATGTGCTCAGGCTAAAGACCCTCAGGTGAGGAGAGTATTGTAGAGCAGCCAAATGGGTCCACCGGCATCACAGATCCTAAAAAGAGGGAAGGATAGAACCTGGTGTGGGAGCGCATGCCTCTAATCCTGGCACTTGGAAGGCAGGTGGATCTCTGCGCGTTCAAGTCAGGGTATGTAGAGAGAGCCCATGTCAAAAGGGGGGGGGGGGTGCAATCAGACCCAGAGGAGCAGAGGGTTGCAGGGGCCATGTGCCAAGGAAAGCTTCCTGAAAATGGATATTTTCTGCAGACTCCTCCAGAAGGGAAGGTTAGAATGTCACCTTTGGTCACAATTCTCTGGATGCAAATCCCAGCTTGGCCACTTCCTAGCTTTGCCCCTTGAAATATGTCACCTTGTTCCCTTGCCACTTTCTAGGTGTACAGAAGCAAGGAAAAGAACCTGTCTCCCAGGTCCAGAGGATGGAATGGGCCACTGTGTTATACCGGGTGCTTGGAACTGGGCCTGCCACAGATCACAACCCCTGTCAGGGTTTCTTGTGTTAATGTGGGGCTAAGGGCACCCCCAGGAAGCCAGAGAACACGGCAGGAGTGATTCCAAAGGCAGCCAGACACCGTGCATTAGACTCGTCCTTGTGAAGGATGCGTGCGCAGGCTTTTGTGCTGCGTCAATAGCTGCAGGTGTCACGGCCTTGGAGCCTCCTGCGTTGTGCCTTTCTGCCGCATCATGTGAGCATTCAGGAGACACAGCAAGCAGGTCTTGCTCTGCAGCTGAAAGACCCCAGCAACCACCCCAAGCCCCAGCAAAGTGCGTACACACACACACACACACACACACACACACACACACGTACATAATGCACACGGGGCAGGATCCTGCCATTGTGTGCCACAGCCTGAACTTTCTACCGTTCACGTTGGAGCCAGCCCAGAAACCCTGAGCGATTGCTTCCCAGGTCCTATTTCTGGAGGTTTTGTTCGGACCACAGTCGGATATTGTTGTTTTTCAGAGAGTCTATTTAAAAAACAATGCTGTGCCCGGTCAGGCTGGAAACAATGTAGATAAACGCCTGTTCCTGACGACACTTTTTTCCAGACCAGAAAGGACAATGGATGCTATTGTGAGGAATCTGCTTTTTTTTTTATCTCTTTATTTATTAAAAACACAAAGCAATCTTGTAAGAGATCCTAAATATTTGAATCCCATCCCCAGTGACTTCTCCCTGGGCTCCTGGAGCTATCTGCATCAGAGCTTTTAGACTCAGGCCTGACTTGGTGTTCCATTGTGCCTGTACCTTGTCTTCCCTGGGCCAAACAAAGGGTGGTTGTGCCTCTTAGACCATGACAGACAGAGAAGGACCCACTTTTACTTGCTTGTGACAGGTGTTTTTGATGATTCTATGCTTCGGATTCTAACACAAAAAGGCAGTAACAGTTGTTTTCACTTAACTCATTCCCACATTCAAAATATTTTGATGGCTAATTTGGAGGACAGGTTTGGTTCTAGGCATTGAAGATGGTGGTCACATCCACCAGAAACTTCACCAATTAGGTGGGAGGGTGAGGCAGGAGGTTGGAAATTTTCTAGGCAGCCTGGGATGGGTATGAAGAACTTGTTTCAAAATAATAAATGGACTAAATTAAATTTTAAACGGAAGAGGAAGAAGAGGAGGGGGAGAATGTTGGTGGATTCCTCTCCCTGCCCCCCAACCCCACCGCAAGTGTACCCCAGTTGTCTCTGTGGAATGACAGGATGTCACTCAGTCTCTCTAGCCACGACACAGACCATCACAAGCCTGGGAGAGCCACTGGTGCCAAAGCCGAGAGACTTCAGCTGAGGTGAAGGGCCCCCAAGTCTGTTGTGCCCCTCCCTCACGCCACCATTGTTCTCAGCTGGGCAGGGTGATCCCGAGTGTGCTCTGAGCTGATAGCGGAAGGCTGAATTGGAGGTGGGACCCACTGGCCCCTCTACCCACTCAGAGCAGGGCCAGTCCTGGCACTGCCCAAGACTGCTTTCCCGCCTTACCCGGAATCCCCGGTGAAGATTTTCACCAGGACTGGAAGAAGGATGGGGTGGGAGCATTACTTTCTGAAATAAAGTCAAAGATAAGAGACTGAGACTCCCAGGCTTCTCTCCCTGGAGTGTTGTTGTCTTTATCCAGGGCTCCCTGGGTCTGGAGGACTGGCTGGCTGGAAAACATATCCTGGTTCAAAGGGCATATCTAGTCTCCAGTGGGGAGAAACTACAGGGCACTTTTCCATCCAGATCGGTTGCCACCCTTCATTCTGATCAGGATACGAGAACAAGGCTGTCTGTGGACTGTGAAGGCGGAGCTGGAGTGGGGAGCAGGTTCAATGACTGACATGCCCGGTAGAAGACGGGAGGGTGGGAGTGCAGGGGTAGGCAATGAGGATGTTTCTTTGAGTCCCAGTGTGCCATGCTACTCGCTCATTATTCATTCAACAAACACTTTGAACATGTGCCTGTGTGTGTGCATGGGGAGGAGGGTGCAGATGAGTTCCCATGTACTCAGTGTGTCTGTAGAGGTTTCTGTTGGTGCTCCAGGCTAAGGTACCTTCTGGACTCTGTGTATAGTGACGGAGGCCACAGAGTGTACACCCAGGAGCACGAAGGAAACGGGGGTACATCTACTGAGAGCCCAGAGTGTTCCGGGAGACCTTGCTGGTGGAGGTCTTGCAGATGGAGACCACGCAAACTCATCTGCCTTTTGAACTGCATCATTTTATTGCTGGGCATGGTAGGGTTACTAAGCAACCTCCCGGAGTTGTCCATCCATGTCAGCAAGCCTGCCCACCTGCCATAAGAGCCCCCATGTCAGGGAACGTCCATCTTTGTTCTCCTTCCACTCTGGCGTGTGAACCCCAACTCCACCCTTGCCCAAATTCAAAGACCGTGGCATGTCCACTGTCACAGCTCCAAGATGTCACTTAGAGCTTGACACACTAAGGGGCAGGTGGGACCTGCTTTGCCCCTCCACCCACTCAGAGCAGGGATGGATGGTCCTGACACTGTCCTGGGATGTTGGGACTTGGGGAAAGTGTGCACATGACCTGCCAGAGGATAGCCTTGGCTCTCTTTCTACAGTGCCAGTGCCTTGTCTTTGGAAAAGGGGCCTCCCGCTCTCCTAAAGCTCCCCAAGCAGCAAGGCTGGCTGGCCAGTGAGGCCCAGGGATCTGCCTGTTTCTCCCCCTCTCAAGCTATGGGCTTCCAGGCACTGCTATACCCAGCTTTTGTCTGTGGACTATGGAGTTGAGATTCAAATCCTCCTCATGCTCATAGGAAAATCACTTTCCTGACCAGGCCACCTCCCCAGCCCAGATACACCGTTTTATAGATGAGAAAGCTAGGGTCTACACCAGGCCCAGCCCCTGTTAGAACCAGCAAGTTTTGAAGAGTGTAGTATGCTTGCCTCTTCTGCCCATAGTGCATTCAACCTCTGTCCCCAACCTGTGCCCATGGGCAGAGACCTTCAAGTCATAAGTGTGGGAAATCAGCTCAGCGTTGTTTGGGCTTCATGTGCAGTTACTGAATTCAATGGAGCATAAAAGACCAAGAGCATCAAGGAGCATAAATCTGTGCAATGAATGCGGATTAAGGACCTCTTAGCATCCCATCCCCGCACCTGTAATTAGAGCCCCAGTGAAGACAAGCCCTGGCTGATGGAGGATAAGGGGGAATCCCACCTGTCACTCTGTGGTCCATGGCTTGTCACCATGGTTTACAGCCCAGGCTTGGGCCTCACAGGCAATGCCCTGCCTCATCTGATCACCGTCAACCCGCCTTGGTAAGGCTTCTTTCCCATCTGAAGACATCTCTTGCCTGTACTGAAAAGTCGAGCAAGGAAGGCCCAGATGCGCAGCCAGGGTTTGTTGAAAGATTATGGAGAGATGCCCACCTACCCCAGCCACAGCAGAGGGTGTGGAGGGAGGGCAGAAGTCCTCAAAGCAGCAAAGGTGTGTTCCTCTTCTCTGACAGATATCTGTTCTCCACTGGCTCAGAGAACTGACCCAGTAAGACTAGAGGAAGTTCTTCCTATGCTCTAGAAGCCAGGATGAGACAGTGCTCACCTTCATTCCTACAGACTCCTTAGAAAACCAAATTATCTGGAGCGCTGGAAACCCCTGACAGCAACACACACACACATGCACACAATATACACATGCACATATACACACACATACACATATCGTACACACATTACACACACCATACACATACACTCACACATAGACACTCAAATACATACACATTCACACACATTACACATTTACACATATAGACACACAACATATATACATACACATTCACACACATACATACACGTACACACATACATACACACACACCCTATGCATACACACATACACACATACAGTCACACACATATATACATGCCTTATACAAACACCATATAAACAGACTTACACATACACACTCACATATGCATACACACTCAAACACATATACACACATGCACACATACACAGAGTTTTTTCTGGAAAGGGCCAGATAATAGACATTTCTGACTCTTTAAGCAGAGGGCTGTTGTTTCAATATCCTCACCCAACCTTCATGGCCCCCCAAAAACACCTTGAGCTGGCGCACAAAAGAATGAGCATTGGGTGTGTGTCACTGAGACAGTCTGGAGTCCCAAGTCTGCTCTTTGCCGACTGCCACTCTGTGGAGCTGCCAAGGATCAGGTTCCCACATCTGAATTTCCTGGAATTGCCTTTTGCCCAAACGGGTGAGAAAATCCTTATGGAGGGGACTCTTGTGAAGAGGGACTGAATGCAGGTGGAATTTTCCCTGTGACCTAGTGTCCCTGGAACAGCTGAAAACACTGGGTACCCCACCAAGAAGCATCTGGAACTGGACAGGATTGAGAGATCTGCTTGCTGGTATTCCTTCTCCGGCATCCGGGAAATACCTGAGGCATGTCTGTGCTCCGTGAATAATCACCTGTGCACCTGCTTGTTGGCTTGTCTTTATTTTTGAAGCTGGTCTCAGGTAGTACAGGCTGACTTCTAATTCACTATGCCGTTGAGGATGGTCCTGAACTTCTGACCATCAGGGCTGGGGTTGTAATACAAGGGTGTACCGCCATGCCTAGTTTCATGCAGTGTTAGGAATGGAACCCTAGGGCTCCTTGCGGGCTAGGGAACCACTCCCCCAGCCATTTCCCAAGCCCATGAGCTTCTGGTTCAAAGGCCAAATGTTCTGGATGTCCAACCGTGGCTTTGCTTGTCTGTCCTGGGAGTCCCTGGGACTCTGAACATGGTCCACCTGGGAGTTCTCAAGTGTGCTCACTGTAGCAACTAGGAATGTCCCACCCTCTTATCCCCTTACCACCCTAGGGGGCCATCACTAGGCAGAGATGCACACTGGGAAGGAAAGAGCCCTTCCATGAACATTTACATGTAACTCATTCTAGAAGACTCCATTTCTTCCTGATTCAAAGCAGGCTAGATATTCCTAGTTGTGGGGAATATGTACTATTTTCATCATTCTTCTCTTCTTTTTTTCTTCCCCCCCAAAACATTTTTTGCCATGCATACTACAATCTTATATTTTAAGATCATGAAAAACTTGTTTCTAAAATACTTGACCAAGTTTCTCAAAGTTTAGAGTAAGGGGCCAGCGAGAAGGCTCATGGGGTAAAGGCACTTGTGGCTAAGTCTGGCGGCCTGAGTTCAATTCCTCAGACCCATCTAATAGAAGAAAACTGACTCCGATAAATTGTCCTCTGACTGCCAAACACGTGCCGTGGTGTGTGTACCACGCCCTCCCTACACAGGCATCCAGATCCAGGCCCCACACCAGTTCTGAGAAGCAATGGTCTGGGAATGCTATGTGAGACTCTGGTTGGGGAGACATGGACACACTCCTCAGGTTAGTCTCATGCAGGTGGAACTGGACCAGGCTTGGATGAAAGTCTGTCTGTCTCAGTCACGTGACAGCTACTCTCTGTGGTGACTGTAGCTTTTGTAAGAAAAGCCAGGTGCAGTGGGGCGCGCCCTCAATCCCACAATCCCAGTCTAGGGAGGATTGTGTGTTTGAGGCTAGTCGAGGCTTTATGAGGAGTTCCTGGCCAGGAATCCCTGGCTCCAAAGAGAATACAAAGAAAGGAAAAAAGAGAGAGGGAAAGAGGAAGGAGGAGAGAGAGGGAGAAGGGAATGAATGAAAGAAAAGAATTAGAGAATTACAGGAGGGGAGAGGAGCTCACCATACTATAGGTCTTGACCTCACATAAAATCCGTCTCTCTCTGATATTGTCTCATAACCCAGGCTATCCTTAAACTCTCTCTGTAAGCAAGATGGCCTTAAACTTTTGATCCCCCTGCCTCCATAGTGCTAAAACTACCGTGTGTATATGGCGCTGGTGTGGCAGCCAGAGCTTCAGGCATGCTGAGCAAGCCTTCTCTTTACAGAGGTTCAGGCAAGAAGGGGTCTTGGACATCCTCTGGCCTGAGGCGGCCTCTCTCAGTAGCTCTTTTGAGTCTTCTGCGAAGACTCTTCCTGCATTTTGACTGCCTGGTTGTCCGTTCCAAGCTGCCTTCAACCCCAGCAAGCTGTTTAATCACAGTAATTGCCACCCCAGGCTGTGAGTTCTGAGTTAAAGCTCTCTGGGGGTGATTCATGTGGTAAACGACACACCTGGGATTTCACCAAGATTCACCTTCTAATCCTAAACTCACTTAAGATACCAACTGTGTCCACGCCCCCAGAGCTGGCAGCTGAAGGAGAGGCCGAGGCTCTGGGACCTCCCACAGTGTCTCCGCATCCCTGTCTCCACCTCTGGCTTTCTCCTTGTCATCCTTCCTTGAGCAATCTTGACACGCCCTTTCTTAAAACAGACAGAGCTGAACTTGTTGACGAATGCCATCAAGTCCTACGATGGATTAGGGTTACAAGGCATTCAGGAGGAAGGGGGGGTGTTGCACACCCCACCGCCCCTGTGACAGGTGTTTTCATTTGCATCTCTGGCAGAAACTTCCGACTTAGGTGTCCTAGCATCCCTTGTATCACGTTGCTCGCAGCACAGACACCTTCCACAGACTCCCGCTGGCTGTGACTGACAAAGCTTTATACCCATCGAGTCCGATTGGTTTCCTGGGTCCTGCTCTGATTATCTGTGGCTGCAAAATAAGCCCCAAGTTTAGCGAGGTAACCACTGTGTTTGTTTTCAACCCCCGCGACCTTATGATCGAGCCAAGGAAACCACAAAGCTCGGTCTCACACCCATTTTGCCCCATTACCTCCGTGAGAAATGCCCTCCAGCCTCGCTTGTGTGTCCAGGTCCTCCAGGCTCTGAAAGCCTGACTCATTCAGGACACCCTGACTGCAGTTCAGCCCCTTCCTTATGCAGATTGCTGTCTGAGCCCTACAGTGAGACCGGGATTTTTCAGTCTTAGAGTCTGAGGTGTGATGTCTCCGGTCTTGCTAACTGGTTTACGGCATCAAGGACTTGATTCCTCCCATGGTGACATGCCATCTCTCTAGGTCCTGGGTCAAACATCTCTAAGAACAACATCTACAGGGCATTCAATGTGTGGCCGTCTCAGTACTGGGTCCCTGGGCAACAGTAACTACCCTATTGTGGACCAGAAGCTGGAAGGATGGGGGTCACCAGCTCATGCTGCCAGTAGGAAACTCAGACAAGGCTGGGTGTGGTGCTGCAGTTTTGTGATCCCAACACTTGGGAGGCAGAGGCAGGAAGACCTTGAGTTCAAAGCCAGCCTGGGCTATGCAATTAGACTGTGCTGGTTACCTCTAACCATAACCTAACATCACCTGGGAGGAGACTCTCCATCTCTGTGAGGGACCACCTACTTTGGACCAGTCTTTGGGAACGTCTTTGGGAGAAGCTTATCTTCATTGGTGTGGGAAGACTCAGCCTACTGTGGGCAGCGCCGTTTTCTAGCAAGGAGTCCTGCATTGTGCAAAAGTGGAGAAATGGAGCTGAGAAGACACAAACAAGCTACTGAGCATGTGCTCATTTCTCTCGTTCTTGACTGTGGGTAATGATGGAATGGCTGTTTGGACTTCTTGCACTGACTTCTTCATGATCTTGAACTTCATGATCCGAAAGCTACCACCTCCAAAATGCTAGAATTATAAGCATCTGCTTCTGTTTGTAACCTTTCTAATGCTTTCATTTTCTTCCTGATCTGGTCCAAAGACTACAGCAGTGCTAGTTCGGGTTGCCCCATAGATAAACATCTTATCTTATCTGTTCTTGAAGTGTCTGCCAAGAAGTCTTGGGCTCTCTCTCCTCGGGTCCCTCCATCCTCTGCTCCAGGACCACATCAGTTCACTTACTGTGCCCCAGACTAGAAAGACTGGAGTGCTCACCAGCACTAATCATGAACGGAATTTTATTTGGAAATTGTCTTTGCTGATGGAATCGAGGTAGGACGAGGGCGCCGAGAAGTTCCTAATCTAGAGACTTGGTCCTCTTATCAGAGATGATGAGAAAGCTGTAGTGGGAAAGCCTGGGGACAAGGGAGGAGGACCTTGAAGTGCCGCTGCTTGCAGGGCATAACAGGGACACACGGAGGAAGAGGATCTGACCCTTGAGCCTTCTTAGGAGGCATGGCCCTGCTGACACCTTGGTTTCGACCTCCTGGACTCCAGAGCCGTGAGGGAATGAATAAGCGTGCTTTAATTCACCCCTGGTTACAGGGACATTGCCAAGGCAGCACTGTGAAGTGAACACGTATCTGTTTACAGCAGGTGCCACACCCATAGCCATGTTATCGAGGCATTTGACAAGAGAAGGGGGCAACCCGTAGGGCAGTGTTTCTCAACCTGTGGGTCGCGGCCCCTCTGGGGGTCGAATGATCCTTTCCCAGGGGTGGCCTGAAACCATCAGAAAGCATTGATTTATAACAGTAGCAAAATTACAGTTATGAAGTACCAGTGAAAATAATTTTATGGTTGGGGATTACCACAACACGAGGAACTGTATTAAAAGAAGGTTAAATACCAAAGCCATATGGCCATGTGCGCCATTTTGCCTAGTGTACACACGCACACGGTAGCCCCCCCCCAAAAAAAAACAAAAAAACCCTAACATTTGCTTACAGGCATACGTGGAACTTCCCCGTCCACTTAACTGGGCATCACTAAATCCTACCAACTCCTATGGAGTCCCCAGGACCACACAGTCTTGGGTCTGTTTTTTGCTGGGTTATCAATCATTGGGACACCTGGCAAAGAGCCTGTATATTTAGAAGGTCCTTAATCCCCCTGCTAGTAGGGTACCCTGAGGATCATTAGGGACCTGTCCCTGGGCAATTAGCTAATGGGTGGGTGAGAGCAATCAAAGACTTGCATCAGAGCCCAGAAGCCCGGCTTCCTTTGGATATCTGAAAACAAAGTTTATCTTCCACGCACAGGTCTCAAACCCAGGGAAATAAGCCTAAAAGCCCCAAGGCCTCAAGTTGCGGAGCACATGGTCTCTCCCTGCAGCCTCCTGGCATCCTGGGGGTAAGACCACGCTTAGCTACTAACCTCTCTCCTAAATTGCCCATCCGGGGGAGGCCATTATTCTAATGAAATACCTCAGCCTGTGCGTTCTCCCTTTCAGCTAGAAGGTTTTGTTTTGCTTTTCCTGAAGGCCCTGCTCCCAGCACTGTTTTAATTTGGGGTTCAGTGTGGGGGACTTCCTTCTGGCTGTCTGGAGAGGGTTTTTGACGGCTTTCTTTCTGTTTGATCGCAATTGCTGTATGTTCTCGGATGAATCAACATACCCTGGCTTAATGATGATGGAAACTGGAAAAGATGGGACCAGGGGCAGCGCTGCTACTGAAGGAAGGGGATGGGGAAGGTGCTGTATCCTTCTGCCCCAGGAAGGACATGCACTGGAAGCTGGACAGAAGTGCGCAGACCTGGAGGGTGGCAGCCTCAGACCCTTGCAGCCTCCCTCTGATCTGTGAGTTGCAAGGGTCATTGCCCTTCCCAGAAGGAGCTGGCTTTCAGAGAAGGGTTCTAGAACAACACACACTTCCGGGTGGAGAGCACCTGTTGCAAGGAGGCTGAGTGCTAAGAAGCCTGGTGAATACCTGCAGCATCCAATACTGTCCTGCCACGCATCCTCTTGAGGCTGCTGCTTTAAATGGTATCCACCTATCCTCTCTGCCAACATCCATGGTCCATCCCCCGGGTCTCCAAATGGTCTTCCCAGGACTCAGCGTGGCTCAGAAAGTGCCTGTTTCAACCTGTCCACTATGTAATTATATATATATATATATATATATATATATATATATATATATATATGCATGTTTTTCTGCTGAGAAAGGAGCCAAATGAAATTGGAAGTTTTAGCTGAAACTGTTTCTCAGAAAGTCACACAATCTGACCCTGGAGGTCCCTGTATTAGTTACTACCTCTTGGCTGTGACAAAATTTTCTGCGGCTTGCAGTTTGAAGAAGGCGTGGAGGCAGGAGATGGAGACGCCTGGTCACGTGTCGGCAATGATGGGAACAGAAGGAGAAGAGGGTTGATGTTCAGCTGGGGCTCTCCTTTTCATACAGTCTGGGATCCCACCAAGCCCACTTCCAGCTACAGCCCACATTTAGGATGAGTCGTCCCATCTCAATGAACTTCCTAGGAAATTCCTGAGGCATGCACAGAGATTTGTTCCCATGGTGATTCTAGGTTCTATGGCGCCGACAATATCAACTATCAGGGCCCCCTTTCCACATGGTGACTATTGCTGGCAGATGGGGAACAACCTTGTCCCCCTTACTAACTTCTCTGAACTCCTGAATCTGGTGAGCAGTTTGACTTGAAGACACCACACACACACACAAACACATTCACACGCAATGCACACACATACAGGCACACACACACACACACCAGCACAAACACACATACACATGTACAATGCATACATATGCACACACACATAGACACATATACACACATGCACACACACACATATAGACATAGGCACACAAGCACGCAAGCACACACACACTATGTAGCAGGTCATATAGCCCTCCTACTTTTTCTACAGGAACAGACCAAAGGTCACGCTCCCCATGAGGTCTCTAGGTTCCTCTTAGGACAACTTCCCCTGCCCTCCCCACAGGTATATGTCCCATTTGCTTAACTCATTTGGGTACAAGGACTCGATTTGTCTGTCTAGGCTGCCTGACTAACTTGATTCACCCTTCAGGTCTCCTGCCCCAGAAAGTCTTCCCCAATTACTCCCCACTCCTGACACTGCCTTTTGCAGCTTGTGTTTCTCCAGCCCTGGGCTGAAAAGGGTTTCATGGCCTCTCCTGTTGCACCCTCAGCGCTGGGGCAGGGCAGGGGGCAGCTGATACTTCTGAATTCCAGAGAGGCGGGGTCTTCTGGGGAGTGTTCCCAGGGCACAAGGAAGAGTTACCAGGTACTGGTAGCAAGGCCCAGAAGGAGGGAGGGGAGACAGCCCAGGAGGTGGGATGGAGCACAGAGAGCCAGAACAGGAACCCTGGGTCTCCTCCATGACGTCAAGTGTGTTGAGAAAGCCAGCTCCTGGAAGGAGAGTCTGGAGTCCTGGGAACTCAGGAACAATGGGGACCCATAGGGTAGTTACTGTGAAAGTTAGCTGCCTTGGTTCAGTTAGAGGTTGTCAGCCATCTCTTGCAGGAAGGTCTGGGTGGCCCAGCACCCCAGTATGTCTTCCCGACAACTCCCAGGAATGACAGTAATGGCTGGGGAATTCCAGAGGTGACCAAGTAAGGCGACTGGGCCCAAGGTCTCAACGGTTGTAAAGATGGGGCCAGATCTCCATTCCCGGTGAGGTTGGTTTCCAGGATGCCTGGCTTGTCTCTGGATGGAAGGAGGGGAGTAGGGCTGAGCTCTGTGTTATTCAGAAAGAAGAGAGGACCCTGACCCAGCAGATGACTCAGCCATGAAGGAGTGAGGCCAACAGACCTGCCCAAACCTCCTGGCTGCTGAGTGCCCAGGGGGTGGAGACTCCAAGGCACCTCCAGCTTGGTTGAGCATCGGCTGCTCTGTCCTCTCTCCCCCCCTGTCCCCAGTCCCTAAGTGACACCTTGGATCTGTGGATGTGTCCCTTCCCTTCCTCCCTATTGAGGCACAGAGCAGATGTGAGCACCTGGACACGATGCCCCTCACCTACTGCCACAGAGTGGAAGTAGCCAAGCACAAAGTCTCCACGTGGCATCTTGGGGGAATGCCACCTATGTAATGATGATACAATTGTCAGGGTCGACTCCAAACAAGTCCTGGGACTTGGTATCGAGTGCCACAGCCCTGGGTCGCCCTGTCATCGTCGTCCCCCTCCCCCAGACTGCAGGTGGCTTGGGCAAGTTCATAGCAGGGACCTTAAGGGCCTAAGACAACCGGTCAGAGGCTCCTCTTCCCCCTCCTTCTCCTCCACCTCTACTTCCACTCCTCCCGCTGCTGCGTGAGAAGCCCTGGTCGCACCCGCCCGCCTGCTGCCGTGCCTGCCGCCGCCACCCTCCTGGCCTCCCGGCCAGGCCATCGCGCGGCCCCGCAGACTCAGCGGCGCCAGCGCACCTGCAATAAGGCGGCGGGCCGTGGCTGCGCTGATAAGAGGTGTGGGGGGGGGGGGGCGGGGAGCACGCAGGATGCTTCCCCTCCCCCTCCAGCGCCACTAATGGACTTGCGGATGTCGCCTCCTGCCTGCCTGGGCTTTTGGTCTGTCCTGGCTTTCTCTCTTCCCTTCTGCACCTCTGATTCTACACTCCTCAACACACACATCTTATTGTCTGAATCCCCCGCTCCACTTCCTCTTTCTCTTCCTCCCTCTTTCTTTTCATACTTATTTTCCTCCTCTCTCCCCATCTTCGTTCTCCTCAGAGCTGTCTTCACCTGTGTCTCAATCGTCCTCTCAGCTCCACTCTCTTCCCGCCCCCTCCCACCTGTGACCTTGCCTGCGCCACCCTCACCCCCCAGCTTGGGACACTTCCTCCCTCCTGGCTGGAGCCAGCTGGAGCTGAACAGCTGGACCCCTGGGGCGGGCTCAGCAGGTGTCCTGACATCAGTGGGCAGGGCCAGCCCACCTGTGGCCTTTCATCTGAGGTCCCGTTGCTCTTCACAAACGGTGATTAAGGCCCGCCTGGAGGCAGGTCAAGGGATACAGGCGCCTGGCTGTTCAGTTATTTTCCTTATTAATATGCAACCCTTCCTTTAAATGAGTTTAGTGCGGAGAAGATTCCTGACTGACGCCCTGGAGATTAAGGTCTCTGCGGTTGCACAGGCCAGAGATAACTCTCTGATAAAGCAGGGCCGAGAGTTTCCTATTTCTTTTTTCTTCAGGGCCACTTCAGCCGGGGGGCCATGAAACTCTTTCATTCTGTTCTCCACGCAGGGATTCTGCCCTGACTGGGTTCAGCATGGGCCCTGGCAGAGAAACAGGGGTGCCTCTGGGAACACAGTACCTCGCTCAGACATTCATTTCTGGTGTGCGGCATTTCTGGTCCGGAGCCTTGGCTGTTTCCACTTGTCAGGGCCACCTCAGAAGTTGAGCCTGGAGCAAAACCATTGTTGATGGAGTTGTACCACAGCGCATATTCAGGTTGTAGGGGACTTGCCCAATCGACTTCTTCCTCCAAGATGCTCAAACAGGGGTATTTCTCATACCTGCTCCGATTGAGGCAGTCACAAATCCGTGTGTGTGTGTGTGTGTGTGTGTGTGTGTGTGTGTGTAAACCTTCCAACATCGGTCCCACTGGGGAAGGTAAAAAAACGTGAGCACTGGGGCCAGAAGGCTCAGCAGGTAAAGGAGCTTGACACACACACTCACACACACAAGTTATATATACATAGAGGCCTCATGCACCTGAGTACTGTTCCAACTCTGCCTCCAGGGTGAGGAATCCCTGACCTAATAATAGCACCTCTGGAAGGTTCTCACTGTGTCCCCTTGGCCAAGTTACTTGCTTTCTCTGGACTTCAGCTGTAAAATAAGGCTCTGAGGTTTTCAAGAATTCTTTTTGTAAGATGGGGTTTTGTTTTGTAGCTCAGACTAGTCCAAACTCATAGTCCTCTTGCCTCAGCCTCCAGAGCTCTAAGATCACAGGCATGAACCGTAGCCTGCCTCAAGGGCAGCAAGGTTTCTCTGGGCTTTTCAGGGCTCTAAGCATGCAGGGTCTCTCTCCCGACCATACACAGTTCATTATGGGAGGGGCCTGAGACTGTCTTTACTCAAGATTTCAGGCCATCCTCCCTAAACCACATCCCTGGCTTTGCTGCTTGTCTTGCTTTTCCTTGTTAGTGAGGAAACAAGCTTTAAAATACATACACACGTGTATACATATGCATACACACAAACACATACATACACAGATACACACACATATATAGCATACATATATATGCGCATACACATGCACACAGATGTATGCCCATATATACATGTGTACATATACACACATGCTCACACATACATATATACACATTGATACATACATGCACACCTCTATACATGCATAAAACACACTTTCACACAGACACAGGCCTAATTGTATTAAAACAAAGTAACCTGTTAGCCAGAAGCTGAAGATTTGAAAGTTTTATTCAAACTCAAACAAACAACCCACATTTTTCTCATCACTTGGAGATATTTGAAAAACTTAACAGAACAGCTTTGCTCTACGATTGCAGACCTTCCTCTGCCTGTTCAACAGTGGCCAGCCTACAAACTGAAATAAAACAAACTGGTCAGGTAGACAGGTAGTCATCACGGAGTCAGGTTTTCCGCTTGTGTGAGATAGTTTTGTTTTGATTTTACTTTTATTTTTCTTTGTACATGTGTTCATGTGACACCTGTGTGCAGAGGTCAGAAGACAACCGGCTACAGCAGGTTCTCTGCTTCCGCCGTGTGGGTCCCAAGATCACATTCAGGTTGCCAATCTTGGCAGCCCGTCTTTACCAGCTGAACCATCTCCCATCCCTGTGTGAACTTTTGTATAATCGACGCCAGGAACCAGAGCACAGAAAGTCCAGGAGATCTGAAGAGAATGTTGAGTCTATAAATCAAATTTCTTGTCATCAAAGATCAAGATCTTGCTAATAACTGAATTGCGGGAGGAGTCTGGACTGTCTTTGAGGAAGAAGGAACGCCGCCGACTTGCCGGTCCTGCCCAGAGCGATAGAAGGGGGAGGCGCGGGGAGGGGGGACGGCAGAGAAATCTAGAATGTGATTACACACAGGGCATGGCTCACACTCTGATCTTGGATAAGTAGGTTAACCACGTGGTGTCCTGTTCTCCCATCTGTGAGATGGAGAGATAAGGCTGGACTGGTGGGTCCAGTGTGCAGATAACTTCCGGAAAGCCCTTTGAGCTTCTTGGAAACCACAGTGGAGATAGGAAGAGGCGCCAGTGTGATGGCTGGCTAGCGGCTTGATCTGGGTTCAGGCTGGGTAGCTGGAGTCCCTCTGAGCTGCAGCAGCGCTTTAGAGCATCCCCCACCCCCACCCCTGTGTTCTCAGTCTAGTCTCTTTCCCCAGATGCTTTTCCCTGCCTTCTTCCTTGCTCCACTCCCAAAGGGGAACCCCAAGCATCTCTCAGTGCCCCACTTTCTCTGGACAGTGCCTCCTGCCCTTGGCTCCTGCCCTTCTGGTCCCCTCGACCTTACTCACTGTCCATTCTCACCCCTGTCCTGAAACAACTTCAAAACCTACTCTCTCCCTACAGCAATCTTTTCAGTAAGAGCCAGCCTGTTGCAGAGAGTGCTCCCAGGGATAAGGGGTTCAAAAGCCCATTCTTCTCCCTTTCATCTCTGCACGAACTCTATGGGGTGGAGCCCTTACTATCCCTCTCTGACATATTTTTAAAAACCTTCTCTAACATATTCCATTAAGATACAACTCTCCCAACACTTGGGAGGCAGAGGCAAAAGGGTCACAAGTCAAGGGCCTGCCCAAGCTGCGTGTTAAGAAACTATTTCAAAAGTAAACCGAAAATAAGTAATAACAAAAAAAGCAGCCCACAAAGCCACTTGCTTTATAGGTTCATGCTGGATTGTAGTGCTTTCGCCAAAGATGGGACAGATAGAATTCCCTTGCTCTGGATTCTCGGATAATCGCTCTGAGAGACCCTCAGAGTCTTTGGGAATGGGATGAACATCCCTCAAAACTGAGTGTATGTCCCTGGTATCTCCAGGATTTTCAGACACCCACTGGGTGTGGGTTGAACACCCTGGCTACTGGAACCAAACGAAGCAATCAAGCCTTCAGTTTGTCACCAAAGTGTGGCTCTGCCTAGGACGTCAGGAGCCCAGGCTTCTCAGGGAAACTGAGACTTCTTCATTTGTCAGTGGGGGGTGGGAGCAAAGAAGGTAGTGGGTGATGTGGAAGGCTTCAAAAGACCCAGTCTGGAAGTAGGGACAGTCCCTGATTACCCCCATGTCTTGCCTTATAATGTCACAAGTCTCATCCACCTCCCAGAGACACTGGGAGAAATGATGCTGCCCGGAGAGAAAAAGAAACACTTCCCAGTGGAAGTGTAAAAGGATCTACAGCAATAGTATCAAGAATAGATTGGGGGCTGGAGAGATGGCTTAGAGGTTAAGAGCACTGACTGCTCTTCCAGAGGTCCTGAGTTCAATTCCCAGCAACCACATGGTGGCTCACAACCGTCTGTAATGAGATCTGGTGCCCTCTTCTGGCCTGCAGGCATACATGCTGTATACATAATAAATAAATAAAACTCAACATTTAGGAGGCTGAGGCAGGTGGATCTCTACGAATTGGAGAGTTGGAGGCCAGACTGATCTACATAGTAAAGAAAAAAGCCTATAGGCTGTTGAAAGAGCCTGGAGGGAGAGGACTCTTTTGGAGGGGATTAGAGGAAATCATAAAATGGACAAAAAGACCTGAAGGCCCCTCCCAGGCACCTGTCACCTCTCAAGCCAAAGAAAACCCTCTCACCCATCCTCACTTCCCTTCCCTCTCAGAGCCCAACTGTTGTCCTGCCAGGTCTTCCAATTTCTGAAAGAAAAAAAAAAAAGAACAAAGCTGAGCTTAATTCTAGTACTAAGGAAACAGAGGCAGACAGATCTCTGTGCATTCAATGACAGCCTGGTCTACAGAGCGAGTTCCAGGTCAGCCAGGGTTGCACAAGCAGAACCTGTCTCTCTCACACTCACAAAGAGTTAGCATGTGGGAGTCCATCCATAGCCCAAAGGTTTTCTGCCCACGTCACTGTGTCAAGAATTGCCAGAAAATGGCTTGAGTTATTGTGAAATCATGTTTCTGTTTGTTTGTTCCTAACAGTGCTCACTTGACGATGAGAGGAACTTTAGCTCAGTCCATAAGGCTTGCAGACTCCTTAGGATAAATAAAGGAGTGGATGAAGACCTCCTTGGAATCAACAACCAACCAAAAGTCTAGAATGATGTAATGGCTGGATGAATGAATGCATGCGTGCATACAACATCGACTTATCAGAAGTCTGTAATGCATGATGCTCATTAGGATCAACAGCCAATCAAGAGTCTAGCTGCAAAGGAGGCTGTTGTCACAACAATGAATATGAGAAAAACCATGCACTTTGAGAAATATGCTTAGGACACGTGCCACATCCTGCTCTCTGTACCTTTATCCCGGCATCCGACCCCTTCTCCCTCATACGCCCGTTATCTGCTCACCACGGTGATAAACTGAATTGCACTCATAAGGCAAAACTGAGGTCATAAAAATATCACCTTCCCTTCCATGCAAAGCAGGGCTTGTTGAGTGTCTTTGGGATCTCTGACCCTCTTAAACATTTTGGGTGTGTCTGAGTTTAAGAAGGGAAGCTATGGAATGTAGAATATGAAATATGCCCACAGACTGGCATGTTCGGTGCTGGGCCCTCAAAGGTCAGCACTAATTTTGAAGATGCTGCAAACTTTAGGAGGTGGGCTTGCCTTAAAGTTTATTCTTAATGCCTAGTCCTGCCTCTCTCTGATTACCACCCCCCCACCCCCCGTATGCTCAACATGGGTCCCAAATCAATAGATTACGGATTGAACTCTTGGAAACCGTGAGCCGAAATCCATCTTTCCCCTTTTCAGTTGTTTGTGTCGGGTGTTTTGCCACAGTGATGTGAGATTTGCCAAAACATTACCCAGTCCAAAGCAATCTATCTCAGCTCACCTTGCAGACCCCCTGTAGGGACCCGAGCACAGCACAGACTCTCTTTTGAGCCCTCATTATCCATGGAATGTTTTTTTGTTCTCAAACCCAGAGATCTGACTGGTCTTGGATGTGGTGGGAAGGTGTATGAATACAAAGTCCAGGGCAGCAGCCCCCTGTGAAGAATTCTTCCAGCTCCAAACCTGCTCAGGTACCCATAATCCACCCTATCTTTAGATCTCGTGTTGTAGCATGAACTCCATACAACACCCAAATTTTAGATCCCATGTTGTAGCATGAACTCCATACAACACTCTAGCTTTAGGTCCCATGTTGAAGCATGAACTCCCATATACCACCCTAGCTTTTGGTCCCGTGTTGTAGCATGAACTAAAGTGAGTCGCTCAGGTGACTCTATTTCTCCTCTTTTTCTCTTTACTATGTTTCTCAACAGCGTGACTTTTAAAATTTCATTTCTCAAAGAATGACGTACGATAAGCACACCTGCCAGCTTTTGCCCCTGTCTTCTGCCTTTTGTTTTCTTGTTTTGTGCTAACCTAGTCAGTGTGGCGCTTTGACGAGGAAACATTCTAAGCTCCACAGGTGACCAGATGTTGCTGGTCAAAATTCAAGAAGAAATAAAGTCTGTAGAGACCTTGCCACAGTCAGGTGCAGGAAGCGGTCTCCAAACCCGTGACCTCAGCTCTGACCTCCACAAGCCACTGCCAAAGAGAAGAGAAGTCAGAATTGGTTTGATGTGGAAGGAACCTGGGGTCATGTTCAAATATCAGTCTCTGTGCTAAGTGAATTTTTCACACCCCTGCTCTGTGGGTCTCTCTGCAAATTTCCCCAAACTGGATAGAGTTAACAGCAGTTTCCAGATGTATTTGAGATTAAGAATATTTTTGTCTAAGAAACACTTTAGAACATCAGTTCTCAACCTGTGGGTCTCAACCTCTTTGGGGGAGGGTCCCATATCAGACATCCTGCGTATTCTGCATATCATATATTACCATTATGATTATATATTTCCATTATGGTTCCTAACAACAGCAAAATTACAGTTCTGAAGTAGCAAAGGAAATAATTTGGTGGTTGGGGCGGTCACCACAACATGAGGAACTGTATTAAAGGGTCGCAGCATTAGGAAGGTGGAGGACTTTATAGAGTACTCTAGCTCTCCCACAAGTAAGAGGCACTTTGGATAAAGGAGACTAGACTACATAGAACTAGACAGCATGCGTGTGGTTGGGGAGGTGGAGGGTGGAACTCGGGACATGAGTTTTCTTGCAAGCATGAGGACCTGAGTAAGAGCAGCAGAATCCATATAAAAAGCCATGCACAGTGGCATGCAAGAGTGCAAGAAGAGTCCCAGTGAAGAGGAGGCAGAGACGGTGGATCCCTGGGACGCCATACTTAAGCTCCAGATAAGTGAACTCAAAGAAACAAGGTGGATGCTGCTGGAGGAGGGACACCAAGATTGGCGCCTGGCCTCCATCAATCACTGAACGACCTAGAAGATGGAGAAAAGCTGGCTCAACAGGAGGTGGCGACAGGTGAGGGATGGGGTAAGTCACACCCTAAGTCAAGACTCGAGACTGCAAACTCAGAAAACAGTGGGAACGGTGGGGGAAATTCTAGAATTTCAGAGCATAGGGTGGTCCCTGCTTCCCATCAAGACATCTCTTGTCACTGCGCAGCATCCTGATTATCAGATGGCAGAAGTATTTTAAGGCTTTGGAGAATTTTCTTATTTCCTGAGCCCCAGTTTTTCTGCCGTTTCCAAGCATGTAGAGTGAGGCTTGTGTTCGTTCACAGATGTCAGAAAACCCCATCCGGTCTTGAGAGACCCGTGGTTCCTGGATCTTTCTTAGTTTCACCGTGTACGAGAAAGATAAAGATTCCAGCTTTGGGAGCCAGCTTACAGGCAGAGTTTGCAAGCATTTGCCAGGCCCTAGGGAAAAGAAAACGTGTTTCTTGTAGGCTCATGGCCTCGGATCTGCCAACCTAGGAGAAGGAGGGAGGAGAAGCAAAAGTTGAAGTCCAATCTCAACTACAAAGTGAGTTCAAGGCCAGCCTGGGCTGCCAAAAGCTAATGAATTAATGTACAAATAAACAGAATGGAGATAACTACTGTATAAAATATCCCTGCTGTATCAAAAAAAAAAAACGTCCACAGAATCTCAGCCGGAGAGAATGCACTCAGTGGAAGCTACTGATCCGCCACTTGAGAGAGAAATGAAGTTATCCTTAGAAACTACCAGCCTCTTGCCAAAAATCCAACTAGCAATATGTTGGTGTTTTTATTTTGGGATAAGGTATTTCTGATAGCCCAGGATGGCCCCAAATTCACAATCCTGCTGTCTCAGCCTCCAAGCCCTGGGATGACAGGCACTCACCACCTTTCCCAGCCCAACATGGTAGCACTAAAGTACTCCTCAACCTTCAGAGGCTGTGGGAAACACCCTGAGGGGGGTCAGGCATGGACTCCAGCCAAACAGTGGCTTCCAAGATCCACGACCTTGGGCAAGTTACATAACCTCGTGTACCTTCATTTTTCTTATCTCAATGGGGGATTAAATTGTACTGGGCTCGTTAGGAGTCTTGCGGCGAGGTGTAATTGGCTTAATTATATCCAGCATGTCAGCCGAGTGGCAAACCATTGTAAAGGGCCGTGATAGCTGTCATCATTCCACGGTTTCCTCACCTACAGAGAGTCCGAGGCCCAGAGCTCCTCCCCACATGCTGCCTCTTGCCAGTTACTGACAGCTTCCAGAGAGGGTGGTGAGCCTGTGATGCAGGCAACCTGAGACAGCACCCTCACCGCTGAGGTATGTACTTCCTTCCTCTCCAGAAATCACCTGACTCCAATAAGAGCCTTGATGGAGGAGGGTCATCTTTCTATCTGTTGTTTCATTGGTTAAATAAAGAAACTGCCTTGGCCCTTTAATAAGACCTAAAATTAGGTAGGTGGAGTAAACAGAACAGAATGCTGGGACAAAGAAGCTGAGTCAAGGAGTCGCCATGATTCTTCTACTCCAGGCAGATGCAGGTTAAGATCATTACTGGTAAGCCAGCTCGTGGGCTACACAGATTATTAGAAATGGGTTAGGTCAATATGTAAGAGCTAGCCAATAAGAGGCTGGAACTAATGGACCAGGCAGTGTTTAAAAGAATACAGTTTCCATGTAATTATTTCAGGGCATAAGCTAGCAGGCAGCCGGGGTGCTGGGGACGCAGCCCCGCTGCTCATATTACAACAGAGCCTCACGTTTCCAAATTTGTTGGTGAGACTTCCTTGGCAGTCCTACGTCACGTTTTCTTGTTAGACGCCTTAACATGCATCCGTTCCCTCAATAGGGTATTTTCCAAGGTCCATACACTGTGCTTGTATGTAGGCTTATCATATTGTACATACATTCTGCCCACTGTATGTTTTATATATATCTATATACATTTGTGCGCAATAGTTACCTGCTTCCCCATAAATTCACTTTTTATGGATTCAGCCATGTATTGTTAATTGTGATCCAAAAAATAATCAGATGGGAAATTCCAGAAACATTCATTCATCATGGCGCCTGTTTGTGCCATTCTGAGCAGCATGAAGCAATTGTGCAGATCCTGGGCCAACCTCCTTGACTCTCCCATTTGTGCAGAGTGTCCTTACTATGAACACCATCCTGTGAGTACCATCTTGTTGCAACGGCTTTCTCTGCCTTGCAGTTTCCTCCTGCCCACAGCGCCAGGCATCTGCTGTGGCACTTGGACCACACACCTCAAAAAGTGGGGGTGTGTATAGTGAGCTTAAATCTGAGCCGCTACTATGTTTCCAGCCTCAAACTGGGTCACCTGTGTTGTTGCTGAAACTTGCCCTCAGGAAGCCAAACACACAAACAGGATTTGTGAGATGAAGACTCCCCCTTCCTTCAAAGTGTTTCGAGCTACTAGGCAAAGCAAGGCAGTGCAGAGTCCTGTGTGCTCTTTCAGGTCACTTGCCTATATCAACCTTATGAGGATAGCCTGGCCCTAGTCAAGTGACCCGAGCGTAGCCTCAGTTTCTAAAGTTCCTACCCTGTGGGGATCGTCATGCAAGTTCAATGACGGATCACAGTTTGACGAGCTGAGCAAGGAACCTGGCATGCAGAAACACCCCCAAGGAAGACGGGGGCACTATGGTGGCTACAATTATCCTAGTGAGTGGTAGGAGAGTGGGAGAGCATTGTTTTAAAGCCCTGTTGTGGCAGGAGAGATGACGTCATGGTTCAGGGCACGGTTGATCTTCCACAGGACCTGGGTCCAGTTCCCAGCACCCACATGAAGGCTCACAACCACCTGTAACTCCAGTTCCAGGGGCTCCAGCAGCCTCTTCTGGTCTCTGTAGGCACTGCACACATGAGGTGAACATATATGCGGGTAAGCACTCATGCATGAAATAAAATTAATCTTGAAAGCACTATTATTAAAATAGCAATGGGCTTGGTTTGATGAGAAAGACTTTAGAGATTTGTTTGTTTTTCCACTGAAAGTTTGAGCTTTTTCTGATAGAATTGACTTGTTCTTTTTACTTTTAAAAGCTGTGAAGTTAGACTCTTCAATATCTGTAGTCTCTGAAAGATGGATGGAGGGCAACCAGCTGTCCTGGGTTACCAGGTCCTGAAGGGTTTCCCAGGACTGAGACTTGGTGCTTACACCAGGACAGTTCTGGATAAAACCAAATGGCGGCTCAACCTTCAGGTTTCCACATGTACACACGTGATATTTCTATATGTGTCTATGTGTGAGCCTCCTAAAACAGCCTGCACATGGGTAGCATATAGCTGATTCCTGCTCAAGAAGGATGAGGTTCAAGTGACAGAACCCCAAAAACCTAAGTCCAGTTAACATTCTCCCCAAGAAGGGCCTAAGGCATCCCCAGCACAGACTTCTGGCAACTCAGCATCTTTGTGGGCCTTTTAGGTCCTAGACCTCAGTTTCCAGCTCCTCAGGGACTCTCAGGCCCCTGACGGTAGTTCTGACCCTTGAGTTCTTCAGAGAACCGATGATTGGATAGGAAAAGAATCAACAAGGCCCTGTGGGTGGGCAATGTGATGCCCGTGGTGCCTGCTGGCGGTTCATGATGCATTCAAATGTTGGATCTGCTACTTTATGATGATGTCATCTTGGGAAACCCCCTCCCCAGTCCCGAGCCAAGCCTCAGTTTCCCTTTAGGGGACTACATGTACGAGCCTATGGGCACAGCAACAGAGCTTCTTCACAAATGGCAGCCAGGCTGTCCCTGGTCATTTCCGTTGACATTTCCACAACAATGTCAGGATCACAGAGTGGGGTGTAGGTGTCCCTCTTCTTCTGTCCTTTTCACCATCTTAAATGGCTACAGAATCCTAAGCCAACCCATGGAAGGGCAGAAGTAGTATGTTTACATGATGAAGTGGGATGCAAGAAAGATCCAGTCCACACATAGGTTCATTTAATCTACGAGCCCCTCCCCTGGCTTGGAAATGATGACTCTTTTAAATTCTATTGGTGTAACGTAAATAAGTGTGTTGTCTCCAAGTATGTTCAGAGAAAGCATGCCACTGTTCTACAGAATTAAATATATAAGGAGCGGGGCAGGCAAGACGGCCCAGTGAGTAAAGGCCTTCACTTGTCACCAAGATGGGAGACCTCGGTTCGATTCCCAGGATCCCCATGGTGGAAAGAAAGAAAACCATCCTTTGTCTTCCACACCCCACCACCTAGAAAATAAAATTGAATGAATGAATAAAATATGATTGAAAATTCAAAACACCACCAAAAGTATCCTGCTTGGGATCCCAGACATAAAGTGTAAGGAGTTTCTGCAGTTGATGAATGGACTTGGGAAATGCTGAGCAGAAAGCAAAGGGTTTCTAGCCAGAGGACCTGCTGGAAGTCTCTGCCCAGTGGTGGGTTCCAAGGCTCTCAGAGAGAGGAACCTCTGTAGCCATGCCTCTTCTCTAGACAGGCCCCTCACTTACATGGCCCTATTGGGTTTTGTTCCCAGAACCTGGACCATCCCTCTGGCACTGGGTGGGATGGATTTGGAAAACCCCAGTCTGGATGTCACTATTGGAGTCCCAGGTTCCACGTCATCTCAGTCCCCACCTTACGCAAGGCCTGGTTTTCTTGGAACTGTCACGTGTCCTTTTGATTCCTGATCTCCGAGTTTCTTCACTTGACCAATCAACTTCTCTGATTCGTTTCTAAGCTTGATCTTTATTCCTGAGTGAGGCCAAGTTTTCTTCTGACCTCCCAGGAGACAGAATATGAGACTTCAGATCACCGTAAGATACTTTCTCCATGTTTCATCCCTTATTTCTGGGAAGACCACTCTTCTTCTTCTTAATAGACATCTCGTTCCTCTGAGGAGAGCTGCTAGTGAATGGAGACACCGATGATCCTGGTGATGATGATGATGATGATACTATGATGATGGCAGTGATGGAGATGATGATGATGATACTGGTGATGGTGGTTGTTATGGAGATGATACTGGTGATGAGGGTGGTGATGGAGATGATGATGATGATACTGGTGATGGTGGATGTTATGGAGATGATACTGGTGATGAGGGTGGTGATGGAGATGATGATGATGATACTATGATGATGGCAGTGATGGAGATGATGATGATGATACTGGTGATGGTGGATGTTATGGAGATGATACTATGATGATGGCAGTGATGGAGATGATGATGATGATACTGGTGATGGTGGATGTTATGGAGATGATACTATGATGATGGCAGTGATGGAGATGATGATGATGATACTGGTGATGGTGGATGTTATGGAGATGATACTGGTGATGAGGGTGGTGATGGAGATGATGATGATACTATGATGATGGCAGTGATGGAGATGATGATGATGATGATACTGGTGATGGTGGTTGTTATGGAGATGATACTGGTGATGAGGGTGGTGATGGAGATGATGATGATGATACTGATGATGGTGGATGTTATGGTGATGATACTGGTGATGAGGGTAATGATGGAGATGATGATGATGATGATACTGGTGATGAGGGTGGTGATGGAGATGATGATGATGATACTGATGATGGTGGATGTTATGGTGATGATACTGGTGATGAGGGTAGTGATGGAGATGATGATGATGATGATACTGGTGATGAGGGTGGTGATGGAGATGATGATGATGATACTGATGATGGTGGATGTTATGGAGATGATACTGGTGATGAGGGCGGTGATGGAGATGATGATGATGATACTGGTGATGGTGGTTGTTATGGAGATGATACTGGTGATGAGGGTGGTGATGGAAATGCTGCTGCTGCTGCTGCAACTGATCAAATGTCAAACAGCTTACTCTGGTGGAGCATGTACCACATGTCAGACACTGCTTCACTACTGCAAAATAGGCACAAAAGGAAATAAGAAAACTGAGCTGAGGGACAAGCCTCTGATTTTTCCCAAGATCACTCAGTTAGTGAGCATCAGAAACTGTCTCCACACGAAAGATTTCGGCCAGCTTCATGCTCTTAAGCTATGTGACAGTGGAAAATAAACATAAGTAATGGAAGCTCTTGGGACTTGGGAGATGGCTGTCAAGTGCCTGTCCAGCAAGCATTAGGGCCCCAGTTCAATCTCCAGAACATACATAAGAAGTCAGATATAGATAAACACTTGTTATCCCGGCACTGGGGAAGTGGAGAAAGGAGGATCCCTGGGGGCAAGTCAGCCAGCCTAATACACTGTGAGGTCAGTGAGAGACCCTGTCTCAAAATACACTGTGAGGTCAGGGAGAGACCCTGTCTCAAAATACACTGTGAGGTCAGGGAGAGACCCTGTCTCAAAATACACTGTGAGGTCAGGGAGAGACCCTGCCTCAAAATATATTGTGAGGTCAGTGAGAGACCCTGTCTCAAAATATATTGTGAGGTAAGGGAGAGACCCTGTTTCAAAATACACTGTGAGGCCAGTGAGAAACCCTGAAGCAGGAGGTAAGAGTTTAAGCTGCCAAGCTTGAGGAAATGAGTTCAATCCCTAGGACCCACAATACAGAAAGAGAAAAACTTACACCCCTTGTACATGTACACAGAGGGGGTGGGTGGGTACTGGAAGCAATAAAAGTATTATCAATGACTGGGGCTCTCCAAATTCTGATCTGAGGAGACAGGTCTCCTCAGATATGGCTGCCAGTAGCCCAAGCCCTAGGTAACCATCTCCACATTCTGATTTGTCCTCTCGGGGGAGACACACTGGTATGACTCACATACGTGTGGACCTTATACCATCTTTGTCATTGGGATTTTTTATCCCATTGGCCTCTGTTTCTTTTCATCTCTATAATGAGGAAGCAACCACACCTGGGGCCCAAGCCTGCTTCCCAGAGCATGCTCCTCTGTTGGCCGAACCCTTTGACTTATTAATATACCTAGCATAGCCTCCGCCCCTGCCCGAGGAGATAACAAACTGCCCCACTTCCTTCATCCAACTGTCTCTGTGTGTCACATCAGTGGCGCCACTGAGGTGACTGGCGCCACGATTACCGCGGTCCTCCCAGGTGGGGCACTGAGGTGCAGTGATGCGTGTGTCCACACAGGAACCAACTGTGCCGAATGCTCGGAGGCTCGTAAAAGGTGCTGTATAAATCAATTATTAATACTAATCAGGGTGTGGGAGTACCATCGAGAGGAGGAGCAGGGCCCAGGCGGGCAGACACCACACCCTCTTTGACACAGACCTGGAGAGTCAGGAAGCTCACAGATGCTGTGGAGAGGTGAGAGGAGAAGATGCCAGAGCGATAAGAGAAAAGCTCTCCTCAGCGCACCCCACCTGGCTCGGCACGAACTCCACCCAACTGCACCACCTTAACAAAGTTCTAGAACTGCAGACACGTTAGGCATTTCTCAGCCCTGTACCCAGCTGTGGGACCTAGTTCACCCTTGCTGGACTCCCGAGGAAACGATGCCCACTCAACATACCTCTCTTGAGTGTTGGTCGCTTCTCAGCACGGGAGGCTCTGGGCTTGGCTGGTATCTTGCAGCCACTTCCTGTTTCTCCTAGGGGTCTGCTTTGTGATCTTAGGATGAAGGAAATCATTTCTTCACATGACGGATATAGTTGCTTGATTTTGTGTTTATTCTTGAACACTCTGTGACCTTGGTCTGTTTTGGTGACCCATTTGAGCATCTACAAATGTCACCGTGGGTGGTATGAGAGTCACAGGCATAAAACAAAGAAAGGAGGTGTGAAGAAGAGAGGTACGAGGCGCCTATGGCATATGGCATGGCATGTGCTGTCGTATGCAAAATGAAATGACTTACACTAGCACCCTAAAGTTGGGTATCTCTGTCCTAACAGGAAAAAAAGATGGTTCTAAAAATTGAATGATTGACGAGTATAAATTTCTTGGGAATCTAAAGCTCACAGAACAATGGCTTGGGGGCCAATGAGGGGAAGAAGGAGTCCTGAAGAGGCACAGAGAATGCTTTCAGAGGGCTGCATAGTCATGATACAGACAGAAGACTCTATCTCCAGGAACACCACAATCTCCTTATTTAAGGAGGTATAAACAATAAAGGCATTTGGTAGGCAGAATAAAGGCCTCCTTAGATGTCCACCTCCCCATCCCCAGAGCCCCCAGACCTACAATAACTTACATGGAGAGAGGGACTCTGTAGATGCGATTGAGTAGAGATGTTCAGATTGGGACACAATTCTGCTTTTCTAGACAGACAGCATCATCATGGGGTCCTTAGAGGAAGCAAGGAAGGTCGGAGACAGGAAGACAAGACAGAGATTGAAGCTGTGAATGGCATTTGGAAAATGGAAGTTTCTAGAAACCAAGAGAGGTGGATGTTTTTTATCAGCTGACAACATAAGGAAGGGGCTACAGTCAGTCCTTGTCAAAGTGGAACTGCCTCTCCTGCTGCATGTAGGGCCTGAGACCGTCCGTCCGCTTGATCTCAGTGGAGCGGGTCCATGGACCATGCACTTTGAATTATAGAAGAAGACAACAGCATCAGTTAAATTCTACAACAGCCCCTGATGAGGGGTATCTGACATCTGAAATGCCACACATTATTGACTTGTTTCGAACTTTTTGGTCACCAGCCAATGCATTATTTTGGGATTATGGAGCCCAGCAACAATGAACAGTTCTCCGAAACCATGAGCCAAAACAAATCCAAGAAAATATAAGGCAAGTACTGTGTTCATCCAGTACTCAGCTGTGTCCCAGCGCCACCAATGCTTCTCTCTTCCTTAGACCGTGGACACAGGGGCAGCTTTTGCATCTTAGCGGGGTTTCCCTGCTCTACATCCCCTGCCCTGAGCCTACAGCCCAGCACTCAGAGCCTGCTCACATCTGTTGCATGGGTCAATGACCTGGTGGCAGCACCCTGCGCCCCTTTACTTCCGAAGTCATTTTCAGAAAACAAAGGGGGAGGGTCTGAGAAATGGCTCAACCGGTAAATGTGACTGCCACCAAGCATGAGAGCCTGAGTTGGATCCCAGGGGACCCACATGGTAGAAAGAGAGAACTGACTCCCTCTAGTTGACCTCTAACCTCTTCCCATGGGCCATGGTCCTGGCGTATCCCCAAACACACACACACACACACACTGAATAAATACGTATTTTCTGTTTTGTTTTATTTCTCTAATAGAACGAACTGGGGTGGGGATTTGTTCTTCTTAAGTACCTGCTCTGCCCCAGGCCCGACCTGTTTGCTTTTCCTTTTCAGGTGTCCTCTCGGGAGCCCTAAGACTGAAGAGATGGAGGTTGAGGTTTCTGAGCAGACCCCATTGCTGCAGACCCCATTGCTAAGGACAAATCAGGATTCAGGGATTCTCCCCTTACCAGCTTTTCCCTGCCAGCTCTCTGACCCCTGCTATTCCCCCCTCCCCCCGCTGAGAAAGTCAGTCAGTTTCCTTTGATCCACTGGGCGGGGCCAACAGTGCAGTGTTGGCTCATGGCCTCCTCTGAGGGCCTTACATTTATTAACTGTGAATTTATCTCCCTGGGGAGATAGGGCTGTGGGTGAAGGGCCCCTGCCCACACCTGGGCAGGTCTTACCTGCTCTAAACAAGTCAGCAGGCAAGTAGGAGTCTTTTAATTATCTTCTTCCGCCCCTGCCCACCGCCCCCCCTCAAGTTCAAACCTGCACTGTAAACACCAGCATCAGGACCAAAGGTAAAGGAGGTGAAGCATGCGGACATTAACCCATCACATCCCTTGATAAGGCCGGCATTTCACAGCGCCATAAATGAATTCCTGCCCAGAGATAAAGAGCGGCAGTCAGTCAGCAGAGGCAACTGCTGCACAGGGAGAGCCAACTGATGCTATCTGCAGACACAGCAGATAGCATCCACTCCACCCCAGTGTGTCCTCCTAGCAGGTGAAGGGTCTCAGCCACATCATCACACCTTCCCTCTGCTGCTCTCCGGCTTGTTTTTATTGTTAGGTTTTGTTTTTTTACTTATTTGTTTGTTTGCTTGTTTGAACCTGGAGCTCACTGATTTCCCTGGACTGGCAGGCTACAGAATTCCAAGGATCCTCCGGTGTCTACCGTCCATCCGGAGGTGAGGGGACAGAGGTGCACCACCATGTCCAGCTGTTGTGTGGGAGCTGGGGGTCGGAACCCAGGTTCCCAGGCCTGTGGAGCAATCACTTTTCTTCTCCACAGCGCCTTCTTTGCTCCTTTCTGATGCAACCTCTGTCCACCTACTGTGTGCAGCCCTGGGGAGAGGGCAGACTTGAGCAGTACATTCCTGGCTCCCTCCGACCTCGGTTAGAGCAGGGGTTCTAGGGGAAATTCTATCACGTGACAACTTGCACCATTTTTGACTTTTTGTGTTTTGAAACAAGGTATCTCTATGCAGCCCAGGCTGGCCTGGAATTGGAAGTGCTCCTCCAGTTCATCCCCCAGAGCCTGGAGTTAGAGGTGTGTATTATACCTGGCTCAGGTGGGTTGTTCTTAAATAACTTATTTTTTTGTTTCTAAGTTAACATACAAGATGAGAAATATCATGTCATTTTTGAACAAAGTTTACTCAGGTGTGGTTTTAAATAAATCCCACAGGGACTTTCCTTTTCTGTACAGTCAATGTATCTCTAATCCTTCAATACAGAGTCAGAAGGCAATCAGAAAACACCAATGATTTTTTATTTTAATTGGGAGAATTCCCACCTGTGGTGAGCATGCTATACCATTTCCCATAAGACACTCCAGGGCCAGCCCCCACATATGTCAACAGTGGTTACTCCTTGGACTTCCACTTCTCCGGTCTCTATACCAAAGATAGCATGACGTTGCCTACACCAAAGGGCTTTGCAAAGTGCTCTTTGCAAGGCGAATGTGATGGGCACAGAAGCCCAGGGAATGAAGAAAAGATGGTGAGCCTGCTGTCTCCAAGAGACCAGCTTTGGAGGCTGAACAGAAGGCACAGCGGGAAACTGAGTCAGGATCCCAGAACTCACACAAAAAAGGCCAAATAGAGCTGGGCGATGGTGGTGCATGCCTTTAATCCTAGCACTCGGGAGGCAGAGGCAGGCGGATCTCTGTGAGTTCGAGACCAGCCTGGTCTACAGAGCTAGTTCCAGGACAGGTTCCAAAGCCACAGAGAAACCCTGTCTCGAAAAACCAAAAAAAAAAAAAGGCCAAATAGGTCTAATCCCAGAGCTGGGGAGACACAGTCAGGAAAATCCCTGGGTCATCCGCTAGCCATCCTAGTGGGATATGTGACCTCTAGGCCACTGGGAGACCCTGCCTCAAAAAAAAAAGTGGACAGGGTTCTGAGGAAAGGCTCCTAAGGCTGACCATGCACATGTACACATGTGTGAATGTGCACTGCACATACATGCATTCCCATGCATATACATACAAAACGTTCATTTTCTACTAGAGCATGAAGGTCCACACCTGCAATCTCAGGAAGATGAGCTTTTAGTTAGCCTGAGCTACATTGGGGTACCCTGTCTTAAAAAAGGCCTGAGGGATAAAAGAAGGGACATAGAGAGCAAGGGAGGGAGGGAGGAAAGGAGAGAGGGAGAGGGAAGAAGAATCCATTTTGATATATAGAAATTCATTTTAGATATAACTTTAAACTTAGACGTATCCTTCACCTTAAAATTGTTTGGTTCTTAAGACCAAAAACCAAAAAGAAAGCAAAGTACTCAAACCATAAGCTTGATTTCCAAAATCACTCTCCACAGATATTCGCCTGTAGCAATGTCCCCCTCCCCAGAGTGTGTTTGATCTAAGACCCTGCACGTCCGGGAAGAACAGAGTGGTATCTGCCGCTCCCAGCTCCTATTCACTTGTAAAGATGGGCAAAGCAAAGCTTCCTGTCTGAAAGGGGATGACAAGAAAATAACATTTCCACAGATGAGCTGGGTGCCAGGGACCCTAGGCCCAAATCCTGGCTTCTCCTCTTTCTGCTGGTTTTTGTTTTGTTTTGTTACTTGAAAAATTACTATTCCCTCCCAACCTTTCTGCTTTTGATTATTTGGGACTTTTCTTAAGTCATGGGGTGGGGTAGGGCAGGGGGCAGATGCTGGAAGATTTAAGAGAAATCATGCAAGTAGAAATCTCACAACAAATGACCTGTAAGGGAGAGCTGTCGAATACACCTGCTGTGAGTATATAGAGTAATGATTTCCAGAATTCAAATGTGTTATGTTTTCATAGAAGAATTAGCTAATAGGTATCTTTGAACTTGGTAATCAGTTAAAATCCGTCTTTCGGCCCTGGGGGTGTAGATCTATAGCAGAGCACTCACTGGCAAGCATGGGGCCCTGGGTTCTACCCCCAGCTTTGTAAGAGAAATTTTGTTTCTCAGATGTGGCATTACCTCTAAGCAGGGTTAGAACCTCTAAGGCAGCTCAATAGGCGTGCCAGGGTCATGGAGATTAATAACTAGGAAAAGGGTTTAAAGTCAGTTGACACGGTTACCCAATATTTCAGACAAACATCTAGAAGCCACAACAGAGTTTGAGTCTGTTTGCTTTAAGAGTATAAAATCGGGCTTTTTGTTTCTTAGGAGTATAAAGTATAAAATTGGAGAGGGAGGTTTTCACTGCCCCTGCCCTAGAATGAATTTATGAGCCAGTACCTAGCTTGCTTGCTGACCAGGCTGGCCTTGAACTCACAGAGATTTCAAACTCACAGAGATCTGCCTACCTCTGCCTCCCAAGTGCTGGGATTAAAGGCCTGTGCCACCACTGCCCGGTATTTGTAGAAATACCTAATTTCTACAAAAAGTAACATTTAAACTTTCCATTTCTAAGTGCCTAGAATATTCTGTAAGTCCATGTAATGTAAAGTCCATGTGACATCAAGTCTGTGTAATGTAAAGTCCGTGTGATGTAAAGTTTATGTTTGTAAAGTTCGTGTAACATAAAGTCTATGTGATGTAAAATCTATGTAATGTAAAGTCCGTGTAATGGCCTTTGTATCACACAAATGTTGGAAAACAAGAGACAGGGGTGGGGAGTAATCACATCTGAGGAGTTTGCTACATAGAGAATAAGCTTGGAGCAGGAATTCTTCACTCTCTCCGTTCCTAGGGCAGTAGGACGTGGGCCGGGCAGAAACGAAAGACAGAGTGGTAGACTCGGGCGAGAAGCTTCCTATCATCAGATTCTCACGAAAGCTCATGGCCTCCAAGGTTTCCAGAAACCCTTGGATCTTCAGCCCTGTGTGAGGGACGACATTGAGATTACAGCTCACACTATTACCAGGCTAAGGAAGCATGTAATCGCCTTCCCTTAGCCAGTCTAGCACACTGCTGCCTGTGTGAATGTAGCGGTCACTTGAATGAATGGATGGATGGACGGATTAATGGATGAATGAATGGACAGATGGATGGATGGATGGATGGATGGATGGATAGATAGATGGATGAATGAAGAGTTCAGCAGTGAATGAATCAATGAGATGAGATTCACAAACTCCCCTGTTAGACTTCAGTTACACATGAAGGTCAGATCCCAAAATTTCCTCTTTCCCCAAGCTTACCAAGTCCTGTGGGGAATGTTTGAGTTTTCCCTTCGGCGAAGCCATGAGATGGGAGTTCTGAGGAAAGCCATTTGACCAACGTCAGAGACAAGGAGGAACCAGAGGTTGGGTCAGGCAGAGTAAATATTTAAGCATGGGAAGCTCGATAGCTGTTAAATACGCTCAGTCGCAGGCTCATCTTTAAAAATCAATAGTCTCCCTAATAGCGACGACACGCAGGCTTCAGCAGAATGGGCACAGACTAACCCTCTGGCGACGAAGAAGGCCGCTGGGGCTGGTGTCTCAGAAAGACGCTCCCAAATTGATTGAAAAACATGTTTTAAAGAAACAAAAACGAACACAGTAACGCAGTCTCTTGCAATGCCTTTCCAGGAAGCAGAAGTTTCAACAAGTAAAATTGATGGAGAACACACTTTTGCCCAGGGCTGGGTGGGTGTAAAGACAGCTAAGGCGGGGGGAGAAAAGAAGGCCACAGCCCTTCTCCACAATCATGCCAACAAGCAAAGACTCAGTGTTGGGAGCTGAAGCGGGCGGGAGCAAGGAGGCACCTCACCCGAGGTGTGGACCCACACCTGACCCCCCCCACAAACACTGCGTTTGAGTGCCAGGGGTTAGATCCGGAGCTCCAAAGTCTGAAGACTCCGCCCTCAGTGAGGACGCAGAGACTGGGGACACCCAGAACCTCTGCCCTGCCTGGTGGGATGTGGTCTTATGGCTGGACTGTGCCCTGCGCTGTTCTCAGGTGTGAACATTGTGACTGGATTCCCCAAGATAAGGTGTCCCCTACTCTCTCCTGGAGCTGGAACAGCATCCCTAAATAAACACTTTCGCTTAAAGTCCTGCCCAAGTTCAAGGTGTCACTCCCCAAGGCTCAAGATACTTGTGTGTTTCTAAGAAGGCTTTGACTGACACATAGCAGCTCTCTCTTGTCCTCTCTCTCCGAGGCATCACAAGCCATTTAAAGATACCTCACACTGTAGGACAATCAACTGGCTATATATATATATAGATATATAGATATATATATAGATATAGATATATATGTGTGTGTGTGTGTATACAATATGTATATATGTGTGTATGTATATACATTTATAGTGTGTGTATATACATTTATAGTGTATGTATATACATTTATAGTGAGAACACACAAATCCTCTTTGCTAGCCATCTCACATGACATGGTTCCTATCATCCGCTCTGGTTCCTGACTGCTTTTATAGCTGTTGGCCATTGTTTCCCCATCCTCCACCTCCAACCTTGCAGCCGGTGTTCTGCCCTTGGGTTTTGTTTCTTGTGTCTGTAGAATGGGTGCAGAGACAGCACTTGCCTCAGAGGCATCAGTGTGAATTACATGACTGGATGCTAGGAAGCCTTTGGCCCAAAGCCTGGAACTCACACAGCAGCAGGTGTCATGAACCCGGCTGCAGACCACAGCTTTCCCTGCTGTGAGCTGTGACAAAGTCCACAGAGCTCTCTGCATGTTCCCTCACATATGCAGTGCAGGGAAAAGATGCTGTATCTGAGATGTCCCAGTGAGATACCACATGTGTACATGTGGTGAGGCTGGCATGAGATAACACATGCGTACATGTGGTGAGGCTGGCATGAGATAACACACAATTACATGTGATTAAGCTGGCATGAAATAACACATGCATACATGTGATGAGGCTGGCATGAGATACCACATGTGTACATGTGGTAAGGCTGGCATGAGATACCACATGCATACATGTGATGAGGCTGGCATGAGATACCACGTGCGTACATGTGATGAGTCTGGCATGAAATAACACATGTGTACATGTGATGAGGCAGGCATGAGACAACATGAGAAGAAGGTAATGAGACGGTCTTGTGATAAAAGGATGAGTTATAAATGTTAGAGAACTTTATTTTAATTAAATTAGTTAATAGATGGCTAATAGATGATAGGCAGATAGGTAAGTGATTGGTGAATAAATATTGTAGATAGATATATGATTTAGAGATGGCAGACAAGCAGATAAATAATATACTGATAAATATTACAATTAGATGAAGGGTGATAAAAGCATTTAGATAAATGACACATTAATTAATATAGATAGATGATAGAAGATAGATAGATAGAGATAGATAGATGATAGATGATAGATAGATAGATAGATAGATAGATAGATAATAGATGGATGGATGGATGGATAGATGGATGGATGGATGGATGGATGGATGATAGCAGACAACTGGACTTCTGGGGTTGGTTTTAAGTCACTTATTGTCTCATCCTAGAAGAGACAAGCAAATCCAAAGCAGCAGGTGCAGCTCACATCGGTATAGGGACAAGGGGCTGGGAATGGATATGCTCAGGAGACCTGGTCAAGCAGGTCCACACAGCAAGTATTAAACAGAAACAATGCTTTGGGCCGGTGAGATGGCTCAGTGGGTGTTGGTGCCAGCCCTCACGCCTGACAATCCGAGTCCAGTTCCCAGGGTCCACATGGAAGGAGAACTGACCCCTTTTAGCTGTCCTCTGACTTCCACAGAAGCTCCGAGGCATACACCCTTACACGCACGCACGTGCGTGCACACACATGCGTGAACATATATGTGCACCTAAACACATACACACCCACACGTGAACATATTCACACACATACAGACATACAAAGTTCAAAATAAAAAATAAACAAACATGGAAACACTGTCTCAATCCCATTGGTGGGAAACAGCAAGAGGAGATGAGAGAGTTTGATAAGGCAATTTTACCTGACACAAAAAACCAAGAAAGGAGAACTGGTCCCAAGTTGCACACATGGGTGCCTGGTGAAAAGATAACTTCAGACAAGCGGAGAACATGATGGCCACACCCACTGACTGCTGCCTTTACTCTGATATGCCTCCTAGAATCCGGTCCACTTATCCCCACATTCACACATTGCTGGGGTTCACAGTATCTGCACCCCAAGCGGAATGATGGCACAGCAGCCCAGATGGCAGACAGCTCATCATTTGGTCCCCCACAGTTTTAAACCTCGGCCTGTTACTGACTTACTGCATTCTCAAAGCACTCATGGAGGAGGCGGATACTAACTGAGGAAACTGAGGCACAGAGTGAGTTCAGCGATGTGTTTATGATCCCACAGACCTCTGGGCCTAACCCCCTAGGCCCTGCATGCTAGGTCTCTAGGATCCTGTTCTCGCCCCATCCTAAGTTCACTCTCACCAGCTGCAGATGTTGCTGGTTGAATGTTTGCCGTCTTTCCTCCATTCTCAGAGGCGTATTCCGAATCCTTCACACACACAGTACCGGGCTCAGCCATGAAGAATCTGCTGGAATGGGCACGGGTGGTAGAGCCACGAAGCCAGCAGAGCTGTGGCGACAAGCAACACAAATCAAAGCGGACCCCTCTGATGCGAATGAGAGAGCTGAGGAGCCAGGAGTCTGCTGGGCTACAAGGCCCAGAGGTGACTCCCCACTCAAAGCAATGTCTTCTAAACCTTATTTCTAGGTCTTTCTCCTCAAGATCTTAATTTCCAAGGACGCATCCAACTGCTGTTTGTAGAGCACAACAACACAAAGTAAAAAGGCATGAGTACCCCAAAGGGAAGTGAAAGGATCTGCCTGATACGGAGGACAACCCTGGCAGCCCCAAATACCCACTACCACTGCCAGCTCTATGCCAGACCTGATGTACTTAACCAGTACCCTGAACTCCAATGCGGGCACGGATTGCCAAGTGGTTGACTGGCTTGGACTGCAAGCCACTTCTGAACCAGTCCTGCTGGTGGTTATGAGCACAGCCTGGGTGTTTCACTTGGGAGCTAACTCATCAGCCCAAGAAGGTGCTTTTGAAAGCCTCTGATGAAATCAGCCCGTTGATTAACGCAATTAGCACCATTAAGACAGGAAGTTGTTAACCTGAATCAATTACCCACAGACATCTGTCACGCTAAGTGTTTCTCTTCGTCTTGGACAATATTGCTCTGTTTGGTGTTTCACGGTGATGACCATTAAAAATAAATGATTACCGTTGATTTTCTATTGATATAGCTATTAGTGCATCGGTGCCTGCGTGTATAGGCCGCTCATGTGTAGTGTACAGAAAATAGATAGGCTAACAACAGGAAGTAGGTATCGACTCCCATCGCTCACACCGGGTGGTAAATATTGACCAATGGAAAAAGGCTCTCCGCTGAGGATGAGCTAAGAGCAGAGTGTTCACATCAGCTTGATTTCTCTTAATTACCTGTACCATTTATTATCACCGATGCAGAGGCCAAGATGCGAGAAGATATTTCCCTTTGCTCTGGTGTCTGAACTAACCTCCACAGCCAGACCATGACGCCAGAGAGCTCTCTGCAAGTCAGCTCTCCATCTGCCTTTGCTTCTTGTCTCCTCTCAGAACTGCCAGGACACTGCTCTGCAAACTCAGCCTGCTCCTCTCAATCTCCCACAATAACTCGGGCTCATTTCCCTAAATCCAATCGCTGATTCACAAAACAATGGTCCAGGAAAAAAATGCTTCACATAGAAGGGGCTCTTTCCCTCCAGTTTTCTGCAGAAACCTCAGGAGATTCCCCCCATCTTCTAGCGGCTCGAAAGAGGCCGTGATGATAGCTGTTATGTATGGGACAGGAATTCCTTCAAGTTTGGTCCATATCTGAGCTAATTCAAACCCTGATGAGTTCTGAGCGTCGTGTGATTATAGCCTTGTTACTGTGGAAGACATTCAAGCAGAGAACCTAGGTCCTACTGCATAGCTCACTGATAGTAGCACAACCCTCAGCTGAATTCTGCTTCTTTCCCTGCCTTGTTCAGCACCTCCCCAGTCCAAATGGTTTTAAAGTTTGCTAGCAAGAGGTCAAATTTCATAAATACATTCTCTTGGTAGAAAAATTTCCACAGATGTATGGGCATTCGCACATAAAGTGTGAGAACGCATGTGTGTGTCTGTGTATCTGTGTGTGTGCGTGCGCACGTGCACACATACGTACACACGAAGTTATCTGTGCCTATGAGTGTGCCTCTTCACTCACTCCTCCCATAGAAGATGATCCTGGGACACAGTAAGTTTAAATAATTTCCACACTCTGTAAGCAGAGGAAGAGTCTCTCAAGCCTGTCTCCATTCCCCGACTTTCTCCTTCAGAACAATATGGAGTTCTTGAAAGGACGCTGGGTTTCTTCACCTGGGCAGGGCTTGGAATGAGTGCTGTAGGCACAGAGACAGTCCATATGGTCTCTGCCTCTGTGAGGACCTGGCATCTGATTGCACATCCAGAAATACCTGTTGGGTCTATTGGAGTGGCAGAATTTAACGGAGTAAGTCACCTCAGCTGGGCAAATGAGAGATGCCCAGGGCAACTCGGGGCAACTCAGGGCAAAGTAAGGAATAATCACCACAGAAGAGAAAAGGATCCATTGTTCCCAGCCTGGCTGCCCGAGAGCCAGACTCAGCATCCTTAAAAGGAGTGTTAAACAAGCTGACCGGAAGGGCAAGCCAGGCTTCCCCTGGGACCTGGAGCCAAGATGGCAGTCTGTAGCTAGTTTGTGAAAACTGGGTATTGGCCGCACTTCAAATCTATGCTGGGGGTGGGGTCAGCTTGAGGTCTCTGAGGAAGCTGTGCAGGGTTTGAGGTCTCCACAGTGGGGGACTGCTACCCAAGCACTCGTGGGTAGAAGAAGCAGGAGAGGAGGGTGGAGAGGGAGGAAAAGACCAATGGATGTCCCATAGGAGGCCCCGGAGATGTGGATACAGGGTGGCTTCAGTCCGTTATTTAGTTTTACAGGCCCATTTCTGTAGACAGAACAAACCCCTAAAACCAAAATCAATCACTCCTTTAAAAAATGATCCTTACCGCTCTCTCTCTCTGGTTCCCCACGGCTGCCTCTGTGTGTGTGTGTGTGTGTGTGTGTGTGTGTGTGTGTGTGTGTGTTTGCATGATGAATAGATGGGCGTATGTAACATGGTATTTATGCAGAGGTTTGAGGAACACATGGCCAGCACACATACAATAAACACTTACTGTATACCAGCCTTGCTTTACTACACAGAAGGTTGCAGTCTCATGCGGCTTATATGGGTACCACAGTGTACAGATGACCAAATAGGTCTCAGTGAGTTCACCACGTGGCCCTGGGTCCAAGTATCTACCTGAGGTTACAGAGGGTCGACCCAGAGTGTCTACTTGGTGTCCCTGGGTCCGAGGGTCTACCAGGCTACACCTGAGTAAAGCTTCTAGCACATGGGGAAGGCAGGTTCCATGGGCCAAATTTTGATATCTATGAGGGACAGGAAGGACAATGCTGTCGAGCTTGTCCTGGACCTTCCTCTTTTTTTTTTTTTAAAGTGTGTTTTATTACATTTATTTATTTATTTAGCATGGGGGGAGGTGCGCACGCAAGTGTGGAGGTCAGAGGAGAACTTGGAGGAATTGGTTCTTGCTTTCTACCATGTGACTTGGTGGCTGGCATGTGCCTTTACCTAAAAGCCAGCCCTGGGTCTTTCTCTGCACCCACATCTCACTGGGTGGGGAGGGTGTTTTGAGAACAGGGTGCAGCAGCAAAGGTGGGGCCTGCCAGACAAAGGTAGTGCCTTCCTGCCTCCACCTCTCCACCTGCTCAGCCTTCTGCTCCCTCTGGGCCACACCAGTGTGTCTAGGAGGACTTCACCAGAGGACTGTCACCTGTGAGGCCAGCTGTCCAGCATTCATCCTCAAACCCCTCCCACTGTGTCCCTACAATCAGCTCATAATTGAGACAGTCCCTGGGTGGTAAACGAGAGGCCAAAAGACAGAAGGGGTTGGGTAGAACTTTCCAGGAAACATTGACACTGGATTTCTTCTGTCAAATCTTGTGACCAGCATGGACCTAAAATCATCAATGACTCTCATCACCCTGAGGATAAAGTCAATCTCTGTAGTGTGAGCTTCAAAGTCCCTAAAATCAGGATTGTGAGCCCGCACCCCACCCCGCCGCCCCCAGGCTGCTACTAATAATTGCTTTGTATTATTTCATATATAAAGGATTTAGCTCAGTGCCAAGCAGGGCAGACAGAGGACACTCATTCAGCGTCAGCCACTCCCTCAACTGTTTAACAGTGAGTCTCCTTATGAAATAGCTCGTGAATGCAATCAGCTGGTCATTTCAAATTCTGCTTTGGAAGCTGGTGTGTGTGTGCATGTACATGTGTGTATGTTCATGTTGATTTCTAAATCTTTCCTCGATATTATCTAAGTCTACTCTGCCAATCACGGAATCTCAAGCTAGTTTGGGGTTCTACACCCTGCACACAAGATGTTGAAGTGTCCCAATTTCAGATTTGGAAATACTTGTGTCTCTGCCATGAGTTATCCTGGGGACTGGACTCAAGACTAAACATGAATTATACATAGACTGGAGGTACTTTTATGTAATATTTTGAATCAACCTGCTTGGATTCTGTGTGCGGGAACAGGTCAGCTCCCGGAAAGTTCTGGATTTGGGGGCAGTTCAAATTTCAAAGTTTGCTAAATCGTCTTCAAGCAAGCCCATGTCAAGCACTGTACCAAGTACCCTCTACAGAACCCCAGTCCACCCCCAGCCACAGAAGGCAGGCAGGCAATACTGTCTTTATTTCACAGATAGAAAACTCCGGCCCCAAGGAAGCAGAACCTCGTGGCCTGGTCAAAGCCACATAGCTAGAAAGTGTCCCACTTTAGATTTGAACTCACACATGCAATTCTGACCTCCTCCCTCTGCCATGGCTGGAGATTTTGACACAGGTATGTCGGAAGATGTGGCGGGGGGGGGGTCTTAAAATTTAAGACAAACAACATTCTCTGAATCTATCCTTCATTACAATAAAGAATCCAGTGGTTTCCACTCTGCCTAGCTGCCCCAAGGCCTTCAGAAAGCTCCTTGGCTCTCTGAAAGTCCCCAGCTGGAGCCCTTCCTTCCTGTTTTAAGTAGTGAAAGCTTCATGACACCAGTCCAGGCCCGAAATAGTTTTAGAGCTAAATTTAACAACAATGGCCGGGCTCCAGCCTGACCCTGCGGAGAAGAAAGGGGACATGGGGGAAAGAAAGGAAAAAAAAAAAACAGTGACAACAGATTCTTCACAAATTAAGACAATCATAAAGGTTCCTTTCAACTGGCAGGGCATATTCTTAGCAAGAGCGTAACACTTAAATCAATTGCAGGCTGTAAAAAAACGGTATAATAACAGGAAGCTAGGCTACAGGCCTGACTTCCTCCTGGGAGGCTGGGGATTTGCAGGGTGTCAGTAGGCTGGCCCTGTAGGGACAGACACGGAGCCAGGCGGCTCCTGACTCACCCTGCAGGCTCTTATCTCTGTGTGACCTCCTACGAATTCCTTCTGGGGTTGCCCACGCAGCCCCTGGGTGCGGCTCTGCTATTAGGACCTTCCATAGCCTCTTGCCCACTTTCCTGGTCAGTCTCCTGGAAACAGTCTCAGTGCCAGCGCGAGGGTAGAAGACACAAAGCAAAAAGGACACGCCTTGCCTCCGCACCTACTGATGGGGAGGACACCAAGGAGGCCAGGGGACCAAGAGGAGAGGTGCTGGACTCCCCCATGTCTTCGTTGTACCTGTGGCCAGTTCTGTAGACACGACAGACTGCGGTTTGTGGGAGCTATGTGCATGAGTTCGGATCCTGGCTCCGACATTTCCTGGCTATGTAGCTTTGGACAGAGAACCAGGCTCAGCTTTGAATCTGTGAAATGAAGATGCCACTGCCTGCCTGCCAGGACTGGACTGATGGAGGGCCTGTAGGTGGCATTTGGTTCGGTGGCTGAAGAGACGTGCTTGAAGAGGGCTTTGCGCATGCTCCAGGTTGTGCATTTGCAGAAACCTAGCCCCAGGCAGCCCAGGGCCAAGGCAGAACTTTCTGAAAAACACATCCTTCCTTGGATGGATCAAGGACCACGCTACGGCTCTGCTGAGGGTTCTGTGTTCTTTGCAACAGCCTTAGTCCCTCTCCTTTCCTAGAGAGGAGACCAGCACCCCAGCCCCACAGCTCTGGGGACTCCTCCAGGCTCCTGTCTTGTTTTCTTGTTTTCCATTACTTGGACACTGCCCCCCACTCCAAGAAAACTGTTCTATATTTAATATCTAATTCCTTCTTGTTTGTGTTGTTCAGAAACCGGCACCCAAACATTCCTGGATGTGTCTCCTCTTATGGTCACTTCTTTCTGGGGCCTTTTTGCTCCCTCTTAGAGGAAACTCTAGCTCCTTACACAGACCTCGCAGCCCAGGCCATCCTTCTGCCCCAGCTTCTGCCTGTGTGCTCTGACACAATGTTCCTCTTGCTGCTTCCCGAATCTCTCGAGCTGTTTCTGTCTCGGGCCTTTGTGCCCACGGTTTTCTGCTTCTGTCAAGGCTACTCCTCTCTGGGTCTTAAGGCTTCCCTAAGAACCCTTTAACTGCCAGTGCCAGGGAGGCCTTCTCAATGCACTTGATAGAACAGGCTCCCTGTCTCTATGTCCCAATCCATATCTACTCCTGAGATAGCTCGGCATCACCTCCGTGCTTAGCTCATCCGCCCAAGGGTCCACCTCAGAGGCAATCATTTCAACAGCAGCCTTTTGCAGAAGAGTCTGGAGGCCAAGGAATCTCTGCATTTAACCCCTCAAGCCCCTACAACGTGTGAGAACACTGGGTCGCTCTAGATGAAGAAACTGGGCATGGGAAGATTAATGAATTCCCTGGGGGGTCACAGGACAGAAGTTCTCGAGCCCACCTCCTTTATCACGATATTCTTTTAGCTCTGGTGAAGAAATGCTACCGCTGTATACACACCTGTCCCCCGGGTCCTCTCCTGCCCTCAGCACCCAGTAAGTCTTTAACACAGCAAAGGGTCTACACACACGTGCCTCCAGTGGACTGAGGGTGGCCCGCTGACGACGCACGTTCACAAGGACCCTGGTCACTGTCCGTCTGCACTCTCTTCTGTCCTGCCTGTGACCCTTGGAGCCTTTCCCCCAGCAAACAGGCTCTCGGCGGTGCCTTCACAGTAGAAAGTGGCCCCTTCAGGCGGGAGACCCCAGAATGACAGAGGCACCCTCCCACACACGCAGAACCGTGTTCCTGAAAGTCCGTGTCTCTCCCTGCCACGAGGCTCAGAAACCTCATCTTTTAAGACTTGCACCCCTGCATGTGAACCGCCGAGCACTGGTAGATTCTGGGTGCTGGAGCGGGCCCGTTTACTCTCATCGCTGTCCCCTAAACTCTCCGTGTTTGGGCCATTTGGGATGCGCTCTGTACTTGCTGCAGGGAACCAACCACACACAAGTGCTAATCAACATTCACTCACCTCACAGATGGGGAAAACAGGCTGAAGGAGTGAGGCCTGCGCCTCCCCGGGACACGTGTCCTGGCTGCGCAGCAAAGCCCAGGTGTGGCTGTCTCCGGTGCACCTGCTCTGCTGCCTTCTGTTCAGGCTGCTCCTTGCTCCGTGGACCCTCCTGAACTCACGGGAGAGCAAAGGCTATGGACTCTCACAGACCTGACTCCAAAGCCCAACTTTGTGGCCATCAAGGTATGAGTTAGTCTTCTGTGACTCTCATTGTCCTCATGGAAAAACCCGGGACCCAAACAGCAGTGTGCACTAACACTTAGAAGAGAAGCCAGCACGTAGTTAATAGCACATTAGTCCAATTGCCATTTTTATTATGATGATGATTTTATTATGACTATTATTATCATCGCCACTGTTATCATTACCTTTCAGCTCATCCATGCCACCCCGACTTTGAATCTCCTAACAACAACGAGAGCCAGATGAATTTCCATGCCCAAGTTACTCTCAAGCCCCTTTTCAACCAGCAGGTCTGTAACCCCAGCTAACCTAACTAGGTCAAAGTTGTACCTGGCCCCTCCTTTCCTGGCTCCCCCTCCCCTCTCTGGGACAGGAATTATCCCGGCGCCCAGCGCCTCTGAGGGCCATCCCCGCTGTGAGGCTTTGATAGGGAAAGTATGAAGAACAAAGGCCATTGTTTCAGAGGCGGCTGGTGCCTCCCAGGCCACAGGCCAGCTTCCCGGGGCTGAGGGCTGGCTCCGGAGACACAAAGCCTAAAGTCATTAGGACCAGGGACAAACAATGACGGCATCACTTCTATTTACCTGCCTCCAAGCTGGCTGCCAAGTGGGGAAACAATGAGGTGGGTGTTCTGGCTGGGCTCTCTCTAGGGCTTGTGTTTTAGAGACCCAGTTAGGGCATCCAAGCCCCTAGGGTGCGCATCCCGTCTCCATCTCCGTGACCTGCTGCCGTAGCTTGGGTTCAATGGTAAAGGTCCCTTTCTCATCCTTAAAACAACCACAGCCATTTTACTCCTACAGAGTACAAATCCACATCCTAGTAAAGACTCCCTGCAGGGTGTCCCATGGATAAAGTCTAAAGAGACACTCACGTCCCCTCTTGCTTCAGATGATTGAAAGAAAAATGCACCCTGAGAAATTATAAAACACCACTCCCAATCTCCTGGTGGGAGAAGAAATTGCTGAAGCCCCCCACCAGAAGAGGGGCGTATCTTCTGAAAAATTTGACAACTTGTCAGATGCCCTCTTATTAGGGACTAGAAACTGAGTGGTGTTGTGAAACTGCACCTTCACGTCAGGACCCACAACACGGACTGGGTGGTATCGCTGGATCCCTTGACTTCCTCCCAATACAGCCACATTGAATAAATCCCCTTTCCGTTTTCCACTATTGATTTGATTCCTTCATCTGCCTTAGGGATGGGTGTCCAAACCTAGTTTGTTGGGACACAGGCTGTGACCCCTAGGTCCTGTAACACTGTCAGTCATCCACATGGGCACCATAGCGCAGTGCCAGCTCTGGGTGAGTTTCCTGAGCCTCAGGCAGCCTCAGTTTCTACACCAAATGAAAACAAGCCCTCCTCGTCCCAGGAGCCAGAGCCCCAACAACGTAAACACCTTTGGAGATGTGACTCTGCCAGCTGGGAAAGCAAGAGCTCATGGCAAAGCTAAGCTTGGATCACCTCCAAGGGGCAGCCTGCGTGGACTAGATGTGCTTCCGGCCTGGGCCAGTGTCCCCATAGGCAAGACAGAGGACAGCATAGGAAGCTCTCAGCACAGGGCTTAGTGTGCACTCAACACGCGATATTGTTAGCTAGGATTGAAGCCAGAGATAATGGCGCACGCCTGCCCTTCCGGCACGAACAGTCGCTGTGAACTTGAAGCTAACCAGAACTAAGCAGTGAATCTGAGGCCAGCCTGGGCTACAGGGTAAGACTCAGTCTCAAAATCAACAGCACAGCGAGACTGAACCCACATAGATGTCACTGAGGGCTGCCGACATCCTACCAGGTGAGACTCATCTTGGAGAGGGACACACACTTTACAAAGGAAAAGATTTAGATCTAGGAGGAAGAAGCACTTTGTAAGTCCTGTGGGCTCTGGTGAGGCTCGTGAGGGTCCTTTCCACCCAGGAGAAATAGCAGTGACCCTTGTTTCCTCTCAGGACCCTTTCTATCCCACTTCCTTCCCTCCCCTCCCCATAGAGGGAGGGGGTGGGATAACCCCTCCCCCAGAGAATCAGTTCTCAGGGGTGCTTTTCACATGTGTGGTTGGGAACAGTAACAGACAGGGAAGGTTTCAGGAGCTCACTTAGGGTAGGAGCCATCACAGCTCAAGCCCTGGCAGACAGAGGCACCTGCCTGTGGTCCTGCTGACGCAGGGACTAGAGCAGGCAGACATGAGAAGGTAGCTCAGGTCAGCTAAGACACACCTCTACATGTCTTGGTCATTCTGGGCTTGATACCCATGGGCCCACCTCTCAAGGTGGGCACAGCTTCCAGCAGCTCACTGGGCTCCTGTCTAAGTTCTAGAAAACTTGATTCTGCTGTGTGTAAGGCTTGGAGTGAGGGCAATGTTTAGACTGGGGTCTAAATGCTGGGTTGGGTCATGTGACCCATCCTGAAAGTACTTCTAGGGCTCCAGTAGTGGTCTGTGCTGAGGAAGCAAACCCCAAACCATCCCTTGCCATTTAAAGACTGGAAGTAGGGAGAGGGATGGGATTGCTCGAAAACTCATTTTGCCGGAAGACAGAGGGTCCACTTGCCGGCTGTTGCCAGGAAACAGAGGGTCCACTCAATGGCTGTTGCCAGGAGACAGAGGGTCCACTCGATGGCTGTTGCCAGGAGACAGAGGGTCCACTCACCCGCTGTTGCCAGGAGACAGAGGGTCCACTCAATGGCTGTTGCCAGGAGACAGAGTGTCCGCTCACCGGCTGTTGCCAGGAGACAGAGGGTCCACTCAATGGCTGTTGCCAGGAGACAGAGGGTCCGCTCGCTGGCTGTTGCCAGGAGACAGAGGGTCCGCTCGCCGGCTGTTCCTCAGCTCTTCAGTTTTCACCTTTGAAATGTTACATGGACAGACTGGCCCAGCTATCTTGGCAACTGTGCATTGTAGAATTTCACTTTTCGGGGCTGCGTAGAATTCCGCTATGGAAATCCATGGATCTGCCTGCTGTTGGGTGATATACAAATTCCATTTGGTTGCTACTGAGAGAGAAGGGACCTTTATACCCATCCCCATATTGACAGACAGGTGTACACCTAGACTCATGTACACCTTTCCCAAATATCTCTGAACTCAATAGCCCAGACACACCACTAGGGCTTCGGTCTCCCTCTGCCTTAACTGCAACATGCTGGGGCTTCTGGATGCCATCAAGGCTCCCTCCCCAGGTCCCACCAGTCAGAACGCCTTTGTTTTCCAGTCCAAGGGCCCTGCAGTGATTTTGTTTTGCATGGAAAAGCCAGGGTCAGTTTTATTACATTGTGTTCCTCAAAGACCCACTGTCAGTCTTCCCCACATCAAAGCCAGAAGCACTGCGAGGCTCGGCCCACCCTCACGGCCAGGAAATGGGGAATTTCCTTCATATTTTCTCCCATCTGAGGCTCTGCCTCACGGCCTGTCTTGGTGTTTAAGGACAGAGTTGTGCCTAGCCCCCAACCACCACCCCTCACCACCGCAGTGGCCGAGGAAGGCTTTGGTCCCCTCTGATCTTTATCACAAACTTGTCCAGCGTATCAGAACAGCAGTGCTTTTTTTTTTTATTTATACAACACCTTTTTTTTTTTTTTGGCAGGGGGTGAAGGGGCAGATAGGACTGCACTCAAAGGGAATGGGAGCCAGATGAGGCCTTTTATAGACCTCGGTTTGTTTACCCTGCAGAGACGGAAGGTCTTTAATGGACAAGGATGGGACATTTAGAGAGAAAAGGAATGTGCCCAGGCTAGAAGCCAGCTGCCAGCTTGCTCTTCCGTCTTCAGTCCTTGCAGATTACAGTCGGATTGTAGTTACCTCATGCTCAAGGCCCCAGTGTGAGCTGACACTTACCTAAGGCCTTGCTTGCTGTTCCCACCTTTGTGGTGATGAGCCCTCCCTTGCTCACCAGCACCCTTCCCTTCCTCACCAACACCACATCTGGCCTCCCCTGCTCCACCATCAGCCTTCTTTGGGGCTTTCCCCTGCCTCTGCTTATACCTTAAGAAGGCCTTTTCCTACTCTTTGCACCTTGGGCCTCAACATTTCTCATCTTTCCCCAGCTGTTCTAGGCCCTCTTTCTGCTTTGGTTGATCACATCAGGGTCTCACAGTCCAGTCCAGACCTAGATGAACCCCGGCTCGTAATGGGGTGTCAGGATAGGCAAATCTACCTTGGCATATGCCTAAATTCTCTGGAACAGGACACTGAAGGTGCCTATCTAGCTCAAGGGTATCTCAGTGAGGCATGGTTCAGCATTCCAGAAACTTCTCCCAAGTGTGACTGCTGTTGATCCTTCAGTTCCAAGGTCCTGACCCAGAGACCAAGGTGTGGTTCACACTGCACTGCTCCTTCCTGAAGCCAAGCAGCCTTGTTTGTCCGACCCTCCGTTAGAGCCACATCTTCAAGGGAGGGTGCCGGATCAGGGCCATTCACAGATGTGTAACAAAACCACCCCAGATGTTTGAAACTGGACACTAATGTAGGCACTCACTCAGTTGCTCATGGGATGGAGAAATTCAAGATGATGGGGATAACGGTGAAAGAAACCAGTAGATCCTGCCACTCTAAGACTGGAGAACAGAGAGGCAGTACCAAATAGTACCAAAGGCAGCAGCTGGTCCCCCACTGGAGACAGAAGTTCCATGGTTCCCACTTAGGAGGCCGGACACAATCCAGACATAGAGTCCCCTCTGGGAGTGTCTCCTGAGGGAATGAGAGAACAAGTATGGCCTCTGGCTCTCTTCTGCTTCATCCCTTCTTGAGAACCACCACAGGGGACTAAGAGACAGGAAAGCTGGGAGCCATCACATGCAGTTGGGGGAGGCAGAGAGCAGAGAAAGGAAGGGTGAGTGAGTATCACACAGCGCATGGATCCGGGAACAGTCCTGGTCACCTGTACTGTAACAAAACTACCCTGAGGACAGTGAATGAACTTGGCTGGCAGAGTGTTTCCCTAGCATGCCTGGAGCTCTGGAAACCAGGTACGGTGGTTCATGTCTGCAATCTGGCACTCAGGAGGTAAAGACGCGAGGGTCAAGAATTCATTCACGATCGGTCATAGCTTTATGGAGAGTTTGAGGCTGGTCTGGGCTGAGACCTTGGAAAGAGTGAAGGGGAGGAAGAAAAGAGGAAGGGAGTGAAAAGGGAGGAGAGGTGAGGGAGGAAGCAAGGAAGGAAGTAGAGAATGGGGAAGAGGCAGAAAGGAGGAAGAGAGAGAAGGAGGCCACTTGTGTGTTCCTGGCTGCCCAGACTTCCAAAATAACCACACAGAAACCATATTATTTGCAATACTATTTGGCCAATAGCTTAAGTGTCTTTCTGGCTAACTCTTATATTCTAAACTATTCTATATCCATTAATCTGTGTATTGTCATGTGGCTGTGGCTTACCCAGTAAAGTTCTGGTGTCTGTCTCTGGTGGGGCTACATGGCTTCTCCTTGATTCTGCTTCCTTCCTCCCAGCATTCAGTTTAGTTTTCCCCACCTAGTTCTACTCTGCCCTTTCAACAGGCCAAGGCAGTTTCTTTATTCATTAACCAATAAAAGCATATCATTTTGCCTTTTCTGTTTAAGTAAAAAGGAAGGTTTTAACTTTAACATGGTAAAATTACATATAACAAAACACATATCAACCAAGAACTATACTTACAATGTTGATATCTACTTTATATTTTATAATAACTAAGGAAAACTATATCTATTTTTCAACTCCATCAAAGACTCCAGAAGGATATATTACCTAAGTAAACAGGAAGTGCATTGTAAGCAATTTTCAAAACTCTAGAATTGACAGCGACATCTCGCTATCTAGACACTCACCCAAAGTTCTTCTGTACCATTGGGGCATTCATCTTCAGCATACAGGCCCATAGTATCCATAAAGCAACAAATATCAAAGACAGTTCTTTCTATATTGACAGTTTGTCAGTCATTTTCTTCTGTGTCCTGAAAAATGTCTGGCAGACTCTTTCATGCAGTAGGAACCCTGAAGGGTTGTCCGACCCTTTAGGCGAGTTCAGCAGTCATTTCTCTGTGGGTCCTGCCTGGCCAGTTCATATAGCACAAAATCAAGCAGTCCTGGCAATAGTTGTTCCTTGCCCAAATGGCTAGCCAACTCCACAAGGAGCCTCTTTAATCCTGTCATCCTCTTGAAGTAATTGGTGCTGCCAGGAGCAGATGTGTCTCATGTCATGAAAAGTCCTAAGTCCTTAAAACATTTTAAATGCTGTATTCTGAAGGTCTCTGAAAGATTTGAAGAATACTTATCTAACTGAAATATATCTCTGTTTATCTAGAAATCCTAACTAATATGACTACAAGCTTGACTATTAAAGAAGACTATATATTAACCTGTATTTTTAATTAAACATTACATTTTTAAATGAGCTGTGCAAACACAATACCTTAATCAAGAGCAGAAATATACATATAACAAAATTGATCTTAAATTTGTATCAATAAGCCAACATCCATACCAATGCAAATCTCTATTGCATATCCCCCTTTAAATGTAAACAGACATTTATAAACAATTATTTAGAGAATTTGGGTGTAGTTTTCTCCAAACTACTTCCTACTTTTTGTTGGGCAAAATAATTTTAGGGGATGTTTATGGCGACGTTTTGGGGGGATCTTGGTGCATCAAACCACATTAGTCTGGAAGGATTCTATAGGTTCTCATCCTCTGTGGAAACAAAAGAACCTCTTTTCTAAAGCAACTTATCCTTAGATCCAAATTCTGAAGGCAAGATACCTTTATTTTGGCTTGACTTAGCAGTCCATACAATGAAATGGGCTGGTATCTTAAAGGCTATTGGCCAAAGGAGCTGAAGGTGCTTCCACAGCAAAGGATGGAGGAGGGAGGGAGGGAGGAAATACTCAGACTCAGTGACTTAAAATAACTACAGCTTTCACACATGGTCTTAGCCAAAAGTCTGAGATACACTCTAACTATAATTTCTTCCTGATCATCTGCCTTAGAAGTTGGGCTGGTCTTTCACTACCCCACACTGAAGGAGTCCTTCTGGGCTTCGAAGACACTCCCAGCGAGACCAGAGCTTCAGAGCTGAGCCTAGGCATCACATGCTCCCACTTGGAAGTGTTCGCTCTTACTTCCTCTCACATCCACAGTCAGAGCAAGTCACATGGGAAAGTGTCATTCCACCCGTGCCCCAAAGAGGACACAAATGGGAAGCACGTGTGAGCAGCAACTCTGTCCCCTGTCCCCTGGGCCCCAGTGAACACACATGACAGTTTCTGTGACACACTCACCTCTTGCACACACAGTGTGCATTTCCAACTGCTCCTCTAGGGACCATTAGCAGTGAGGCCATCTTTATTTACAGACAATGATGATCCTAATATGTGGTCCCTGAAAAGAACAAGTCACAGAAACACAGCCTCCATCCAGCAAATACTGTCTTAGTCCCCTGTGTTCCTATGGCTCAGGAGATGTCATCAGCCTGGTGCAGATAACTGTCACTGGGGATGTAGTCACCTCTCAAGTCTGAACTTGTAGCAATCCTCCTGCCTCAGTCTTCTGAGTTCTGAGGTTACTTGTGTGAGTTACCAGGTCGCAATGCTACCTTGTTATGCAGGGAGTTAATTTTTGTCTTGGCACTCACCCGACTACCGAATACTTAATCACTTGGAATAGAAGAGAAGAAGAATAGAGAAGATGGAGAAGGAAGAGAGGGCCTGTGTGGCCATTAGGTTCATGAAGCAAGCGGCCCTGGAACAGTTACCAGGGTAGATGTGTCATAAGAAGGGTGGCAAAGCCCAAGATAGCCTGCCAGTATCCACCTCTGGCCTCCCTACTCAGTAATCTGGGCCCCGAATTGCCAGGAGCCTGTATCAGGAAGCCCTGTAGTGTAGACTGTAGCCAGGGCTGGGAAGAGGCAGGGGCAGGAGGGGCGATCTTGGTAACCTCAAAGTTTCTGAGCTGGCAAGATATGTCAGCAAAAAGCCCTGGCCTGTCTAGACAAACGTTTGATTTTGATTCAAAAAGGGGGACGCTTGCAAGTGGGGAAGCAGTTTAAGCAATTTTTCTCTTTGAAGAGAACCATGAATTTTTAACCATCAACCCTGAAGAGAGACGCGGAGACTGCAGGGGCGACACCAGGGATTTCAATATTGCCTTCTGACCGGGATGGATCTTGAGATGGTGCCATTTCTGAGATTGGACATTGACTCCGAGGGCTGAAGAGAGGTTTAACAAGGCCCTAGGGCCCTGGGTGGAAGAGACAGGCTTCCACGGCAGCCATCCAAGACTGGGAATCGGTTACTCAGACAGCCTGAGAAAATGATCAGTGGGGCTTTTGACGGGGAGACCTCTGAGCCAGGTTTGGCTGACCCTGAGTGAAGAAGTCCATTCTAGGGTGCCTGACTCACGGTAAGAGTTCCTGGGACTGCTGGGAGACCCCAGAGGGTTCACTCCTTCCTCCATTCACCCAGACTCATTTTGGGCAGATTTGGGGTTCTGAGACCGAGCCAGGTGCACAAGTCAGAGAATGTGGGTGAAAGAAACCTAATGGAGTCTCTCAGACAAAATCTGCCAGGAAGGTCTGGGGATGTCCTATATGCTCTTAAGGCTGGGAGGCACCCGAACTTGAGGAAAGACAGAAATAATAAATACATCCATGGGGCTCAGCGGTCCCCATTCATGTGGTCATTCCCCTGCCTCTGATTCCAGGCAGTCAACCAGAGGAGAAATTGGAAGTGTGTAGGTGTGTGTGTCTGTGTGTGTGCGTGTGTGTGTGTGTGTGTGTGTGTGTGTGTAAGAACTCTGACTTCTGTCACTATGGAGCACACCAGATGGCCCGTGAGTTCAGATTTACCAGGTGCGATGGGCAATCTTGGCAGCCAGCTTGACAGGAATGAGAGCCACTCCAGAGGTAGCAGCACACACCTCTAGGTGCATCTGTGGGCCTGGTCCCACAGACTATCAGCCTATGAGGGCTCTAACCTAAGGAACAGTTTGACAAATGGGAGAGTTTTGCATCCAGGAGCTGATGAAGCTGGGAAAGGAGGCCTGGGCGAAGGAGGTGGTTCACTGAAGGTGCCTGCGTGAAGGGTGTGTTGACCCTGCTTGTCCTGTCTGCCTGATTCCTGCCAGTCATGATGTAAACAGGGATTCTGAACCATGCCCTCCCTACCATGATACCTGGCCACAGACTCACAGGGGTGGTGGAGACAAGTGAACACGGACCTCTGAAGTCAGGAACCACAGTACACCTTTGCTCCCACAAACTGTTTACCTCGGGATGTTGTCACAGTGACAGAAAGTCTAACGTCCTGACATTCAGCGGTTGTCCAGGTCCTCAACATGGAACAAAGTTGTCATTGAAGTGTGGGATTCTATCTCAGAAGAATTCTTTAGCTATCAGATGGGCTCCTTCATATGGGGCAGGGGTGCCGTGCAGACCCTGGAAGGCTCTGAGTTCTCATTGCAGGAACCTGTTGATCTGAGCATACCTGCCCCTCCCGGCACCTCACCTCAGCATCTCAACACACGGCCTCACCCTCCTTATTGTTGTCCAAACTGTCCCCTCCTGTACTCAGCCTGGCCTTGGGCAGCAATACCAGTGCTCCTGCGGGCTTCATGTGGCAAGAGCTTTGGAGTCACAAACCGGTTGGGTTTGAATTCCACGTCTGCCGCTTTCATGCCATGTGACCTTGGGCAAAATAATTAATCTTTCTATACAATTTTTAACTATAAGACAGGCATGCTGGGCGGTGGTGGTGCACGCCTTTAATCCCAGCGCTTGGGAGGCAGAGGCAAGCGGATCTCTGTGAGTTCAAGGCCAGCCTGGTCTACAAAAGCTAGTTCCGGGACAGGAACCAAAAAAAAGCTACAGAGAAACCCTGTCTCGAAAATCAAAAAAAAAAAAAAAAAGACGGGCATAACAGTAGCTGCTAAATTAGAGCAAAATTTGAGAATAGACGTAGGCATCCTTAGCAGAGTACTCATCAAAAGATGACTCTTTGCCAACTAGAGTGCGTAGTAACATTGTTGTTACCAAAGTCATTACATGTTTATTTATGTCCTGACATCTCAGTAAAATGAACAAACCTCAGATGGTATATAAATGGCCACCCATTTGGTTGTTATAATTTAAGCCTGATCTGTATCCCACAGGTTCACCGTATTCCACAGTTAGAAAAGCAACTGTTCTCTAGCTGGTAGCCCTGGCTAGGAATCCAAAGGAATGTGGCTGGCAGAATAGTCACTAGGAGCAGCCCCTGAGCCTCTCAGATGTATACCTGCGTGTTCTGACCCTGTCCACCAGGACATCAGCAGCAGCGGTTGCCTCACGCTTCCGCAGTGGCAGATGCAGCTGCTTGCCCACTCCGCCTGCCCCTCTGGGACAGACTGTCATCTCTCTGAAACTGTGATTCCAAATTAACCTTCCCAGCCTTGTGGTTTTCTTGTCAGGTGCATGGCCACTGCTCTGCAGAAGGAGCCAATGTTTCACAGGCAGAGGCAATGATTGGCAGTGCCTCCCCCATGGTGTCACTGCATGATAGTGAACACTTCGTACAAAGCAGAGGATAGAGAACCATGGGTAAGACAGGATGTTGGAACAGACTTGCATTGTGGGTAGGATAAGGGGTAGTGAGGCTATGGTGAAGGTACCAGCTTGGAAGCAGAGTCAACCTGAATTTAAAGTGCATGGCCATAATGTAACTTTGGACAATGTATCCATTTCCTCATTGTTACAAGGAAACACTTGATAGCAACAACTTGAGGAAAGGAGCATTCACTTTGAGGACTGAGAGTCAAGTCAGTTTCACGGTGGGGAAGGGATGGCTGCAGGAACACCGGGAAGCTGGCCATCTTGTGTTCAGAGCAGAGAGATGAACGCTGGAGCTCAGCTCACTTTTTCATTCCCTTTGAGTCCAGGCCCCCAGCTCTCAGGAGTGGTGCCGCCCACATTCAGGGCCGGTCTTCTCACCTCAATTTCCTTTCTGGAGACACCCTCACAATCACATCCAAAGGTGTATCTTCCAGGAGATTCCCAAGCATCCTGGTAACCCTGGAAATGAACCATCACAAATGAGTACTTTGACAACTTTTTGCTGGGAACACTTCCTTGGCTGTCTTAGGGACAGAACTCAGGGCTCTGTGAATACTGGGCCAGCTCTCCATGACAAGTCACACCCCAGCCCTCTCATTTTCAGTATCTATGAATTCAGCTTAAAAGTAGAATCCCAAGTTCCCCTTCCAGAACCTTTTCATGTGAGTAGGAAGGTCTGACTTAGGTTGGCACAGTTAGCATACTGAATCCCATTTGTGACCCATGGCTTGTCTTCAGAGGGTTCCTCCAGAGTCCTGAGAGTTCTGTTCGAACCGGAGTCCTAGCAGGAGACAGTGGCCTTGAAGAGATGCTGTTGAAAAAACTCTCAGGGCCAGCTTGGGAGAGGTGTAGGAGGGAGGCCTGGATGCTGAAGTTGCACCCTGGATCTACCTCTTCCCGAAGCTGGATTGACTCCAGGTTTCTCCTTTCTAGAGGTCAAGATAACTGGTCAGCTTCACAGGTCTCAGTGATGACTTTTTGACACAAGCCGATCAATGCTGAGCATCTAAACTAAGGTTGTCTTTGACGTCTTCCCTTCCTTACGGGCAATGCAACGCTAGGGTATTCAGGACACACTTAGCACACAGCAGGGTCCTCACACAGAGTTAACTGGTGTTTTCAAGGTGACAAGACACTCAATACCAACAAAACAACCAAAATTATCGGCAGCATCCCCCATTCTTCCTCTCCCATTCCTTTCCTGCCTGCCTAGGAGAAGGATGTCTGCACACCAGCTGGGGACTAGCCAGACTAATCAGCCCAGAGTTACAGGCGTGACAAGGATTTACTAGAGATGACGGTTTGCAAGTTCAGGGTGAAATATTTAATTAATCAAGGCTTCTCATCCAGTTGCCACGTCGTGTTAGAGAGGGCAGGCTGCACAGGGCTGAGGCCCTGGGAGAAGAAGCTGGTGCAGACGCCTGCTGGCCCTGGCTTCTTCTTCACCTCAGACCCAGAACAGAGAACACCAGCTATGCCGGCAGGTGTTGGCACCTGACACTTCACAGCTCCAAAGAGTCTGGAATGCCCAGAAGAAGGTGGATGAGTCCTCGGGGTCTCATTACACTCGGGGTCAGGAAGGGTGGAAGTGGGCACTTTTCTTCAAGGACCAGGTCAATGGAGAAGACCCTGGCATAGTGATGTGGTGTGAGCATGTGTAACTGTTTATGTGGGTGTGTGCATGTTTGTGTATGTGGGGGGGGGAGGTGAGGGGGTGGGTGAGTAGGTGTACACCTACGCACATAAACCAGAGTATGATTCTAGGTGTCGATCCTCAAGCACCGTTCCCCTTGTTGTTTTGGACAGTGTCTCTCTTTAGCCTGAAGGTCACCAAGCAGTCCAGGCTGCCAGTGAGAACCCCCCCACCATGCTAGGGTGATATACTAGCACCACCACACCTGGCTTTAAAAATTGCTATTTATTTTATTTTCATATGTATGGATGTTTCCTCTGCATGTATGTATATCCACCACATGCATATACATATGCCTGTTCCCTAGGGAGGCCAGGGGATGGGTTGGATCTTGTGGGACTGGAATTTACAGAAAGTGCGAGCACTTAGTGGTGCTGGGACTTGAACCTGGGTCCTCTGCAAGAGCAGCCAGTGCTCTTATCTAGTGAGTCATTTCTCCAGGCCTGCTTTTTCAAAAGCAGAGATTCTAGGAACTGAACTCAGGTCCTTCTTCAGGAAAGATGTGACACAAACTTTTCCTGGGGGCATGCACCCCACACACCTACTGAGCCCAGAGAGGGAGCACAAACACCCAGCTTGCTGAACCCGTGAGCTTATTGGGGTCAGGCTGCTGGCAATGCCCATGGAACTCACACCTGGATAGGGAGAAGGAAGCCCCTTGCCTGTCGTAGTCTTCTCATCTCCCTTCTCAAGCCTCAAAGGCTTGGAAAGGGTTTCCGGCAAAGCAGAACTGTAGACACGGGATCCTCAGACTCATTCCCCAGGGCAGCAGAGAGAGGGCAACTTAGAGCTCAGATAACAGCAACTGGTGCAATGATTGAAACTGTGAGAGAGGGAGAATGATGATAAATACACACAGACACACAAATATACATACACACATATATACATACATATACATACATATACACACATATACATACACATATGCATAAATATATACACACACATACATATATACATACACATATACATACATATGTGAGCACAAAGATAGGTGATGGATTAGCTAGCTAGATAAATGGATAAGATAGATAGATAGATAGATAGATAGATAGATAGATAGATAGATAATAGACAAACAGATGATAGATAGATAGATGAATAGATAATAGGTGATAAATAATAGATATATGAATTATAGTTAATAGAGGATAGATAAAAGATTGATAAGCGATAGACAGATGATAGAAAGATAGACTGGCAGATGACAGATGGATAGATAGTGGACAGATTATAGATAAGATGATAAGCAGATGATAGATGACTAGGGGAGAGATGGTACACAGATAGACGGAGGGTAGGTGGATGGGTGAAACGTGATTGATGGTAGATACTCCCTCTCCCCTCTGCAAGCTCTCTGTAATTGGGAGCAAGATGTCACACTCTTAAGGTCAGGGCTACAGCTACAAATGCTAAGTCTAAACATTTGAGAATGAGACTTAATTTCCTACTGAGCTGGGGATTGTCTGCAGTTAGGTCTCTCTGGCACACTTGGCTACAGACCTCTAATAAGCTATGTAAATTCAGGAAGTCACGCAACCTTCCGGGGCCTCAGTTTCCCATTCTGCCATCTCAAATGTTTCTTTTAGCCACAAACAGTTTTCCACTCACTGGAATCCTCACCTTTGGCTTCTCTGACCTGAGAGAATCACACAGCGTCTGTGGAGCCTTCTCACTCCTGGTGGTGGAGATGGAGCTACTTGAGGGGCCTATGAGTGAGCTGTGGCTTCCATACATGCACTAATAATAATAAAGAAGGGAACTGGACACACACAAAGGAAATGAGATTCCCAAGAACACCCCTGCTTATGAAAGAGTGCAGGAGAAGAGAGAGACTTCATGCCGCTGAGGTTTAAACACAAAAGAACATTCCCCAGACATCGGATATCTTGGAAACAGGGGGGTTGAGGTCCCACGAGGCTGACACATATGGAAAATGTTAGGTGGGGAGGTGAGGGGAGTAAAAGTATACACGGGTTCAGGAGACACCTCGAATTGTTTCTGGTGAAGGAGGAAATTGATGTTCATGTGACCGAGTCATGAGGATGAAGGAAGCTAAATCCCAACAAGAGAACTGGCTCAGAGCCCTCTCTTTCTCCTTTGTGTGAGTGTGTACAAGTACATGTTGTGTGTGTGTGTGTGTTTGTGTGTGTGTGTGTGTGCACAGCACGTGCCTGTGCTTGTGCCATTGCCGTTCTTTTCTGTGTCTCTGCAACTATATTTGTGTGTGTGTGTGTATGTCTGTAGAGGGCAAAGGCCAGCCTCAGATGTCATTCTCCAGAAGCTGTCCACCTTGTTTTTGAAGCAGGGTCTCTCACTTGACCTCTGTCCTAATTTACTTCCTCCGGCTGTCATAAAATCCACAGCTGAAACAAGTCCACCATGGAGGGAAGTCAGGGCAGGATACTGGAGGCAGGACCTGATGCAGAGGCCATAGAGGAGTGTGGTTTATTGGCTTGCTCCTCACGGATTACCCATTCTGCTTTTCTGCACGCCCCAGGACCAGCCCCCCCACGGATGACACCACCCACAGTGAACTAGGCTCCCCCACATTGATCACTCATCAAGAAGATGCTCTACAGACTTACCTATTAGCTGGCATGATGGAGGGATTGTCTCAGCTGAGCTTCCTCTCCCCAGACAACTCCAGCTGTGTCAAACTGACAGAAAACTAAGCGGTAGGGCTAACTGGCCAGAGATTCATCCATCCCTCTCTCCCCAGTACCAGGACTACAAGCACGACCATCACAGCCAACATTTTAATCTGGATCCGGAGAGTCAGACTCAGTTTCCTTGTGCATGTATGACAAGCATTTTCTTGACTGAGCCATGTTCCTAACTGTCATCATTTTCTTTTATCTCTTAGGATCCTACTTGTAAAATTCTCTTCTCAGGATATTTACCACACCACCTGTAGTGAGCAAGGCATCCTGAGTTCAAGTCCTACCACTGTGCCTAGTTTAACAAGGGAACATTAGCAAATTTATCAACGTCAGTGAGTGTTGTAGGAGCTGCAAGCTGGTTCCTGCCACTCAGCTCCTGGCCGCACAGCTAGCTTATGCCCCGAAATAATTACACGGAAACTGTATTCTTTTAAACACTGCCTGGCCCATTAGTTTCAGTCTCTTAACCCATTTCTAATAATCTGTGTAGCACCCCAAAGTGCGCTTACTGGGAAGATTCTAGCCTACGTCCATCTTGGGTCAGAGCTTCATCGCATCTGCCCTGGAGAAGAGCGGCCTGGCATCTGAGCATATTTCCTCTTCCTCCCAGAATTCTGTTCTGTTTTCTCCACCCACCTAAAGGTTGGCCTATCAAATGGGCCAAGGCAGTTTCTTTATTAGCCAATGACCTTCCTCCATCAGGTGAGCCTCAGCTTCTCTTAATAGCAACTCCTGGCAGCTTGGCTTGTATACACCAGATTGGGTAGAAGACAGGGGACAGGGGACCTTCTGATCAGCAGAAACTGCCCACAGCCATACTCGAGAATATAATTTAAAACCATACAACCCAGCTTTTCTACAACTGATTTTTGGTTTGTCTGAAAAACATAATCCAAGATAACTTGTTGGAGCGGACTCAAATCCTCTATACATCCTAAAGCTATTCAGAAATAATTGGCTGTAATATCCCTTCTTTGCTTCTCTGGATTGATTAAAGGAGATTTTAGTTATTTTATTTTAGCTATATAGTGTCTACTTGCACGTATGTATGCACAATACATGTGTTCAGTGACTGTAGAGACCAGAAGGGAGCAGCTATCCCCTGGAACTGGAGTTACAGGCAGTTGTGAGCTGCCATGTAGGTGCTGAGAATTGCACCCAGGTCCTCTTCAAGAGCAGCCAGTGCTCTTAACCTCTAAGCCATCTCTCTATCCCCTTGGATTCTGGATTCTGAATGAAAACAATTTTTAAAAATTTTCCAGTATTTACAAACCAGATCTTTTATATTTTCACTTAGAAGATACAGATTCAGTTTTATATCAATTTTGTTTCTCACACTCCCCAAATGCAACCTATGTTGCAGGTTAAAGAGAGAAGTACATATATATTCCAGGTAGGTCTTTTACTTGTCATCCCCCTGCCTCAAACTCTGGGGACCAGAACTACAGGTCCATGAATCCACACCCAGCCTGTTTTGACTTTAATTTTAAAAGCTGATTCTCCTACCCCATTCCAGTTGCCCTCATGACAGGCCCACGAACATCAATTTCTTCCTTCACTGTGTAACTGTGAGTTCCTGCCTCAACGTGGGTGCAAATCGGCCCGGGAGGCTGCTGTCTTCACTCATCACCTTCTTCTACCAGATGGGAGGAAGACAGCAGAGACGGATGCAGGGAACAGGCTGTGTAGGGAACCCCACTGTCTGTGCGCTGCTCTGCCTTTGTCACAACCGTGCTTGCCGCTCCGCCCTCTCCATTCAAAGCTCCATTCAGCCATTCTATGGCTTTTGCATGGAAGAAGGAGGAGGAAATCATTCCCCCACTGCAAATTGCAAGCCTTGGGCTGCACCAGATGTAACAATCTCAGGCACTTGACCTGTGGCTCATAATAGTTAACACGGGCTCCCTAGAAAAGCTTGACGTTAATAACATCCCCTTGTCCTGTCCCCAGGGAACCTCTGCTTCCTCCACTCAGATTTCCAAAGCCCCGCACTGAGCTGAGCACAAAACACCCAGAAGGCAGGGGCAAATGCCCACACAAACTCATGACTCCCTGGCTTCCATGCTTGGGGGCGGGCAGGAAAGCACGTGCAGACTTGAGCCTCAGGAAGGTCATCTGGGACAGAGAAGATAATGGATCTCTTGGAAGATTCAACATCACACGAGAAATGGAGACAGAGGGGAGACACTCATCTGAATTGAGGCAATGCCCCACAAGAGTCCATATGGTCCAGGTTTGACCAACTGGTTCACAAGTTCCAGGACCTTGGGTGAATCCCTTCATCTCTCCAAACTGCTTCCTCAGTCTGTGGTGAGAATCGAACCAGAGAAGTCGAGGGAAAATATTAGTGCGGTGTTTCGCACAGGCTAGGCACTCATCAATAGCAGCCCAGCTCTGTCAGTCTCCTTGGTTATTGTTGCTATAGCATTAAGCACCTGGACAAGGACTTGAGTGCTTTGGGTGGCTCCAGATCCAACCAATGCGATGAAGTGAGACCTCTAGAACTCCTGTGGAGGCGCGAGAAGAAGGGTAGAGTAAAAGGTGGGCTTTTGCACCATGAATCGTAGTAAGGTGAGCCCCTGATCTGCACCAAGCCAGTAGCTTGCTGCGTCTCTGAAGGCCAGTGTCATCTGCAAGGCAATGATGAGAAACCCCACCTTGCTAGCTTCCAGCTGAGATGGGGAAACATAAGTAAAAATGCAGGCATCTGAGCAACGTCCATTTCTCTCTCTGAACGTAAGGATTTGCTATAGTGAGGGGGAATCCCTCTCTCTCTCTCTAGCCCTGGACCTCACTGCTTCTCTTCTCTGAGTTCCATCCTGACCACCCCGTGCCCAGGTATCTGAAGCCATCTACCCTGCCTACCCATTGAAAGATACCTTTGTGCTGTGATGGCCTCATTCCATGTAACTCCCCTCCTGGTGCTTACTCTGATCGGATCCTGAGCTGCCTGGAGATTGCCATGTTAACCAGATTGTTCTCTTTTCTGAGCTCCTGGGTTTCAGGCTACTACTGCTGGGCCAAATATGGCCAACCAAAGAGTATTCTTCAAGACCAGAAGGAACATGGGCAAAGGTAAAAGCCACGTCTTGAAATGATGATGCAGGAGAGACTTGATCGGGTTGGATTTAGTCATTGGGATTCAGAGGAAATATGTTCTCCTCCAAGACAGGGATTTTTAGGCATCCAAGGAGAAGCAACCCGGTGCACAGAGGGGGGATTTATCACGTGCTAAGAATCCCATTGGAGACAGTCTCGGGGTTTTTATATGGGAAAGTCAGGGGCAATATAAATATTTTCTTGGACTTGTCCTCATGGTAACAAAAGTATCTGCTGCGACTATTGCCTTCAAGATGAGATGAAACCTTATAAGGTAAAATAAAAAGTGGGAGAGAAGAAGGTCCAGGGAAAAGAGCTCCCTTCCTAACAACTTCTGAATTGGGGAAGAACATCTTGGCAGAAAGCCTTTAGCTGAATATCGCCTGCGTCTTCCCCCATTGGATTTCACTGGCTTGACCAGTTTCGACGCCAGCCAAGAAAAAGGGTGTGAGGCGTGCTGACATTGAAGTAAATGATTGGTGGGGGTTCTGAAGTGCTTAGTTCATTGTTCCCTTAAAAGAAATTAGGATTTTGTTGGCGAAGAAAAGAATAGTAAAGAGTCTATAGTGACAGATGTTCCCTGAAGGATGTTCTTCTGGGGTAGCTCAGCAGACAGCGTTTGTCTAGCGTGTGTGGAGCCCTAGGTTTCATCCCCATCAGCTAATAATCCAGACATGGTGGTGTATGCCTGGAAACCCAGATCTTGGGAGATGGAGGAGTTTAAGGCTACCCCAAAGTTCAAAGCCAGCCTGGACTGCATAGAGAGTGTGTGACCTTGTCCCAAAGAAATTTTTTTTAAAAAAATAGACAAAAATTGAGGATGTTCACCTGACATCAGAAGAAATTCCTCCGTGGACTTGCTTACAGACCCTGCTCCAGCAGAAAGTAAACTGAAAGCCCCGAGGTGTCCTGGTGCCAAGGGTGCGTGTCTTCATTCTCCAAGGCCATGGGGGAAAGGGAACCTGCTGGTTTTTCTGGAACCGTGTGAGCCTCTGCAGTAGTGTGTCCTACAATACCAATGGACACCCCTGTCCCCTGGGGAGGCATGGGAGGGACAAGGGTGTCCAGTGACTGCACCCTATGCTCAGCTGAGTTCAACAACATTCTCTCACATGAAAATGAGACAACTTGGACATTCTGAGAAAGCCCCAAACCTCATTTGCCACAGCACTCTGTTTTGCTTCCAGCGGCTTATGAATCTAACTCAAGGGAAAAATATTTAGTGTGGGGAGGGAGGGGGAGAGAGGGGCCTCCATTGGTCCGTCCTGAGTCTGAGAATCATTTTGGTTGCCTACCTCTTGTGTTGGCCGTACCCCTGACAGCTATCCAGAAGAGAAGAATCGGCTCTGATTTTTTTAATATAAAGAAATATTTATTTGCTTTTAACTTTAAACAATTTTCATACAATATATTTTAATCATGTCAATTCCTTTTCCTCAACTTCTCCCAGACTCTTCCTCACTACCTAACCTTATATTCTCTATCTTACAACAAAACCAAAAAAAACCCTGAAAACAAAAATCAAAAAAAAACAAGCAAAATACTAATAACAAAAAAATGCCAAACCAAAATCAAAAGTGTACACACACCACACGCACGTACACACACACACACACACACACACACACACCACTGAGTTTGTTTTGTGTTGAACTACTGCTCCTATAAATGGGGCCTTCCCTGCAATGTGTTGACCTACCCAGTGATGCTCAGTTGAAGAAAATCAATCTCTCTTTATTTTTTTTTTTGCCAGCATATATCAATTACAAATAGCTTCTTGGTTAGGGGTGGGGCCCTGTGTCCACTCCCCCCTCCCCGCCCCCAGTGCTGGGACCCCATCTGGCCTGACTCTGCAGGTCCTGTGCATGCTGCCATAGTCTCTGTAAATTCATAAGTGCATCAGCCTGCTGACGCGCCAGCAAGACTGTGTGGCTGTAGAGTGTTGCAGTCTCTCCTCCTCCTCATCCTCCTCCTCCTCCTCTTATTCCTCCTCCTTCTCCTCCTCCTCTTCTTCTTCCTTCTCCCCCTCCTCCCCCTCCTCCTCTTCCTCTTCTTCCTCCTCCTCCTCCTCTTCCTCCTCCTCTTCCTTCTCCTCCTTCTCCTCTTCTTCTTCTTCCTTCTCCTCCTCCTTCCCCCTCCTCCTCCTCTTCTTCCTCTTCTTCTTCCTCTTCCTCCTTCTCTTTCTCCTTCTGCTCCTCCTAGATCCCTGAGTCCTGGAGGCCCCCAGGGGATTGGTGAAGACATCCCATTTATTGCTGAGTTCATTTCTGCTCTTAAGAGCAAAACTGCCTATTTTCTCATCTGAAAAGGTGGGGGGGGGGGGTTAGTGCCAGTTTCTTTCAGATAAGGTTAATCCAAGAATAAGGGAACCATGATATATGAGGCTTATATATATTATAGCCAGTGCTTAGAAAGCCGTGTGCCAGCATTACCTATCACTTGGCCATTGTGTATGTGGCTTCCATCCCCCAACAGTCCCTTGAAACGGGCTCTCTCACCAGGCTACAGGGAACCAAGTTGAACATTTTCAACAGAATGTCAACTTAAGTTGAGTTGAGAACATTTCCTGGATGAACTGTCATGGGTCAAAAAACCCAGTGGAGTCTATGTCTGAGATATGGTTGCCGCGGCAGCTGGACAATTCTCTCAGAGTCCACATGTGGGAAACCCTGCAGAGGAACACGGGGGCCAGGGCTCAAGCCACACGCAGTGACGTTCCCCAGAATCCTTTCAAAGTGTCAGAGGATATTGGAACCATGCACAGGAGGAAGGTGGCGTCTGAAACATCGGGAGAGTGGTCAATTGGAAACAATTGCCTTCCACTCTGCGTATTAAATCACTTCCCCGTTTTATGAGGTAGATAGAAAAATAATAAGAAATTATTTCCCCCTAAGGTACTGGGAGAAATTGTACAGCGGTATTGGGTTAGGGCCTCTTGTACCAGTTAATAGCTATTTCGGGGCTGTTTTATTTTCATACACAAACAGAGACTTAGTGAAAGGTGAGGTTGGAAGCGCCAGTTCCTGCGTCACTGGAGGGTTAGCATCTGGGCTCTTCCCACCTAATTCCTTAAGGGAAATTCTATTTCAGCGAGAAGCGGCGCACAGGAACCAGGGTACCAGGTGAACCAATTACTCAAGGGATGTGAGCTAGGTGTTTGTGGAAGTTCCATCACCATGTCAGGGGTTAGTTGAGTGAATTACAGTCCCAGGAACATGTGGGTAGGTAGGAAATCCTATTTAGGGTCAAATTCATGCTTTACCCTGTTAATCAGAGCAGGGTCAGTAGCGAGGAACCCACAGAACCTGAGTAGCCCTACAGGTGATTCTGAGTCACTCAGAAAAACATGGCTCATGGATGTGTATACCCAAATCTGTGGTAAAAAGTGCAATGGGAGATTGAGACAAGATAAGCGTGGGATAGAAGCAACCTCGTAAAGCATATACTATGGTCCCACAGAGGCGCCCCACAAGCAAATGCCCTAGAGGAATCTGCAGGCAAGATAAGGGGTGACCTTGAAGTCATTTGATAGACTCTACAATAATCCCCCATTGTTCCTCACCTCCTCCCGTTATGGGTTTTTGGTATTTGCTGCCTTTGAGCCAAGGGCTTCTAATAAGTAGAACAGGAAGCCACTGAAGAACGATATGTTGTGTCTTCAGCCATGCCGGGTGACGGCCCCTCCGTGTGTTCACCTCAGCACTTAAACAGGTGTTTATGTGGGTGAGAGAAGGCTTCCGGAGCTGGACTGATGAGAAGCAGAAGTCAGATGACTTTGTCAGGATGACGCCCCTTTGCGACTGTCTGACAGAAGCGGCTCAGATGACAGCGGGCTTGTTTGGTCTCAGGGCTTTAGAGGTTTCAGGTCACAGCCTTCCTTTTGCTTTGGGCTGCTTATGGGTTCATGGCACACGCATGCATGCACGTCAAGATGGCAGAGAAGAGGATAAAGAAAAGGTCCCCATGGACAGGACACTGAAGTAGCCTCCACCCAGCTCCCAGAGAGGAACTGACACCCTCAGCCCCACAGCCCCTCATCACAGGAGCTTTTGGTCATGATGTTTTATCATAGCGGTAACAACCCCAACTAAGAGAAGTTGGTACCAGGATAGAGGGGTATTGCTGTGACACACATAACCATGTTGGTTTGGGAGAATTGTGGAAGGAGTCTGGAACTTTGGGCCAGAAAAGCCATTGAAATTTCAAACCTTGGTAAGCTGTTTGTTCAGTGGGAGCTTGGGACATAAGTGTTGAGAGAAAGGCAGATGATGGAGGCCTGGCTTCTAGAGGGTCCTAAGGAGAGTCACTGAAAGACTCTATTGGGGCTAATGCACATTTTGAGTTAAGACACCGTGGTTCTGGTCATCTGGGGCTAAAGAATCAACTGAGGTTAACAAGAGACTGCGTGACTAAAGGAAAATCTTTGCTCTACTGGGAAGATGGATGCTGATCTCTGGGGCTGGAGAATTAGCTGTGACTAAGAAGATACCAGCATCATCAGGGTGAAATCTTCTGAGAAGTGTTTCCTCAGACTCACAAAAAGAAGCTGGGTTCCAGAGGTAGCAAAGGTTGACCCTCACGCTGGCAGCTGAACTTTCTGTGTAAGAGTCTCCCTGGTGCTACTGGTTTTGAAGGCGTGGAGAGCAGCTGAGACTTGGCATGATGTGGCAGGGTAGGGGTCCCCGAAGGGAGCTCAGGAGAGGCCAGTGGTGACAATGCAGTCCGGTTGCAGCAGAAGATCCCAGGATTTTGAAGAGGCCAGTACCATGGGACAGCCACCAAGAACAGCAGCAGTGGCGGAGTGGAGCCAACCTGAGCCTGGAAGACAAGCTATGTGCTGCAGGGGTGGAGCTGGGGAAGTGACCCAAGCCCTTTGGAGGAGCCTAGCAGATCATGAGTGGAGCCAAGTCCTTGGGTACTAAATTATTTAGTGTTGGACTTTGTTAGGTTTTGCTTTGATCTGATTGTGACTGTGCCTTGGTCCTTCCTTCTTGAATTTAAAAAAAAAAAAACTATTTTATTTTTAAATTTTATTTTACAGGGGTCCACCATTGAGAGATTTTAATTTTAAAAGATTTTGGATTTTATAAGAGATTTTGGATTTTTAAAGAGGCTGACCTTTTAAAAGCCCTTGTAAAAACTGGGGGACTTTTTTATTCTGTAAAATGTTTTATATTGAGATGTTTAAACTAATGTGTGACCTTGGGGATAAACAAGAAAGGAAAGGCTATGGCTTAACAGTGATGCTTGTGTATCAAGTTGACAAGAGGTCAATTATTCTAGTTAGTTTTACGTAAACTTTTATGTAAAGTTTTATGTAAACACAAATTATAATCATCTGAGAGGAAGTTAATCCAACTGAGAAAATGCCTTCATAAGATCCGGCCATAAGTAACCAGCAGGGCGTTTTCTTAATTAGTGATTGATGAGGGAGAGTCCAGTCCATTTGGGGTGGTGCCATTCCTGGGCTGCTGGTCCTAGGTTCTGTAAGAAAGCAGACTGAGTAACTCCCGATGAACAAGCCAGTAAGCAGCACCCTCCATGGCCTCTGCATCAGCCCCTGCCTCCAGGTTTCCGCCCTGTTTGAGCTCCTGTCCTGACTTCCTTCAGTGGTGAGCAGTGATGTGGAAGTGTAAGCCAAATAAACCCTTTCCTCCCCAGCTTGCTTTTGACCATGGTGTATATTCCAACAGTAGGCACCGCGACTAAGACCCTGCACGTCGGTCTTGGGTCTTGGCTTCATATTTGCTCACTTCCTTGAGCTGAGCCCATGGTGCTGCATTGAGTCCAGGCTCAGCCAAGCTTTATGCAAATCAAGAGCTACATTCTGCTCTCCCATCCTGCATCCTCTCCAGACAGGAAACCTACAACTGTCCGTTTCTGGCAAACGCACAGGACTGAGTAGCTTCTGGTCATCAAGACCAACAGCCCAGCACTCAGAAAGTTCAAGAAGATGTCATCCCACATTGTCCTCTGGACAAGAAATGGAGAGAAACATGAGGAGCAGAAGAAGGAGGATCTGGAGAGTAAATCCAGGCCATGAGAGAAAAATCTCAGGTCGGCAGACAGATGTTTTCTTCTGTGATCTCGGGTCATTCCTGTAGTGTTGATTTTCAGGTATGGACAAGAGGACAATTGGTTAACACTCTTCTGGAGACTTCCAAAGATCAGGGAAAGATGGAGCTGGTAGAGTTAGGTGGCTTTTACCGTGACATCTGAGCTGGAGGGCAGAAAGGGGCTACTGTGGTTGCTGTAGTCCAGAAGGGAATGGGGCGCCCGTTCTTTCTTGTAGAGCAACAATTGGGCAGACACTGGCATTTTGTTAAGTTCTTGACTGAAAGACTCCCAAGAAAAATGGTGCAGCTCCCCAGTCCCAAGGCAAGATGGGTAGAGTTTCAAAGACACGGAGATATCCAGGGGCATCTTCTACCTCCTCCTCTCATTGTCTCTTCACTTCCTGGGATTTCCTTCCTGGTGTTACTGGAAAGCCTGGGCACCAGGCAGCATCCTAAGTTTGCCGTGTCTAAACTCCACATCCATCTTAGCTGCTAAGTGCCATTTTACCTCCATCTGATGATAGGGGCACTGTGGCTCAGAACAGGGAAGGGGCTTCCTCAGGGTTCAGTCAGAACACTTGAAAGCAGGCAGACTCTGAGCTATGCGTGCACTATTGGAGGCAGTGGCAGCTCTACACTACACTATTTTAAGCTGCTTAAGCCATCACCTCAAGTCCCTTCCTCAGTTGCACCAGCCACAGGCTGAAGAGAACAGAGTGATCACTGCTCTTCCAGGGGACCTGGGTTCAGTTCCCAGCACCCTCATTGGGTGGCTCAGGGGGTTAAATGCCCCTTTCTGGCCTCCTAGGGCACCCTGACACTCTCTCTCTCTCTCTCTCTCTCTCTCTCTCTCTCTCTCACACACACACACACACACACACACACACACACACACACAAAGTAAAAATAGATCTAAAAAAAGAAAAGAAAGTTTTACCACACAGCAGTGTGTGTATTTGGTTCCCAAATCATTTTAATTTTCGTGTTTTTTTTTTCCACCATTTATTTCTTTATTGTGTGTGTTTGGGGTGTGGGTGAACTCTGTGCCACAGCACATGTGTGGAAGTCAACGGGCAGCTGTGGGAGTCAGTTTTCACCTTCCCAAGTGGTCAGGATTGGTCACAAGGGCCTCTACCTGTCACGCTATCTCGCTGGCTCTGGAACTCATAATCTTAACACACTGACATGTCTCAATGGCACCTGCTGGTGAGCTTTGTGGGGATTCTGAGTGCAGTGTCTTCACAGACAGGACCAGTCCCACCTCATTCCACCCTGCTTCTAAGAAGGAGCTTCTTAATCTTTTCTGAGGAAACACAAAACAACCTAGCTACCTGGGATGGGAGGTAACCAAGAGGCATCTCTGGGACCTTGAGAGTGTCACCGAGGAGGAACAAACAGCATGGTGACAGACAGACACAGCGTCCGTAAAACCTGGAGACACTCAGAGACAATCGTGGTTATCCCATGCCCTGTTTCAGCAACACTCCTGCCAAACTCACATTCCCAAGTTCCTCCTCTGTCCTCACCCGCACTGCCAATCCACAGCAAACCTGTTTCCCAATTCATGACAAGATCTTGTGTCAAAACCAGGTGACACTGTGGTATGAGATCCAACACCCGGTAGAAGACACCCCCAAATACTCTCATTGTTCTGCTGCCAGGAAAAAAAAATCCATCAACATCCAGAGCCAGTGAGTCAGTTTGTGGTCTGGGTAATCCGACTTTCAGACACTGGAGTTAGGGGATTGAGCATGGACCCTGGCCAAGGGTGGGGCCACAGGTGAGGTGATTTTAGCACAGACTAGGAGCCACCCGCATTCATCTCGCTTCTCCCTGAGGCTGCCAGTGTGAAGCTGCCCACCCAACAATGGGTCCTGGCATCCCACCGCTGCCCATTTAGCAGGAAGAGAACATCGGTATTCTTTGGGATCCCAGGTGTCATGCCAGTGACACAAGGCTACTGTGAGGTCAGAGGAAGAAGATGGCTGAAGAAGGCTGGCCACAGTAGCTCTTCAGATCACGGCTACGCCCCACCTTGTGCTAGAAGCTCACATTGAAGTGTTGGTACAACCTGGTGTGCGTTTCTAGAGCCTTCTGGACAGCGAACCAGAAATACCGTGTTCCAACAGTTCCTCCCAGTGGGTGTCAATAAAGGAAAAAGACTAGACAGAGAAAAAGCAAAAGAGCATTGTGAAACTGTGGCTTTGGTGACAGTGCAAAGCAGCGCTGCGGAGTCACAGGGCTGGGTCACAGGGGTGGGAAGCTGCTCCTCTGAGTTCACGTCTAAATAGCCTGGGGCCAAAGTCAACCTGGACTCGGCCTGCCGGAGCAGGGCAGGAAGGGCAGAGCAGGGCAGGTGGGGCATAGGAAAAGCCTCTAAAAGGCCAGGCTGTCCTCTGTCAGAAAGACATAAGAAAGGGGGAGGGGATGCAGGGGACACTCATGCCCTGCTTCTCAGCTGCAGGTCTAGGAGATACAACCCACGCAGGTTCTCCAACTCATGGGGTTCAAGCACCCCTGAATATAGTAAGTGTTCATTCTTGCCTTTGATTCTAACTAAGGACATGTCGGCAGCAGGGAGGAGCTGCCAATTACAAGATTAGTTAGCCAGTGTAGAGACTTTAGGATTCATCCTAGAACTGTGAACCCACGTTACCAAGCCCCTGGGGAAGGCGCGAGGTTGAAGGGTGATTCCAAGCTTCAGGCAGGAGATGGTGGTCTGTAGTAATATGGGGCGGCAGGGCTGCGTCCCCCACACCCGGCCGCCTGCTCAGCTAGCTTATGCCCCAAAATAACAACACACAAACTGTATTCATTTAAACACTGCCTGGCCCATTCTCTTCTAGGCTAATTCTCACATATTAATTTAGCCCATTTATAATCATCTGTGTGTAGCACCCCAAGGTGCGCTTACCAGGGAGATTCTAGCCTAGTCCATCCTGGGTCGGAGCTTCATCCCGGGAGCGGGGCATGGCGTCTCTCTCTGAGGCGTCTGCCCCCGAGAGAGCTGTGGAGTCTCTGACCTCACTTCCTCTTCCTCCCAGCGTTCTGTCCTGTTTACTCCTCCCACCTATCCTCTAACCAATAAAATGGGCCAGGGCAGTGCCTTTATTAGCCAATGACCTTCCTCCATCATTTCCCCTTTTTCGGTTTAAACAAAAAAAAAAGCTTTAACTTTAACATAGCAAAATTACATATAACAAAACAGTTATCAAGTAAAAGTTACAATAATCTTTATCATAACTAAGGAAAACTATAACTATAACTAACTATTCTTAACTCCATCAAAGACTCCAGAAAGATACAATACTACCTAAGCAAACAAGAAAAAAGCAACTTTTAAAACTCTAGAAATGACAGAGACATCTCGCTGCCTGGACAGTCACCCAAAGTTCCTCTGTACCGTTGGGGCATCCATCTTCAGCCTTTAGGCCCATGGTATCCAGCAGACATTTCCATAAAGCAGGAAAATTTAAAGTCAGTTCAGTCACTATCTGTTGTGTCCTGCAGAATGTCTCGCAGACTCTTTCAAAATGAATCAGGAACCCCAAAAGATCATCTCAGCTTAGGCAAGTTCAGTAGTCCTCTCTCTGTGGGTTCTCTGTGTCCAGTTTATGCAATAGTCCAGGCAAGAGCAGTTTCTTGCCCCAATGGCTATCAAACTCCATAAGGTGCCTCTTCGATGCCCATCTTCCTCTTGAAGTACATTGGTGCTGCCAGGAGCAAAGTGTCTCATTGTCATGAAAAGTCCTAAGTTATTAAAACATTTAAATGTCCTATTCTGTAATCTTTGAAAGACATGAAGAATGTCTAACTAAAATATATCTCTATATATCTAGAAAATCTAACTAACATGACTACAAGCTTTACTATTATCGATGATTATCCATTAACAACCTATATTTCTTAATTATACAGTACATATTTAAATGAACTACACAATCACAATACCTTAATCAAAATCAGAAACACTTACACATATAACAAAATTGACCTTAAATCTCTATCAATAAAGCAAAACTATACTAATGTAAATTATTCATATCTATATCATATCCCCCTTTAAATGTAAAGGAACATTTATAAACCATATTTGGGAACATGGGCGCAGTTTTTTCTCTCCAAACTGCTTCCTGCTGAATGGGGGCGTCGTTAATTAGGTCTTTCATGGTATAACCTGTGTGCTAGTTTCATCTCAGTTGGCAGTTGAGCGAAGCAATTTTCTGAAGGTGTTCACACCAACCCTTCAGGAGGGCGTGGTCCATCATACCAAATCGGACTAGAAGAAATGAACAGCGTCTCATCCTCTGTGAAAACAAAATAAGAAACTCCTTTCCAAAGTATCATGTCCTTAGATCCAAATTTCAAATTTAAGGCATTTTCAAAGTATCTATGTTGGATTAGTTCAGCAGCATTTATAAACAAATATCTTTTAGCAGTTGTTTGTCCTTCCTCAGCATTCAAACAATTCAAAGAGAGCATAATAGCATACAGTATCAAAATTCTCTGTGTATTTTCCATCTTTGTTCGTTTTATTTTAACCTCTATTTCGTTTATTTTTACTTTTAACTTTTTGCTTTTTGAGACAGGTTCTCTGTATCTTTGACCTGAAGTAACTCTGTAGACCAGGCTGTCTTTGAACTCTCAAAGATCCGCCTGTCTCTGCCTCCCAGGCATTTGGGATTAAAGGTGTACACTACTACACCTTGAACTCACAGAGATCTGTTTGTCTCTGCCTTCTAGGCACTGGGATTAAAGGCGTGTGCTACCACACACAACAACTCTCTTCCTTTTTTTGTTTTTTATTTTAAGAACTTCAACTTTTAGTCTGCATATATTTTTAACACACTTCAAACCATTTAGAAATTTTCTTTGTTTTGAATCTCTCTTTACTGTATATCTCTCTTTTTCTGACCACACGAGTCTTTAATTTACCAAGCAATATCAGTAGGATTAAAGGCGTGGCTTTGCCAGCTAGATCCAGTCCATTCCTTAGCTTTCCAGCCTCCTGGCTGAGGTACTGGCTGTAGCCATGTTTACTGTGACAACTCTATGGCATTTCAAGGTTCCTGCCAGCAAGTGAGCTACAACAGACAACACTCAAGTCCTCTCTTGGTAGCCGGCCCTCCTGCCTCAGTCAGAGTTTGCCCTGGCAGGACGGCCCAGAAAGGCGGCATTTTTAAATGGCGCAGCTTTTTTCCTGTTATGGCTGAAAACCGAAAAGCATGTGTTCAGCTTTTGGTCAACACCGTTTAAGTGTTTCGTGGCAGGACCTCTTAATGAGCTGCAGGCTTTGCAGCTAAAGCTGAGTCAGGAAGCCTCTCTTAGATGAGGTGCTTGCTTGCCTCTAGCAAGCAGAGTAGAACCGAGAAATTGCTGCTACCAAGAAACCAGGCACAATGCTTACATTTTGTTCTAGAATTACTTCCCAAGCTGTCTCAGGCTTTATGTGGAAGCAGTTGTCCACGTGGGCGCCATAATGTAGTAATATGGGGCGGCAGGGCTGCGTCCCCCACACCCGGCCGCCTGCTCAGCTAGCTTATGCCCCAAAATAACAACACACAAACTGTATTCATTTAAACACTGCCTGGCCCATTCTCTTCTAGGCTAATTCTCACATATTAATTTAGCCCATTTATAATCATCTGTGTGTAGCACCCCAAGGTGCGCTTACCAGGGAGATTCTAGCCTAGTCCATCCTGGGTCGGAGCTTCATCCCGGGAGCGGGGCATGGCGTCTCTCTCTGAGGCGTCTGCCCCCGAGAGAGCTGTGGAGTCTCTGACCTCACTTCCTCTTCCTCCCAGCGTTCTGTCCTGTTTACTCCTCCCACCTATCCTCTAACCAATAAAATGGGCCAGGGCAGTGCCTTTATTAGCCAATGACCTTCCTCCATCAGTGGTCAGCAGGCCTGGGCGAAGCCCGGGGTCCCACAGGAACTGATGAGTTTGAGTTCTCGGTGGTGGTCAGGGAGGAAACCTCGTGATGTAGGCAAGGCATGTTCATCTGGCCAGACAGCCCGTTGGGAAATCTGGCAAGAGTTGGTCAGAAAATATGTGCATTCTACAAGCTCAAACGGAAGCTTGGAGATCAAAGAACTGTAGACCAACTGCATGAACTTGCACACGTGTATACACAAGAGGACGAACATCAAAACATGGAATAGTCCACGAACACACATGAGACCCATATGAACCATAGAGAAGCCAACACCCTCATTGACTTACATTATTCTAGCATCTGGGCACACAGTGCACACCCTGGGAACAGGAAAGGGCTCCTGAGGACGCACGAGGCCATCCACGCCTTTGGCCTCAACTCCATTGCTAACTTAGCTGCCTGCCTGCCTGCCTTCCAAACTGACTGGGATAGACTCTCACTCTTCACACTGATTACTCCCAAAGTTTCCATCCTCCTGTCTCAGTCTCCCAAGTGCCACAAACATATGCCACCTGTCCCAACTGTTCACACCTCACCATAATCCTCCATGCCATCTCTGACCTCTGTTACAGATGTCATCTGTAGCCCCCAGTCTCTGTCCACAAGCTGTCTATTCGCCGTGTCCCAGCATCTTTAATGATCCAGAAAAAGTGTATGTGTGTGGTGTGTGTGGTGTGTGTGGTGTGTGTGGTGTGTGTGTGCGTGTATATGTGTGTGTGTATGTGTGTGTGGTGTATGTGTGTGTTGTGTGTGTGTTGTGTGGTATATGTGCGTGTGTTGTGTGTGGTGTATGTGTGTAGTGTATGTTGTGTGTGTGTTGTGTGTGGTGTATGTGTGTTGTGTGTGTGTGTGTGTGTGTGTGTGTGTGTGTGTGTGTGTGGTGTCTGCATGCATGTGTGACAGATCTTCACACTCAACACACGCAATAATCACAGCAAAGGCAGAGCGTTCTGGGCCATCCCTAGCATCTCCCCGTGACACGGTCAGCTGTATCAGAGCTGGAGCAGGTGGCACTCAGAGTTTATGACGGAAGAACAGAGGGACACAAGGGCATGTTTTAGATTAGAAAGTCGACTTTGCGGCGGAAGGGGCAAACCGTGCCCACACGTGCACAACACATGTGCCAGCCCCTTGCTGGCACACAGCTTCATGTCAGAAAGGCCAGGAGGCTGGAGGGCACTGCGTGTGGTCAGCTGCCAGGACCATATGGCCAGTGCTCGTCCGAGGGACACAAAGACGTTGCCTTTCCAAACAACCTGCACCAAGGTGAGCTTCTGTTGGGCTGTGGGATGACATCACATGGCTGCAGTAGCACCGCCCCCCTTTGATTTCCAGAACCAAGAAATGCTAAAGGTGAAAAGCAGGGGAGACGCCCCAATGTGTTTCAGGGCACACTAGTCTTGCTGCAGTGCAGTGGTGTAAGATTGGGGAGCAGGTAGGTGGGAAATTTGATCTTACATGGGGCACGGGGCTAAGGAGAGCACTCAGTCTTTAAAGTGCTTGCCATGTTAGCTTGAGGACCTAGTTTGTACAAAGCCAGGAACAGACTGGGGGAACGGACAGGGGAAGGTCACTCGCTGGGGATGTGGCCAGTCAGTGTCACTAAGTGACCTTGAGGGCCCATGAAGGTAATAAAGGAAGATTCCTAGTGTTAACCTCTGGCCTCTGTGTGTGGGTATGCACACACACACACACACACATACATGCACTCAGATACAAATGCTCTCATACATATGTACTCAAACACGCATGCACTCACACACATACACTCACACAATGTAATCACACACACATGCGATCACACACAATGCACTCTCACGCAATGCACTCTTACACACACATGTACTCACACACATGTACTCACACACGTACTCACACACACATGCACTCACACACATGTACTCTCACATACACACACTTCACGTGCACACACATGTACTCACACACATGTACTCTCACACACATGTACTCTCACACATGCTCTCACACACATGCACTCACACACATGCACTCACACACATGCACTCACACACATGCACTTCACGTGCACACACATGTACTCACACACATGTACTCTCACACACATGTACTCACACATGCTCTCACACACATGTACTCTCGCACACATGCACTTCACATGCACACACATGTACTCACACACATGCACTCACACACACGTGCTCACACAATGCACTCACACACATGTACTCACACACATGCACTTCACATGCACACACTGTACTGACACACATGTACTCTCACACACATGCACTTCACATGCACACACGTGTACTGACATACATGTACTCTCACGCACATGCACTTCACATGCACACACATGCACTCACACACATGCACTCACACACACACAAATAATAGGTATGAGTGTCTTGCTCACATAGTCCCTCAGTACTTGTGCTGTCTGAGACACATCGCATCTTTCCAAAGGCAGCCAGGGCAGCAACACTTTCCAATATCCTCTGGGCGTAGAATCTTGCAGAACCACTGACCTCAGACACATATGGAGAGAAAAGTAAATCCATCCTTACAGGTGGGAAAATGAAATCCCAAGACCACAGATAGGAGCCCTTGGTAGCACAGCACCGAGCAGGTACGCAGGTTTCTGACCAGCTGGGGTGGAATCTCACCTCTGTCTTCAGGTGTCTCTTGTGACCTGAGGTCATCCTGAGAGTGAAGGAGGTTATTCAGTCACTCAACAAACACTTCTGGGTTAGATGTCGGAAACCCAAAACCCAAGCCAGGCAGGTCTCTGCCTTCAAGGAGACGGTAATTTACCAGAACAAAATAAGCCTCAATCAAAGCACAGAGCGCAGCTGGTTAGTTCCAGGGTGCACGGTTCCATATGTGAGACTCCAGAGAACACAGATTTCATTCACCGGACATCTGAAATAGCAACGGTCTCCAATGACACGGTTCTGAGCTCGGTGACCACAGACTATTAATTGCATGTAATTGTACAAAGGACGGCCCTGCTGCTCCAGCCACTGCAGAGATCACCCGTGTTCACTCAGGAGCGGTGGCCCAATTCCTTTCAAAGTCTGGAGGTGGCCCGTTGCTGTGGATCTGTGGTTCCACTTGTGTGTCTGCAAAGCGTCTGTCACCTTCTGTCCCTTGGGCGATGAAGCCACGTAACATTTAAAAACAAAACAAAACTGGACAACCAAAGAGGAGGGATTAACCAACAAAGGACAAAAGCGGTAAATAGAAAGCCAATAATACTCTTGGCGAAGTTTGCATAGAATATGAACGGGACCATTCATCGGAGGGACAGCTAATTGCTCGTGTATAGGAAGCAACGCTCTATACGAGAGACTCAAGACAGACAATGAGAGGGACTTAATGGGGGTGAATGATGAATCTTCTTGAGGGAGGTGATGCTACACATACCCTAGAAAAAGGTGACTCCATAAAAATGTGTGTTCACACGTGCGTGTGCATGCGCACAAATACCAAGCTGCTAGAGCTGACTGGATGGCCGATAGGACACAGGCACAGCAAAGGCCTGCAAAATGCATGAAGTTGAGCCCCGCACAAAGCACCTTGGATCCGCCTAGAACATGAAAATAAGATATGCAGTTTTCCACGTTTTCACGCTTTGAAGAATGGAATACCAGATGATGTTTCCGTGGGCTCCGTACACATGCACATCCTAAAGCAAATGGGTCCATAATGTTCTAACATAGAACTTTAAATACAGTTTATATGGATTTGGGTCTTAAAGGTTCCCAGAAACACACACAGCGCTGCTCAGGGCTGGCTGAGTGGGTTGTGAGGGCCCAGATGTCACCAAAGGACACCTCCAGTGATGGAGTCATTGTTTAATGGGCTATTGAGAGTGGCAGGCACTTTTGGCTTTTGGAGGCAGGGCTACTGCTTTATGTGCCTTCCATGCGGTATTTTGCCAGGTATTCCCCTAATTGCTCCCCTTATTTGTTGTATTCCAGTCATCAGTGTGCCCCACCATGTTGAGCCTCCTCACCCCAGTCCGGAAACACCGGATGAGTGGATGGATCCCTCTGAAACCGTGGGCCCAAACAAACTTTTCCAATATAAACAATTCGATTTACTCGTGGGTTTTGTCATGGCAACAGAAAGCCAACTCATACAGAGAACGGCCGTGATTTCCACCGCTGTTTTAAAATGGCTTTGCCAAGTTTCTGCTTGCCAGGCTGATCTTAGAATCCTTCACTGCTCTACAAGACATGGCGCCTGGAAGTAAACACTCTGGGCCTGGGCTTCTGAGGGAGTCCTCAGAGTCCCAACAGAAAGAAAACTGGTACATAGACATTAGGACCACCCATAAAGGACCTTGTTTCAAAAACACAGCTGTGCCTCAGACTCTGAGGGACTTGCTCCCAGAAGGCTCTGTGTCGGGCACCGCCCCCCAGCCCCCTCCTCCCCCCCCCCCCCCCCCGCCCTGTCTGCACTCTATGTGCTAGAACTCAGTTCGCGAGCTTAGGGCAAGGGGCTGGAGGTTGAGGAAACACACGCAGAGACAGACCAACACATGGACCTCCAATTGCTGGTACCAAAAGCCCTTCTTTAATAGCACCATGGAGGCTTAAATACCCTGCAGTCAATGGCCAACAGGAGAAAATCCCATCCTCTGATCCTCTAGGCAAAGCACAGCTTTTAATCACTTCAATTAGAAGGTTCTAGCAGGGAAGAGCAGCTGAAGGCCAGGACTCAATTGGTCCCAACAGCTCTGTAGACGCAGAATCTCAAAGATGCACAAGTCCCTTATGTAAAATGGCAGAGGGGCAGGTCTGCATCTGACCCCTGCACACCCATGCAGACTGTACTTGAGCCCTGCTTCCCTCCACACCTATACAGATTGATGCCATGGTAACCATTAGTTACCATGTTGCCTAGAGCAGAACGGTCAGAAGAAGAGCCCATACATGTTCAATACAGACAAAGTCTTGTTCTGAATATTTCCTGTCTTATGAGTGTCACGGACTGACCACACTACATCATAAAGCACAGAGGTGGGGGAATTAGAATGGTCCAAAGCATCACAGAGAAACACAGGCAGATGGCTCCAGATCTCTTACCATCCCGGGTCCAAGGGGATTACGAGAGGAAGCTTTCTAGATCCCAGGCACAGGGAGACATGAGAAGCAGGCAGCCGGTGTGGTGGGAGGGTGGCCAGTCCAAGAGACCCTTCAGAAAGGGGACAAGGGACTACCTGTCCCACACCACATGTATTCTCCTTCTTGTTACCCATAGTGACCTTGTTCTGAAGCCAGGAGGCTTTGCCTGCTGTGTGTGTGTGTGTGTGTGTGTGTGTGTGTGTGTGTGTGTGTAAGGGGGTGGGGAGTGACAGCACCTGGGACACAGGGCACTGAGGAGAAACATCACCCAGTCCTGCCTCCACTTCCCATACTCTGGAGTTACATGTGGAGTCTTGCACCCTGCCTGATACTTGGCAATTTGGGGTCTCACGGAAAAGTATTTTATCCATGAGTTCTCAGCCCTCCCAAACTGAGATAAACTGTGAAGAGGACCTAAGGGGAAGAGAATGATTCCCCATAGAGGTCATAGGTAGGAGAGGCCGCCTGGCCCAGGCCACCTTCCTCCCAGCTTCTCTCCATGATAGCTGGAGCTCTGTTCCCTTGTTTCCCCCAAGATCACCCACTTCTCTTTCTCTGTCTCTGTGAAATCCTAGGCCACCAATCCAATGGTGCCGGGGAGGCAGAGGCAGGGAGAGTCCCCAGGCTCACTGACCATCCAGCCTAGCCAATTTGGCAAGTCCTAGGTTCAGTGAGAGACTTCATGTCCCCAAATAAGGGGGAGATTGACTAAGGTAGACACCCATCATCCGCATGTGTTGATACATGTGAGCACACGCATGCATTCTTCATGCACACTGACTGCACACATGAACATGTGCATCCACAGACAATATTTTTTTTAAAAAAAGGAATCCTAGTGACTTATTCTATACTCAGTCATTTTTGTTTCTTCATTGACTAAATGAATAACTGAGTATCACAGAACTTCTGCCCCATACTGAGACCTTTCAGCTGGAGAGAAGATTCTAGAGTTAATCCACAAGTTCGAAAATAATGAGGCTCAGTGGACGGCCACAGGCACACTCACACTGCCCTTGCTCTGCTCAGGAATTAACATTTTATACCAGAGGTGGTTCACATAAAAACCCAGGACTGTAGCACCCAGGCCTGTGTTCCCAGATGGCAAATGCTGACCACAGTTTAGGAAGGATGCCCTCTTCGAGGCAGGGGATTCATCTCCATTTCCCCGCCCTCCATCATGTCTGATTTCTTCACTGTCCCTGCTGCACAGGGTGTTCGTAGTGTCTTCCTGGGCCCTGTAGACAGGAAGATTCTTAAGATGGTTGCCATTTTCTTAAAATTCTGTTCGGTAAAACAGAGAGTCAGACAAACAACACTGATAAGTTAGATTTTTTTCTCTTTCTTCAGGGACATGGTCCCAGGAACCCATAGCTGCCTTGCTCCCCCTGCCCTTTTCCATGGTTCTCCCTTGGCCTTCTTCCTGGTCTCTCACTTTTCCATGGTGCCCCCTTGGCATTCCTCCTGGTCCCCTCCTTCCATGGTACCCCCTCGGCCTTCCTCGTGGTCCCTCCTTTCCATGGTGCCCCCTCAGCCTTCCTCCTGCCCCCCTTCCATGGTGCCCCCTCGGCCTTCCTCCTGAGCCTATTGAGTCTTAGTGTTCAGTCTTTGTATACTAATGAGTTTGACGTGCCCTAAAATGGCTGCTACAATCCAATATCCATTTCCTGGTCTTTCAGTTGGTCCCTTACAGCTTCCCAGGGCCAGTGTCTCAATTTCCCAAATCTAATTGCTCTTCTCGCCTATTCAATCAGGTCAAGCCATGCTGGGCATAACTGCCTGCTGGCCACCCTATGCAGCAAAGCAGCTGAGGCCCCACCCTAGTTACAAGGGAAAGGAAAGGATTATATGGCCCCAATTCACCCTGGGCACCAAGGACTTTAGAGACATAGCTTCAAGAACAGGCATACCATGGCCAACACTCGTGACATGCTCTCCACCCCAGCATGGGAACAGACAGCACTACAGCCTCAAACACAGTTGTTAGTCTGACACAATTTGCTTGAATTCTCCCAGGAGGTGTGGCCTCACCAGAACCCAGCTTCCAGAGGACAGAGGAACTGTGCTCAGGGCCACCAAGTCCTCTACCGCAGGAGCGGATGGAAGCAGTTAGCTCATGTAATGAATTTGTGATGCTGAGCCACTGGCTTCCGCTGCCAGGTGCCTGCTGGCCTTTCAGAACAGTGTGACACCATTGGCTGACGGTACCCGCTCTGCCTCTCAGCCATGCTAGAGGGTCATGCTGCTGCACCCCACCCACCCAGACCTACCTCCTCGGAAGTGGCCATGACAAATTGGCCTTTATTGGCCTGAATATGGGAACGTTGTGTTATTTGCCTCTACAACGGAACAACACGGCTCTGTTTTTTCTGGCTCCTCCCACCTCTGGGATGGCCAAGGGTACTACAAGCTTCCCAGGCTTGGTAGAAACAAGAGAATTCTGACAGGGTGGGAGGCACGGGGTGTGCTGTGTAGCCTTAGGTCGGTTTCTTAACCTCTCAGGCTTCGCTGTTTCTATTTCTTCAGTAGAGACAACAATATCACATTGGTTTGTTTCGAGAATAGGGTAAGAAATACAAGGAACTCACAGAGCTTCAACTGATAAAAGCTAAATCAGTGCTTCATACTCTCTTGCCTCCCAAATGCCTTCATCAGGGGAGCAAAGCCCTCGGCACACAGCTGGGGAGAATTTAGTGTCTTGTTACCCCAGTGGTGTGTTTCTGGGGGCGGAAAGTGCAAGCAGCTGAGCCTGCCTATTGGGTCCCATCTTGGCTTTGCCACTTTCTTTTCGTGTGTCCACATCGAGGGCCTTAGCATTGTCTAGTTTCCCGTAACATCTTCTGAAATGTGCGCTGGCATTTATGCCTTATTAACGCTTCTCCTTCCTGCAAGAAAATATCTAAAAGAAGCAAATCAAGGAAGGGCAGACCTGTTTTAACCTAGGATTTGGGAGGGACTACACATCATGGCAGAGGGAAAGCAAGGTGCTGGGAGTGTGATTTAGCTCATTACCTTCACAACAGCAGTCAGGATACTGAGAGTTGGGAGGAACTGGGGCCAAGCTGTGTCCTGTAATCCTCACCCCAACTCATGGACCCACTTCCTCCCACTAGGCTCATCTTCCAAACGTTCCTCAAACAGCGCCGCCTACTGGAGACCAAGCCTGTAAGCCTGTGTGTGATGGATATTTCACATTGGAACCATAACAGGGCCATGTCTTTGTTTACTGTCCTGTATCCCCATCCCTGGCCAGGACTTGGGATGCAACGAGCGATTTACACTGAGGCTCTCAAAGAGAGAATGAGAGTGTTGGAGACAGAGAAATGGGCTCTGGTGTTCCTAGTGTAGAGACAGTGGGAGGAGAGAGATGAGGGAGACAGAAGATGCATACCTGTCAATGTGAAGAAATGCCCAGGGGTTTGGGGTCCTCGAGGGCCCCAGCAACCTTTGGCAGAGAAGACTAGAAATAGCTGTTTTTAGATTGGAGCCTCATGGGAAGCAAGCATTCAACAACAGGCGAAGAACAGAAAAGACTATACAAACACATGCCTAGTGACAATTTTTTAAATGTTAAAAAACTAACAAAAACCCAAGGGATTCTCCAAATTACCCCCATTTTAAAGAGAAATATCACATGCTAGATTGGAAGTCTCATACATGCTTTTCTTCTCCTGTCCCCCTTGAACTTCTGTATGTTTAGATCACCTTTGATGAGATTGTAAATGGTGGGTTATTTGTGTGTGTGTGTGTGTGTGTGTGTGTGTGTGTTCCTCTGTGTTCCTGTGTGTGGAGATTCATGCAGACGCCAGAGGAAAGCCTTGTATCTTTCTTCAGGTGTCTTGACGACAATTTTGGGAAGAAAACATACCAGGGATCCAAGTGAGAAGTGATGATAATTTGGTGGACTTCCTGTCCTGTGGGCCCTTCCTCCCATCCTGTGCTAATGTCAGAGCTGACCATCATGCCCTGGCCTCACAGATCACTGGGAACCAGGGTCAGACTGCGCCTTCGTCTCTTACACTCGGGGAGAGCCACACTGAGCTGGCCACTGCCAGGCTGTGAACTAGGCAGTACATGCTGGAGTAGACTACAACATGCTCCACAGTGGTTATTTCAAAGTGGAAGCCCAAAGAAGCTGTAGACATGACATGTCGAGCTTCCGACACTGCAACGTGATTGTCCTCAAATCTCAGGCTGTCTCCAGAGTCAGAAAATACTGCACGGAAAGTTTCCGTGTTTTAAGTAACTTTGTGGTTTTGGATTGGGCTGCCTGCATGGCTAGCCTAGGCCCCTTGAAATGATGGAGGAAGGTCATTGGTAATAAACAAACTGCCTTGGCCCATTTTGATAGGCCATCCCTTAGGTGGGTGGGGTAGGCAGAACAGAATGCTGGGAGGAAGAGGAAGTGAGCTCAGACTCCATAGCTCTCCTGTCTGGGGCAGATGCCTCAGACAGAGGCCATGCTCCCCTCTCCCGGGCAGACGCACACGATGAAGCAAGCCGCCAGGTCAGACATGCTGAATCTTTCCCGGTAAGACCGGTGCTACACAGTTTATTAGAGATGGGTTGATCAGGATATCAGAATTAGCCAGTAAGGGCTAGAGCTAATGGGCCAAGCAGTGTTTAAAAGAATACAGTGTCCGTGTAATTATTTTGGGGCATAAGCTAGCAGGTGGCCGGGGTGCTGGGGACGCAGCCCTGCCGCTCCTATTACTACAGGCTGAGGGCTGGACATGTTGCCAGCACAGAGGGAAGGAGTCCAGTCTCATGAGGATTAATTCTAACAACTTAGGACTGAGATTCACTAGAGACAAAACGGCTTCATGCTGCCAAAGGAAGTGAAGAGGCCCAAGGAAGTTGTGCGCCACTGAGCTAATCCTGGCCTCTCTGTATTGAGTCACTGCAATTACTTCGTTTAGCAGTGTTGAAAATGGAACCCAAGGGTCTCAGTACACAGCACGGGGCTCTACTATGGAGCTATGCCCCTAGACCTCTTTGTACTCTTTATTTTTGAGATGGGGTCTCACTCTGTGACCCAGGCTATCTTTAAACTCCTCATGTAGCCCACACAGACCTTGAACTTAAGATCTTCCTGCCTCAGCCTCCAAGTACCTAGGGTTACAAGCCTATGCTACCAGGCCTGGCCCCTTTAAATAGGAACGCACACTTCCTGTTCCCATTCACCAGAGCAAGAATGAGGTCCCTGAGCAATGTTTACTTTAGTGACTTGGTTCCTGTGCATTGCCTACAACAGAGTGAGGCAGCCTTGCCACTTGGCTCTCAAATTCTGAGCTAGCTGTTGACCTCTGATGGTCGCTATGACCAGGCCACTGCAGCCCGTTGGTTGAGTCTGACCCCCTCCCCCACATCATGGGCAGATGTGACCTTGACCGTGTCTGCAGCACACACAGGTGGTGAAGGAGACCATGTAGTTCCTTCCAGGTTGGAGCAGCACAGTCACAGGAATGAATTCGTTCCGTGATGATATCATCTTAAGAGTAGAGGAGGGTGAAGACACTGGCAGAGAGGCACAGCACCCACCACTGGACCTGACAAGTGTGTGTGTTGTTCTTAAGCCTTAACCACTGCACACATGAGCATAGGACAGATGGAGATAGCCTGTCACAGTGTGAGGTTGTCATGAGTGGGCGCCATGGTGAGAATAAAACCCCTAGTCTGGTGTGATGTGGAGATGACAATGTGGGCGAAGTGTAAGGAAAACTGATGGATACTAAGGTGATCCCCTCACCCCATCCCACTGCCAACTCCCCACCCTCCACACCCACATACTATGGGAAGCCTTAGACTGTGCTGGCTAGTCTCATGTCAGTTTAGCACAAGCTAGGGTCAGTTTGGATCAGAGAACCTCAGTTGAGGAAATGCTCCCATTAGATTGGTCCGATTGATGATTGAGGTGGGAGGTCCCAGCATATTGTGGGTGGTGCCATCCCTGGGCTGGTGGTCCTGGGTTGTAGGGATAAGTCCCGCTCCTTGGGGGGCGTGTTCGCCTCGGGCTAATGTTTGCCTATAAATTTGGCAAGCTTGCTCCCAGCCGTCCCTTCTGCTTTCCTGGTCTCTGCAGGAACGGTGGTTCAGTAAGTCTATTTCGCCATTAAAGCTGTATATATATTTTTACAATCTGTCTGCATTCGTTTACGCCGTTACACTGGGTTCTATAAGAAAATAGACTGAGCAAGCCATGAAGAGCAAGCCAGTTAACAGCACCATCCATGGCCCCTGCTTCAGTTCCTGCCTCCAGGTTCCTGCCCTGATTTCTCTGGATGATTGACTACAGATATCAGATAAACCAGTTTCTCCTCAAGCTGCTTTGGCCGTGGTGGTTCCTCACAGCAGCAGCAACTCTGAGTAAGACAGCTGCCTGTCACAGCACTGAAAAGTCAACCTGGTGGAGACACAGGTGGGGAGGGATGGGTCTCCTGGGAAGAGTGGGAGAGGATAGCTTTGGGGGTGTCATGGTGCAGGGGAAGAGGCCCCACTGAAACAAAAATAATGGGGGCAGTGGCATAGATTACAAATATGGTTCCTTGAACAAATGGTACATTCAATAGCACAGCAAGATATCTGGTTAATTCCCCCCACATCTTGAAAAGTTAGGACATCCAACGTATTTGAAAAATTTCTCCCCAGGAAAATAGATGGACACACCGGTAAGTCGTTGATGGATTCCTTGGTCTCCGTTTTGGAGTCCGTGCAGGGTTAGGCACACATTAGAGAAGGAATACTTGAATGGATGAATAAATGAAGGGTGAGTGGGAAGTGAGCGGGTAAGCAAGTAGAGAGGCGGAGCAGTGAGTGGGTAAGTCAGAGAATGGATGTGGGAATGAGTGAGCAAGGCCATGAATGAGCAGGGAACGTGAATGAGAGTGGACGCTAAATAAATACATGAATGAACGGATTTTGAGTGAATGAGCGAATGACCCAGTGAATGAACGAACCCTCTAACAACCCCCATGAGACACACCACCTCTACAGGACTCAAATGCCGGCCACATAGGTGATCTTCCTCCATTTAGCCAGACACTAGGATTGACTGATCTTCGCCAACTGGTCTTGCCCTTCCCGGAATTTATCATCTTAATCTCTTCCACAAACAGGAGAAAGGCAGTGGGGCACCGTGGACTTGGTGCCTGCAGAGCAATGCCAACCAAGCTTCCCTTGTACGGGAAAGGAAGCTTCAATCCTTCCTTTCTCTGTGAAAAGGCAGGTAAAGCCCCAGACTCAGATACTGGCCTTCCTGACTTCAAACATCAGGGGAAAGACAGGGGACATCTCCCATGGGAGGGCTGCTGGTGACATCAAAGCCACCACTATTGACAGAGGCCTCGCTCTCGCCAGGTCCTGTGCCCATAGCTCTGCCTGTTTCCTCTTACCAGACTGACAGTCCATTTGGTGGCAAAGCCAAGCTATAAGGCACACGTTCAAGGTCACGGAGGGCAAGCATACCTGTGCCTGCTGTTGCCAAAGACAAGGCTTCTCATGACAGCTTCATGGAGCCACTCCATTTTGCAATGAGCTGAGTTCTGGAGCTGACCTATAATATTTGATGTACATTGCCATCTTTGTGGCTATCCCCATGCTACAGATGAGGAAACTGAGGCACAGAGAGGCCATTAGCTAAGCCAAGTCAGTTATGCAGGCTAGAAAAGGGGGCCAGGTGGCCTAATTAACTCCTCATGTACAGTATGGTTTGACCAGTATGATTCCCAAAGGGCACATTTTAAACCAGCTCCTCTCTGCCCAGAGTGACTCTCAAGGCAAGAACCATGAAGACAACAAGATCCATGTTCAGACATTGCTTCAGATGAGCTCCAGGCCTCTAAATCCTCTGTGTGTATCTGTGTATGTGTATGTGTGTATATGTATGTGTGTCTGTGTGTGTATGTGTCTGTGTCTGTGTGTGTCTGGTGTCTGTGTATATATGTGTACATCTGCTTTCTCTGTGTGTCTGTATGTCTGTGTGCGTGTCTGTGTATATGTGTGTGTGTCTGGTGTTTGTATAGGTGCATGTGGCTGTGTGTGTCTGTATGTGTACCTGTGTGAATGTGTGTGTCTGTATGTGTATCTGTGTGAATGTGTGTGTCTGTATGTGTATCTGTGTGAGTCTCTGTGTGTATGTGCGTGTGTATGTGTGTCTCTGTGTGTATGTCTGTATGTGTATATCTGAGTGCCTGTGTGTATGGTGTCTGTGTGTGTATGAGCATGTGAGACTGTATATCTGTGTATCTGTGTGTGTGTCTGTGTATATGTGTATGTGTGTCTGATGTCTGTGTATGTATACAAAGTACTGATAATAGGGTGGGCTTTCTGTATCCAGAGTCTCTCAGGCGAGTCAAGGCAGGCCCCAGCAATGGTTGGATTGGGGGAAATGTCAGAGATGACTGCAGGGAGGCAGTGGCAGATAATGGACTATCGAATCATCTAGGAGGCTGGCCTCTGGACACGCCTGTGAGGGACTTTCTGAACTAAGCTAAGGGAGAGACACCCTAACTGCAGGTGGCATGATCCCATGATCTTGAGTCTTGGACTGAATAAAACTGAGAAATGAACACTAGCATCTCCCCACCCCCAGCCCCGCTGCTCCCTGCTGCATGGCGATATTTCCCTCAAGACCCTCCTACCTCCCTTCCCTCCCTTACGGGATGGGCTGTGCGCCCAAACTGTGACCCAAATTCAGTCTCCTCTCAGGTTGCTTCTGTCAGTTATTCTGCACAGGGGAGGGGAGGGCGGGCTGTGAGAGGACACAGTGGATAAAGGCACCGCCCTGGAGCCCTGACACCTCTGAGTTTGCTCCCTGGGATCCATGGCCGAAGGAAGGAACTGACCCCGTTGTTGCTACAGGACCTCTGCGTGTGCATTGTGGTGCATTCGAGCATGCATGCACGCACACACATAATAATAATAAGTCATTTTTAAAATTTTGAAGGAAGGGAGGAAGAGAACGAGAGGAAGAAGAATATAGAGGGAAGGGAGGAAGGCCATGCTCTGTGGGGGCTGGGGAAAGGGAGGATAAGGGACCAGGACACAGGTCTGCCCAGGACCTGAAGAAATAAAACTCAAGAGGGTGACAGGTCCTCAGGTCTAAAGAGGCCCAAACTGCTCAGATACCAGGATTAGGCATCACCTCCATGATGTCCAACTGCAAGCATGCCAAGGGTAGAAGGAGGGAGAGGGGAGAAGAAGTGAGGAGGGGGAGGATAGGAAGAAGAGAGAGGAGCAGGAGGAACAGGAGGGGGGGAAGAAAAGAAAGAGAGAAAAGCCCCCAGTCCTGATAACTTCTCAGTACCTAAGACCTAAAGCTAAAAACTGCCCTCTCAGGGCTTCTAGGGGCAGTTTGTGCAAGTATGTGTGCATGCTTGTGTGTGTGTGTGTGTGTGTGTGTGTGTGTGTGTGTGTCTTTTTATGGCTACTGTCCCTCTCCAGTGGCTTCCCCCAGGGTGTAGTTTGTTGTCTCAGGGCTTCCTGGCCCCAGCCAGTCTGGGTGCTTCTCTCCAGTCCCAGTCACACACTGTCTCATCATCACAGTGGCACTGGCGAGGCCCGCGTTGGCATCAAGGACCGTGAGCCTTATTGGCCTTGTCCCTTGTTGGGTTTGCATTATCACAACAAAAGTTACCGTGGGAATACACCTGAGCTTGTGAGTTGGTCAAGGCTGGACTCTCGTTTACCCAAAAAGCAACTCAGGAAATCCTCTTTACAGCCACGGTAAGGAGGGGACCCCAAGATCAGTTTCAGGGACAGAGACCCCTTAGCCAATAATGATTCCTCAACTCCATACAATTGTGTGCTCAGAGTGCCAGGGACCCTGGTGCCTCTGATATCTCAGAAGTAACTAGATTTCTATGTCTATAACAAGATACCCAAGAAAGCTACTGAATGGAGGAGGGATTGCCACGGTCAGGAGGGCATGGCAGAGGCCATGAAAGGGAGGGGGAGCGAAAGAGAGGAGAGAGAAAAAGAGTGTGTGTGTGTGTGGGGGGGTGCTTTTGCCCTTCCCCTGTCATTCCAGCCTATGAGGACTGTGCTTCCCACACTGAGGGCAAGCCTCTCCTCAGCTAATCTTCCTGGAAACCACCCTCCCAGACACACCTACAGGTGTCCCACACCAGTCTCCAAGGTGTATCTGACACCAGTTAGGTTGACAAGTAGGATTATAGCTAACCTCTACACAAATGTCTATTCATTTAAATGCACACATATCAGAGAACCCAGCAGGGTGGAATTTTACTTCTGGCCAAGTGTAAATTGGTTCAAATGAAGGGGGAGGGCTGGAACCTGGCAGAATAATCCTCACAAATTTGATTGGATTTATGGTCGGAAAGAGTCATCTGGCCGGGCAGATGATTAGATGCCTCAACCAAGTCCAGACACCCAGGTCCAGCCATCCTGCAGCAAGGTCACCTAAGCAGACTGTGGATTGAGAAAATTCACATGCCTGTCCACAGCAGCACTAAGGCCAAGAGTTAAGAAATGGGAATAAGGAAGTCAATGACTCACTACTCTTACATAGGACCTACATCAGGTTCCTAGGACATACACGGGCTGGCTCACAGCCACCTGTAATTCCAGCTCCAGGGGAACCCATTGCCCTCTTCTGCCCTTCTTGAACACATGCACACATACACCGAGGCACACGTGTGCACATAATTTAAAATCAAATCATTCAAAAATGAATCACCTGGGTGTGTGCACTTATCATCCAAGCTATGGAGAGGTGAAGTCTGGGGGATTAGAAGGTCAGACTACACAGAGAGTTCAGGGCCAGCCTGGGGTACATGAGACTCAGAGAGAAAGCATTTGTGTGATGGATATGAGTCACAGAGTGCTGGCACACACCTATAATTCTGCACTTTGGAGTCTGGGGCAGAAGGGTCAAGAGTTCAAGTCAACCTATCAGCTATGTAGTAAGTTGGGGCCAGCCTGGGCTATATGAGAACATCCCAAGAACAACAGAAGAAGTTCTAAGTCTGTCATTCCCAATAGGAGTTCGCTGAACCACCCTGGCCATCCCTTGCAAGTAGGAAACAACCCCAAACTTGGTGACTTCAAACAACCAAATTCTAGACTTTGATTATGACTCTTGCATGAATACAGGGCTTGATGGAAATTGTTCCTCGTTCATAATGAGCTGGTGCTCACATGGGCTGGCCCATAAAGCCAAAAGCCATGTCAACTTAGAGCTGAGTCCTATGGCATGGCCTTCTCACCATGGGAGCCTCGGAGCATCGCCTTCTCCCATGGAGGCTTGAGATGCTAAGATTTCATGTTCTCCGTGAAAGGAAGCAAATGCCCCCATTTAAAGTGTGCTCCAGAAGAAAGATGGCACCACATGACCCCTGTCCACCTTGATCAACTGAAATCACAGATCAATACGCAGGAGGCTAAAGGAGGGTGCTTAGTGGGCACAGCCATATTTATTGTCTGCAGTTTTGTTGCCATTTATGATTTGATGCTGTGTTAGGTTTAATAACTGTGTGGTCAAAGAGACCATGTGAATGCTATCTTGAGGTAGACAAACAGAGGAGCTGGACACACAGTCAGGTGGATAAAAGCCTGCACTGCTCTTGCACAGGACCTGGTGTCTGTCCCCAGTACTTCATGGTGGCTCACATCTGTAATTCCAGCCACTGGGGAATCTGACATAGTCTCTGGCCTCAGCAGGCACTGTATGTGTGTGGTACACACACACACACACACGCACACACGTAAACACATTAAACAAATACATCTTTAAAAATAAACTAGAAGAAATGCTATTATAGACAGTCCAATCCAAATATCAAAATCTCTCTTTTCTGTTGCTGTGGAGACATATTTTCTTCTATATATTTTCTGTACTTTCTATGATTTTTCACGGGGCATGTTTAGATTATGAGTCTCAGTGATGTTTAAGCTTCAGGAGGTTTTCGTTGAAGTCACCCTGTTTGGTATCTCTGAAGAATTCTGGTTACCTATGGTACCATTTGCCTGGGAGAAAATTGAACCCTGGCCCCTGGGAGAGGTTTGGGTTCCCCTGCTTGCTACTGACACCAGCTGACCACCTTCAGCATTTGCACTCCCTGCTTGTCCCCTGTGGACTTTTGAGTTTATAGTCCTCAGCCTTATGCATAGGCCAAGCAACTCTGAGAGCCCCATAAGACAAAACCAAGGCAGAACACAGCAGGTTGATGGGGAAAACGGCATCTAAAATATACAGCATCCTGGAATCTGTACCCTCCTCAACCTCCCTTCCCAGTACACACAGTGAGTAAGGCAGGATGGACTACAGAGCTGGCCAGGGGTCACCAGCCATGCAGACAAGCCCAGAGAAAGGCATAGAGAAGGTGAAGGGATCTAGGAGCAAAACAACGTGGGAGTCAAAGAGGTGGAGATGCCCACGTCTTGGGTTGAGGACCGGCAAAGATGTCAGTGAGGAGAAAGCGTGGGAAATGGCTATTTCATGCCTTTTAGGCCACGGGGCAGAGGCTAGTGAACCCTGGCCTCCCTGGCCACTCCTTCTACCACTCAATCACTGACAACAACGTGCGACCAGCATCCAAAAGGAAGCCGCAGCCTCTTTATGTCCCGTACAAGATGAGCATGCTGCCTATGACCAATGGTAGATGCATCCTTAATCAGAAGCCCCAAGTGTGAAGTGGACCAAATTCTGCAACTTTCTCAGCACCTACGACTTTGAGTCTCAGTGGAAAATTCCACCTTGCCCTCAAGTGACTGGTTCCAGTCCAAATGCAGACACTCAGAAGATACTGTACGACATGTGATCTCCAGGTCTGTGTGCAAGGCATGCATGAAACAAATGCGTTTAGGGCTCCAGCCATCTACCGGCTACTGCATTACACATATGAACATGTTCCAGAGGACAAACAGAAGGCCCCTCTGGCCTCAAGCGTATCTCTTCAGTCATTTGAATGCCAATTTCATGTGTGTGAGTCTGCACAGATCATTTGGGTTGCTATTTATTTGTTCATTTTTTTGGCGTAAATTCGTTCTAAGTGGGATATTCTAAACTATCTTATTACTATGCCTGTGTGTATGTGTGTGTAAAGTTATAGAACCCAGCATAGTAATTCATGGCAGAATCCCAGTACCTCCCAAGGCCAGCCTGAGCTACCTAGCAAGACTCCACTTCAAGAAATTTAAGTTAAATTAAGCTATATAAATTTACAATTAACTTGGTTTAAAGAAAAAGCAAGAGCTGAGAAGGCTCTTGGGTGAGGTGCCAGTGGGTGAGGTGCCAGTGGGTGAGAAGGCCAGTGGGTGAGGTGCTCGTCTAGTGTCCACAAAGCGTGGCTTGACCTCTAGGCACGGCAACACGTGGCTCCAGCCCAGTATTCAAGATGGAGACGCAAAAAAAGGATCAGGAGTCCATGGTCATCCTCAGCTCCAGTGTGTTTGAGGCTAGCCTGAGCTACATGAGATCCTTGTCTCAGAGAAAAAACAAAGGAAAGAAGCACCCAGTTCATAGCACTCCAAGGTCCCGCTCTTGTGACTTTCCGTTAGTCTCACCTCTGATTTTGAGGTCCTTCCCACTCATGAGCTGTATAAAGGGATATTCTAGAACTGCACACCTTCACATATTCCCTCACGATGCTATTTGATGAAGTCCTGCAGGTGCCTCAGTCAACCGTGGCAGAATGATTTATACCATGAACCTCAGTGAATGCCTGAGCTTGGGGCTCTTTTGTCCCTAATAGCTTGTTATGAGCCATTCACGTCTTTGTGGTTTTATTAAAAATATACAGTGTGTGTAGGTTAGCATGTCATGTCTCCCCAACACACATTAAAACAAACCTAGGTACAAATTGGCATGGGAGGGTGTACACACACACACACACACACACACACACACACACACTCCAGTCCCTAAATCCTTTAAATGGTCTTACATACCCTGGGAGGAAGTGCACATTCCTCCAACCTCACTACCCCAACAGTCAATTTGCCAGGAAACCTGAGGCCATGCATCGAGTCCAATGCCGTCCTTAGCTTTTCCTGCCTCCCTCGGAGCATAGCAACCACAAACAGCCAGAACCAAAGAAGCATTCTTGAGGGAAGGGAGGGAGGGAGAGAGAGACAAAGCGAGAGAGGGAGGAAGGGAGGAAGAGAGGGAGGGAGGGGTAACTGAGGCAGGGGCATCAGAAACTCACCGATTAATTAGCCAATGCTGAGGACCCAGCCATCTGGATAACCCACTGACGAGGATGGCAGGGGTCCTAGTCCCCAATCCCCTTGTGGGTTACCGCAGGCTGAGGCAGATTGTCCTCCTCTCCCCCCACCCCCCACACCCAAAGCCACTTAAATATTTGATGCAAAATCAAAGCCCTGTTCCAACTTTTATGAGCTGGTGCCAGGCGCCCACCCCTGCCACCATCTCCCCAGGAGCCCCCACCCCCCGTGCTGCGCAGCCCTAGTCCTCCATCAAGCCCAGTGCATTAGGACAATTAGCGCTAGCCCACTGGCGCCAATTAGCGGCCAATAGTGTCTATATTATGAAGAGGGGGCGGCAGGGCGCCTCTGTCTCCAGCCGGCCTTCACACTCAATTACATTAAGTGGAGGCTCGGAGCCGAGGCCCGGTGGACAGTTGCTGTTGTAATTGTGTCTTCTCCCTGGCTGCAGGCGATCTACAGGCTCCCTGGTCCCCAGACTGGCTCCCCTCCTTGTCCATTTTCATCAATACAAACTCCTCCCAAAGGGAGGGGGGAGCACCTAGGAAGGAGGCTGCAATGGGGGAGCAGGGAGAGAGTCCCAGGGTGCAATGCCAATGCGCCCTCTCCTTCCCTCCCCCTCTTCCCCTCTTTACTCATTCATAGACGCTCACACAGTACTCGCGGTGCTTCCGTGGACAGGACTGGTCCAGGGCACAGTGGAAACAAAAGACTCCTTACTCAAAAACTATCTAAGCCCATGGAGCTGGGGAGACAGCCATGTAGGTAAAGTCCTGCCCTGCCCTCTGCTCAAATCCCTGGCACCTGTGTAAAAACTGGGTTCTTATCTATGCTTCCCTGTGTTACTCAGAGGTCAGGTCAGTCAAACACAACCTTTGAACAAACTTTGGTCAATGCCATCTTTTTGTATGGTGGTATACAAATCTGCAGGTGTCTTTGTCAGGGGTCTTCCTCAGTCAGCCTCCATCTTGAGTCTCTCTCTAAACCTGAAGCTCACTATTTCCAGTAGGGTGGCTCGGCAGCTAGTTCTAGGGGGTCTTCCTGTCTCTGCCTTATCAGACCTGGGATTATAGACACTTTGTGCCACATCAGGTAAAAATTTCTGAGAGCCAGGGATCAAACTCAGGTTCTCACGCTTTCATTCCGAGTGATTCACCCACTGAGCCACCCTCCCTGAACCCATTCCTGGGGGTCACTTACTGTCTGTGTGGTATGCTCTACCTTTAAGGACTTTGGGAGGAAGTCAAGCTGGTGTCTGAGGAGCTGGTGATTATAGCGCAGGGACTACTGCCCACCGCAGCAGGCTCTGTCTTCTACACCCTCTAAACTGTCCACTGGCTCCTGGCTATGGACCCCCCTTATGTATCAAACACCCTGAGTCACCTGGCTGGGTGAAGAGATGGCCAAGCACCATCACAGTGGCCTTGCCCTGTTGCAGCGTGAAGTGTGCTGGGAGAACACGTGACTGGTCCTGGAGGATGAAGCCACCTTCTATAAGCTACTCATTGGTGACCAGTGCAAAAGGTCAACACTGGGTCATTTGGCACAGGATACCCCCTGGGTAGAGAGATGCAAGATGCCTTTAGGCCCGGAATTTTCCGTCTAGAAAAGCGTTCAGTATGCGTGGTCCACAGACGCCATAGTGTCCCCAGAGAGAGGACTTGGGGAATATGAAAGAGTTCTTTCTTCCACCCGTCCTTCCACTGAGTGCTTTTGGTTCAACCAGTACTGTCACAGGGAGTTGGCTGTCAACAGGGGTGTGTCTTGGCTTGGGAAACCCGAAGGAAGACAGTAATTAACTCATGTTCCTTCCCTGGGAAAGAACAGAACCCACAAACCCAGGTCAGTCTAGCCAGAAGTGTCCTCTGTCCACAGGGCGTCTTCCGTGGGTGGAGAGCAGAGAAGCTGATAGGAAGATGTAGGATGGGTGGGTGGCCCGCAAGGATGGATGTCCAGTACCACCATCTCACACCTAGAAGTTACCCCATTCTCCCTGGTACCCATGAGAGACTCTGGCTCCACAGGCCTCGGTGTCTCGTCTAGCAAATGAGACGGGAGCCACAGGAGCCATGGAGCATGGCTGGGATCCCTGCACTGTTCACAGTAACCAGGATGGGGAGGCAGCCTCGAGGCCCATCCACAGGTGAGCAGATTGACAAAATGTGGTGCACACACCTAATGGAGTCGTTCACAGCTGTGGAGAAGACAAAAGCTCACCTTTGGCAGGAAAGGGGGCAGAACAGAGGATCACCATGCTAAGGAAATTAAGCTGGACACAGGAAGACACTGATATCACGTGTTTTTCTCCCTTATATGGGATCACAGAAGAGAAAGGCTGACTGTTAGGGAAAAGGAAGAGGATCCTAGCTGGATACGATCAAGGTACATTATATGCAGACATAGAAATTTCCTGTTGAACCCATTGTTTTGTACAACTGATGTATGTTCACTAAAAATGGTTACCTTTGGGAATGGAGAGATGGCTCAGCAGTCAACAGACCTGCAGACTCAACTCTTGGACATGTGGTCTCTAGACCGGTCTGTTGTGGACAGCTGTTCTGGTCCCAGACACCTGCAGCCATGTACAGACAAGATGTTTTCCGCCACTTGCTCTCAAGAAGCATAATGGATGGGGCAGCTAGAACCTTGATATTCGTGGGCTCTGACCAGGCAAAGTAGCTTAGGACGGTGTGAGAAGGGGCAGAGGCTAGCCAGGACATCTACGGCCTTGGTCTTCTCAGGGGCCCTCAGTCTCCCCATCCGTGAGACATCTGGATCACTGATTCCCCTTTTCGCATAAGAGAATTTGGTTCAGTGTAAAATTCACACTGTTGGTCTTACTAGAAAACCAACAACTCTGGCCAAAATTTTAAAAAGTTAACTAAAACTTAAAGCAAGAAATCAAAAACATGAAAAAAGACAGTCCCTAATACGAGAGAGAATGTCGTCAAGCCATGAGTTTGATAAGGCCCTCAAATCCCAAACATAAATAACTCTTGGGGCTCACACACTGACACGAATGGTATCTAAAAAATAAGAAAGGAATCCTACTTACAAATCTGGAAGTGTTTGCCTCATATCGTTATAATAATGAGCTGGAGGGATAAAACAGGGTGGAGGGGAGGAGGAGAAGGGGAGGGGGAGAAGGAGGAGGAAAGGAAGAGGAGGGCAGAGGAGTAGATAGAGGAGAGGAGGAGGAAGAGAGGAAGGAGGCGTGGGGGAGACAGTGGGACCGGCTCCTCTATCATCCTCCCTGGTCTAGCCTTCCACACTGCATCTCATTTGAATTTCAGAGTTAAGCAGTGCAAAGGGGGAAATCAAGACCCAGGAATTCACAAACTTGACCAAGGTCATGCCTCACTCTTTCCACTTCTGGACAAGTGGCCAGTCACTTCTTCTCCAGGGCATCTGAAAAAAGGCTGCCGGATCAAGATGCCCCAGTGGGACAAGGTCTTAGCTGAGCATTCTCCCTCCAGGGTCTGGGCTATGCAGCCAGTGGGCAGAGATGTCCCAATTCAATCCAACTAAACTTTCATCTTTGGAAACTTCCTTGGCGGGGACTCAGGGCTCAAGGGCAAAACACTGGCAAACTCGGGGATCTGGATGGGGACAAAGAGCTAATTAAGACTGAAAGCAAGACCAGGCCCCCAGCTCTGCCATCCTGTGCTGCAGACACCCGGGGCCTCTGTGACACACATAGCCCAAGTAGCTTCTAAGCAGGGTACCCATCCCAAGAGGGACCTGCACCAAGAGGGAGCTGGCTGTGAAAACCAGGTATCACAGGGACTGAGATCTGATCTTCTTGTTGGGGACACCCGGTGGTCCTCAGTGCTCTCAGGGCCATATTATTGGGGGTATCAGCATCTGTTGCTGAGAGAGGAGACCTCAGGTTCACGCAATTGCCAAACTCCTCCTTTATTCATCCTGTAGTTAATGTAAAATTCTGCCCCTTGTTTGTTTTTGAAAAACAGAACTTCACTATGTAGCCCAGGCTGGATTGAACTCAAGCTCCTCCTTCCTGTCTCAACCTCCCAAATTCCAAGATTATAGGTGTGTGCCTGAACCCCAGGCTTTAACTCATTTTCAAGACCTATCATTAACCCACTATTGAACAGACTCTGTGTGTGTGCGTGCGCGTGTGCATGCAAGCTCATGCCTATGCCTGTGTGTGCATGCATGCACATGTGTGTGTGTCTGTGCATGTGCACAAATGTTCTTGTGCATGTTTGTGTGTGTGCATGGTGTGTGCATGTGTGTGTGTGTACGCACGTGTGTGTAGCTTCCATTTCCCAGCCTTTCCTGAAGCAATGTCGGCTTTCTGGCCTCACTCTAGGAAATGACAGACAGGTACCTTCTAGAGCAGGTTCTGGAAACCATATCCTTTCTTGATAAACACGGGAACAGATGTGGCCAGTTGAGGCTTTATGTGTCTTGCCTCCTCATCTAACCTGGAAACTTGATGTCATGCTTAGGGGAAGGGCAGTCATATTGCAACCATGAGGCATGCCATGTGACCTGAATCCAGGCAGGAATGTCATAGGCTGGCTGTGAGGTGCTAAAGCCTGACATCCCCTGCGATCACACAGCAAGCAAAGAAATCTCTGGATCCCACCTGTCTTCCTTCGGCTAACTCATCTGACATATTATTCACTAGAAATATGTCCTCTGTTTCTTTCTTTCCTTGTCTAACTGAATGTTGGACCAGTCTGTCCCATCTCCAGTCTAAATCCTGGGCCAAACATTTCAGTGTGAAGATACAACGTCCTTCCCTATTATGGCGTGGATGGGCTTGTGTGGTGAACCCTTGGTCTACAGCTGACGATGTTCTTGGAGATTGCGGAACCTTTGGGAGGTGAGCCTGGTCAGAGTAAACAGGTCACAAGGGGCTTTTGATAGTTATGTCTTCACCTAACCTGCTTGCTGGTCCCCATCTCTCACTTCCTCAACCACTCGCTTCTCCATGACTTTCCTGCCATGATGGATTGATGGCTCTGAAACCCACAGTTGGTCCCCCCTTGCCCCCCGGATTGCTTGGAAACCATGCATCACTTTTCCCCAGGCCCAGCATGTATGGTCTAGTCTAGAACTTGCTATCTAATCCAGGCTGACCTTGAATTCAGGAGACCTGCCGGTCTCTGCTGCCTGAGTGGTGGAATAGAAAGGGTGCACCATCCTGCTTGGTTGTACCTATTAAGCCACACACTTTGGGGGTGATTTGCTACAAGAGCCATGGAGGGCACACGGATAACTTTAAGATAATTAAATGCTTCTGCAGCCAAATGTTGGATCCATGCTTGGACCCAAAAGGCACCGCGACAGTTCACATCGAGCCACTATGTAATGGGGGCTCACTACAGGGGCACCCGGCATCCTCCAGTCCGGATCCCTCTTCTGGACTGCCCAGGGGCAGGAAAATCTGACTTCCTGACTCTGCTCTCCTTCACTCCTCGCAAGAGACCCCAAGGCCGCACTGGAGCCTTGTGGAGGCTTCCGCCTGCATCCTGTTTGAGCCAGGGATTTCCCTCCCAATTACAAGCTTCCCTTTCAGCTGTCCCTGCTTCCCCGCACCTGTCAAGGAAGCACGTGTTGGCCATTACCCTCCATCCTTGCCACTGTCACCTCATTGTGCCTGATTCGGCAGTGGTATTTCAGATGCGACCCCCATTGGAAGCATTGTGGAGAGGGGACTCAACTAAAGGGCTCCTCAGGAAAAGTGATGGGTCACCATGGCTACCTTCTCTCCAGCATCTCATCCGGCATGTGTGTGGATGTGTGCTCCTTGCTGGATGGCCCACGTCAGTCCCAGCAGACTAGCAAACCCTGGGAGCTAGGAAAGACGGCCCTGGGCTCTGCCATCCAGCCTTGCCCATCAGAGCCCACATTAGTCAGATCCCTGGGACTCACAAGTCTGCAGAGGAAGAGTCTTCTGGTTGCCTGGGGAGCCATCATTTCCTTTCTGCTCACTGTGGATGGCCTTCACTATCCCAGCCAGCATCCGAATCCGGTGTTTCCAATCACAGTCTCTCGATAGGTGTGGATCCAACCCTAGCAATTGAATCTCAGGGTGTAGCAGGACTGAGAATTCTCCTCGGATGCCTTGACTCCCTGAAATAAAACAGATGACTTGATCCTAGAGCAGGGGCCGTCGCTGTGTTTATTCAGGAGGAAGGGGGGCCACATCCCCCAGAAAGCAACTAAAAATGGCAGAGACACTGAGGCAGGTGCTCTAGGATGCATGAGAGACTTCACTGATGGGTCACTAGAGGCCTCCTGCCTCCCCCGCCTCCCCCAATCCCATGGCCTTACTGTACTTCCTGGGTCCAGGTGGCAGTCTAGGACACTTCCACCCGGCCTTTCTTCCCCCTTCTTTGCCTCTACATTGGACTCTTGCACATGCTGTAGACTCTCCACCTCGGGCCACCCCCAGCTCCCCTGTGACTATTTGTCCTAATGTCCTTGGAACTAGCTTCTCAGAGGACTAAACATGAAGTTTGACCAAGTCAGCCGTAACTCTTTCCACCCTTAGAGCCCAAACTCAAATATCCATCAAGGAATGGAGCATGCCCACCGTGGAATATTACTCAGCAATCAAAAGAGCAAGATCGCTAACGTGGAGGATCCCAAATGCCTTCTGGGTACGGAAGGGGGCAGAGAACACAGGGCTATGGTGCATAGGGAGCCCTGTGGTAGTGGAGCCTAGAAAAGATGAAGTCCTGGGGACAGAATCAGGTCACCAGAGGGTAGAAGAGCAGAGGAGGCAAGAAGGTCATTCTCAGTGTGATTAACTTGCTGTTTGTGGTGAATTTGAAAGTAGCTATGAGACCATATTTCTCAAAATTCAGTGCTCTAGGGCCTGGAGAGACAGCTCAGACGCAAAGAGCACTTGCTGTTCTAACAGGGGATAGGGTTCAGGTCCCGGGACTCATGTCGGGGGCTCACTGCTGTCTTTAGCTCCAGTTCCAGAGGTTCCAATGCCCCACTCTGGCCTCTGCAGGCACCCAAACACAGACACACAATCTCTCTCTCTCTCTCTCTCTCTCTCTCTCTCTCTCTCTCTCTCTCACACACACACACACACACACCTTAAAAACCTTATTGTTTTTGAAGCTGGACCTGTAATTCCAGCACTTAGGAAGCCGAGGCAGAAGGATGGTAAATTTGAGGCCAGCCTGCTTATATAACACAACCTTCTCTCAAACAAATAAGCCAACAACAATAACAACAAAAGTCCTCACTGTTCCACCCATTGGGAAACAGTCTGTTTCACTGACTGTAAATTATATTAAAAACACATAAATATGTGTATGTGTACACTTAATAAATATCGGGGTTTTGTGTATTTTATTTTATTAAGAATATGTGTCTTACTTGTGCATGCATGTGCATCTGCAAGATTATGCGCCATGTGCATGCAGGTGCTGGCAGAGGCCAGAGGAGGATGATGTGTCCCCTAGAACTGTAGTCATAGACATTGTGAGCTGCCCCCACGTGAGCGCTGGGAACTGAACTCGTGTCCTCTGCAAGAGCAGCAAGAGCTCCTCGCCTCTGAGCCTTCTCTCCAGCCCTCTATGATGTGGTCTGAAGGCTTTCCCTGAGTTAAAGCCCGGAACCCCCACAGAGCCCTACAGAGTGTGTGATCTTACTATTCCCATTTTACAGAGGAGGAAACTGAGCCTGAGAGGCCAAGCCACGTGCAGAAAGTCACCCAGCTCACAGCTGGCCATCCTGAGACTCAGTTCCAAAACATGTGAGCCCGAAGTCACATTGGGAACCCTTGAGCCTTACTTTGAGAATTAGGGGGACACACCTCACCTACTCCCCACCTCCTGTCAATGCTAACATCCGTGGCCGGGTGGGAGAATCTTGGAAGAAAATGGGTTAAGGAAACAGTTGCTCCGACCTCAGAGATGCCGCGTCCTGCCCCTGTTCCTCATGCTAATCCTTCAACACTGAAAACTCTCCCAGGGACCCTAAGTACGACAGCAGGGAGAGTCTACCAGGGAGGTGGCTGCTTTTTCAAAAAGTTCTCCATGGATCCCCCAACATGTCAGCACTCAGCATGCCCCTGGTGACTTCCTGGCTGCGCACAACCTTGCCCCTCGTTACACCATCCCTATACATCTGGGGGTGTCTGCTGACAAGGCCTCTCTCACTCTCAGGGCCCCACAGTTGGCTTCTCCCCACTTTGCAGGTCAAGTGCAGAGGAAGAGGCTCAGGAGGAGACTCATGTGGGTTTTAAATGCCCATTTCTTCCCCAGAGTGGCCACACAACAGGCAACGATCTTGCTTGGGTGGGTATCTATGCTTAGTGGCTCTGGGACCCACATTGCCCAACAGCATACACTCATTCCATGTGGGCTCCTGCCATGGCACGGGCAAAGCTGGATGCATGGCTGAGTGTGGCTCCAAACTCTGCAGGGTTCGCAAAGGATTGGAAAAATCTGCATTGCAAAAGAGTCCTCCCAATTCAGCAGGAAAGACTAGACATAAGGACTCCCCCAGGAAGCATCAGGAATGCAGCTCCAGGGTCCCTCAAAATTGGCAGGAGCAGGAACAGTTACTGAACCAGAGAAAGCATCCAGTAACTCGAAAAGGGCTTGCCCAGGCTCTGTTGACTGAGAGTCTGTAAAAGTTAGACAGAAGACAAGGAAATGGCTCAGCTGGTAAAGAGCTTTCCCAGCAAGCATACAGACCTGAGTTCGAATCCCCAGAACTCACATAAACCTGGTGCACTTGCCCACACCTGTAATCCAAGCACCTCCACGGGGGGATCAGAGGTATAGATAAGAGAATTCCCGGTGGATCGGGAACCAGCGGTCTGGGTAAATGCCCAGCCAGGAAGACAAGGTCTCAAACAAGGTGGAACACTAGAGGCCTGCCATGGAAATTGTGTTCTGGCCTCCTCATGTGGAAGGGGAGAGGCTACAGCTCAGCCTTTAGACCACTGGTTTCCAACCTTCCTGATGCTGGGATCCTTTAGTACAGTTCCTCATGCAGTGGTGACCCCAACCATTAATTATTTTTGTTGCTACTTCACAACTGTAATTTTGCTACTGTTATGAATTATAATACAAAATCTGGGTTTTCTAATGGTCTTGGGCGACCTGGTCTTCAACCCCCACCGCAGCTCCCGTGTCTGTTCTGATCTTCCCCTTCCCTCTTCTCAGGACTTGGTCCCCTAGAGACCTCATTCACATCATTCCTGCTTCTCCCTGGATTCCAGTCTTGAATGCTTCATCCCTGATGTAGGTGAGAAATTCCTGACAATGCTAGGCAGCCAATGAGGGCCACTGTGTTCCCTTGTTAAAAAGGCAGGGAGCAGGAAGAGGAACCCCTCGTTGGAGAATAATTGATACGTTTTCCACACCTCTTCCCATGGTGCTGGCTGTACTCAAGACAATTGATACATCCCTCTGTAAAAACACACGGAAAGCCCCGGAACATGGCACTGGTGGGAAGAGTGGAAAGAGCTGTGGAAGGGGAGGGGAGAGGAGGGAGCAAGAAGCCCTCAGAATCCACAGGGCCCACTCTTCAGCCACTGGTTTGGTTGCTGGCTTTGGAATGCAAAGACTTGTACAACACTGTTTGTTATTTTGATTTTACAGATGTCATGAGCAAGAACTACATACAGACTTTAGTGATTCCATCTCTCTTTGGTGATTCCTGCCAATGCAGCTGAGGTCTAGCAAAATCCCTGCATTATCCCCAGGTAGAGACTACATAGGCTAAATGCTCGCTGTGTGCAAAAAGCAGAATAGAGAATTATTTAACCTGCCTCTTGGTTAGTGGCCAGCTGACTTTTTAGTGAGGAAGTCTGCATGGCACAGCGTCTCTGTCCTAGCTATATATTTAAGAGTGCAACTGCAAGCATGCTATGGCACTTGAATGAAGAACAAAGGGCGTTACCGTGTGCCAATAAAGCTTTATTGTCACCAACAGGGGGCTGTAGCTCTTAGTCATCATTCAAGCAAGAAGCACCAAGGCATGGTTTTGTGCCTTGCACTGGGAACATGGAAGTAAGATCTGCCCACTGAGCTTTCAATGCAGCGTGGAGATGATGTCCTGTAAGAGATGCCTGTGGGGGTGTTGGCGTGACATTGTCGGAAGAAGGGGAAGGAGAGAGAAGGGCCGCTGAAGCTTCGGGGATGGGAGTGTCTCGACAGAGTCAGGAGGAGCTGGAGAGTTGAGAGGCTGCCTGTCCCCCAAGAAGACCCGAGTTCTGTTCCCAGCACACAACACACACACACACTCCACATGCGCACATGCATGCACGGGTAGACGTGAAATAAAAAAGGTAAAAACAAATCATTCTTGTAAGAGCGCACGGTGTGGGAAGCTGTTACGGGGGCTTCCTACAAGAATGTACAATGAAGGCTCTCTAAGGTCCCTCCACGTCTCTATGGGGTGAATCCAAGAATTCCGAGCTACCATATAGAAAGCCATCAGCTGGTAACTCAGTGTGGCATGACCAAAGGGCATACCACCTTGGTATCATATGGCGATGGGAGATGTAGTCTCTGTGTAGTTTAAGCCTGAGTCAGTCCAGGGGTCTGTTTTCCCCAACACTTGGGAGACACCCAGCAACTGTCTGACAACCCAGGGTCTTTGCCATCCTACCAAAATTAAGGAAGCAGGAACAACGTACTGAGAACAAACCTGATCAGCCATCAGCAGGCTTCACCTCTAATCCCCCTGCCGCACTCTCAATGGCTCCTCTTCTGTGTGCCCTTTGACCCTTCCTCGTTAATGAATGCACTGTGCCTCAGTTTCCCCAGCTGTTACAATGGGGAAACGAATATTTGCTTTGTGGAATATTGCTGTGGAAACGCAACGCAATAACTATACCATGTTTAAACACTGGCTAAGAATGACGCAGCTACTTGTGAGCCTAGGCTAGCCAGTTGTCACTATGGTCTTCCTCCTTGATGATGGTGTTCTCTCTCTTCAATTCCTACTTAGAAACCATTCCCAAACACTGCCCCATGAGAGGTGATCCCTGAACTGGACTCAGGAGGCAGCAGCCCCTGGCTGACCCTGCTGAGCCTGGGCGGAGTACATCTGGATGTGTGTCTGCTTACAAAAGATGAGACCCAAGGCCACCGGAGCTGGAGACAGGCGGCTGCCCTCCCCACAGTCACTTGCCCACCCACAAAAGTCTCTTTTCCTTTGCAGTGCAGCTTCCTCCTGCCTGGGTTTATGGAAGGCGACAGCAGAGGCGAGAAAACAGGCGGCGGAGAAGCCATTACAATCAATTTGCGCAGCTCGCGCATGCAGACAGACTCCGTGTGGACTGGATTCTGTTACTGGGGCTGGGGGCCTGGCCCGGCGGGGGGCAGGGGGGCCTTCAGGGAGGCTGGAGCCTTCTGCCTTCCGCGGATGGGCCCCATTAGGGCTGCAGGCTGGCGCCACTGCTGCGGGGGCTCCCACCTCGCGTAAGTCCCATCCCAGAGCAAGATGGGGGGCGTCCTTGTTAGCTTAACTCCTGAGGCTCCCAGACTAATTGCTCACGGTGCAAACACGCCTCAAAGTGCTGCGGCCTCGTCAATAACAGGGTATTAGACGCTTCCATTCCCCAAGCATTGATCTGTTTCCCTCCCTACCTCCTCCTGGCTCCGCTCCCTAGTCCCTCTCCCAGCCAGGGCCGCCTGGCTCCAGCTTTGATGACCCCACCACCACCGCCACACTTTAAAGTGTTTTCTAAGCGTGTGTTTAGCGTGAGTGGTGTCTAAGTGCTAATTGTTACACCACAGGTTGATTGGCGACGAGATGGCTTGCCAAGTCCCTCCAGTCTCCGCGGGGGAGGCGGGAGGCGGAGGGGGGGGGGACGACGAGTCGGGAGGGAGGAGGGGGCAGAGAAGAGGTGGGAGAGGGAAATCCTTGATGTTTCTGAGTTTCCGGTCCTCTTTGCCTTTTCTGGCCCTGCTGCTGCAGAGGTGGAGAGGGTAACACCTACTATTATTTTATTGTTATATTTTATTTATTATTTCTGGAAATAATAAAAGAAAGAAAAGATTTCTCTGCAGGTGCTGGGTAAATTAAAGTCTGGTTAGGTTTGAGCATGGTGGAGTGGAGCTGGGAGGGAAAGAGGGATGGGGGTGGGGGCAAATCACTCCATCATTACGCAAGCAGGACACAGTTTTTTTTTTCTTTGAAATCTTTCAGTAACCCTCCATCAGTCCAACCTAGGCTAGGGGCATCTAGCATATGTACAGAGGACCCTATGCTTACCCCAGCCCTCCTCTAATTCCCAGACTCTGGTCTGGAGACACCACTCAAAGCCCTGGGTTGGATCCCTAGGTCTGGATAAAACAAGGTGTGGTGGTCCATGTAGGAACACCCGGAGTCCAAGGTCTTTCTCAGCTTCATGCTGAGTTTGAGGCCAGCCTGGGCTACATGAGGCCCTGTCTCAAAAACAGAAGTTGCCAGAGGGGACCGTGGCTTCCCATTGGAAGTCCCTTTGTCCGTCCAGAGATGGATCTCTGGTATTTAGAGAACAATGAGGTCCTGTAAAGGGCCTGATGAAGATGTCCTAAAAGATGCACCCATGTCCCCCAACCTATCAGACACTGAAATAGTGGACCCCAAGAAAGTGTAGCTTTCCTCCAGAGCCTCATGCTTGAGAAAGGGGTGCAGAAGTTTAGCGCCAACAGTGGCAGTGGGCTGGGCCGGGGGAGGCCGGGGAGGTGGGCTTCACACAGCGGGAGAGCTTCTCGCAGCTTCTCGCACCTAATGGGAATTTTGGAGCTGAGACTGTGGTGGGCCAGTGTGGGACAGACTGCCTCCGACCAGGACCACGTGGATGTGCTTGTCCCTTGCTCGCTCTCTCTACTTAAGCTAATCTTACCCCAGGTTCTGGACTTAGAGGCGGTCACTGCATCTCTTTGTCCCCCTTTCCAGCGTGACCTCTCTGTCCCTTTTCTGATTTTGGCTCTATAGCTGTCATAATTGGGTTCTTGAGGGAGAGCGAACAGATTTGGCTTCTTGGGATACAGGCTGTGACCCCAAAGTTGGTAACAAGCTGAGCATATCAGATGAGTTACCCTTGGGCCTCCTATGTAGAGCAGGCTATCCTCAAACTTGTGACCCTCCTGCCTAATATTCTTGGAGCAATGTGCTTAGAGATGGGCACCCTCATACCCAGCCTTCAGGTATGTTCTCATAGGGAATAGAATCTTAGTTTTGCCTACTAATAGCCTCAAACATTCCCACCTGACTGGTAAACCAACATTTCTGGCTATGTGCTTGTTTAAGCAGACATGCAGAGGTGCCCAGCCCCCATCTCCCAGGTGGGAAGCCTTAAGGAAGAGAGAGATGAGGGATTCCGGTAGCCCAGTGCACCGCGGAGTTAGACAACTAGGGCTCATTTCCTGTCACTTTGCTGACACTGCACAAGACGCTGGACCACTGGGTGACTGGGTCTCCTCATTGTACAGCCAGAGCACTACCAGTGTTTACCCATGGAGGAGCTGTGTGGGCAAGATGAAATGACAGCCAGTGAGCAATCAATGTATGTGCCACAAGCAGGTGCTGAGGTCATTCTATTTAGCCATCTTGCTTTGTTCTAGAATATTCTCTGATATGTATTCTTGATACTACCAACTGTGGCTCCAGGACATGTGAATCCTCTCAAGAGTTTTTGGGTCTCAGACCCTATCACGGACCTTCCTGGGACCATCTATGTGGCGGTCATGTGAGCCATGACATCTCTGTTTCTCCAAGATTCAGGTGCACATGAAGTCCCTGTGCCCCAGCCCTTCCTGGCACAGAGACTTCACAGTTTGCTTTTGGAATTCTCAGAACAAGCATCACACTCCCCATCGGCATGAGACCAAGGCAGCCTATTCCACTTCATTGCAGTGGATACGAGCCTGAGCCTCTCAACTGACCAAGAGCCATGGTCCTTGAAGGCCTGGCTTTGGGATGAGCATCTTTGAGACTGTGCTTCCTAGGAAATGACCGCTTTTAGGACCCTTCTCTGTGAATGCCCAGCAAGGTCCTCCTTCAGTAGATAATGGAGCGTCCAGTGAGTCCACAGAACAGATGTAGAGAACTTGTGAGACATAGAACATCCACCTCTGTCCATCCTGTGTCCACTCCAGGGCCTTTGCGAGTACAATTTTTCCTAATTAGATTGTTTTGGTCTCCAGTGACCCTTTTCCATTATTCAACTCTGACCCCATCTGCCTAGAGACACCATCTTCCACATCTTAATCAAGTACCTACCTACTCACCCTCAATGAGCTCATCACCCTGTTCTCCTTCAGCAAGCTAGGACCAGAAATGTCATTCACTTGCAGGTTCTTGGTTTGCCGTCACCCACCCGCCCCACATCAAGTAAAGCTTGGCTCATTGATGTTAGTGGCTGTGTCCTTGTCACTGCAGCACTACAGTGCCTGGGGCATCCGATTGGCATGTAGTGGGAGCTCCGAAGATCATGGTCTGCAGACTGAAGCAAGCTCCTCTTGCAAAATGGAGATGAAATCTGACTGGGGAGGAATCTTAGTTCAAGCATTCGCTTTGGTTCCTGCTCAACAAACCCATGGTTATGACGACAACAACAGTGAGAGTATAATATGATACAGAAAATAATCCAGCTACTTCCTTGGCAGAGATCCCCCTAACACTGCAAGTAGCTCAGCCGATCATAAACACACAGCAACACAACCACAGAGTGAAGTCATGGCCATCTCAGAGTAGCATTCTGATTTGCTCCCGAGCTTATTTGGGGACCCAAGATAGAACACAAAGGATGTGAATTCTAAAGCAGAGCGTTAAGCACATAGACCTCCAAACCTCCTGTCAATGAGTGGGTAACTGTGGGTGAAGGCTACCTCCCAACCTCCTGTCAATGAGTTGGGTGACTGTACCTGGGTGACTGTTCCTGTGAAGTCTGGGTTAGTCACATCGTTTTAGCAGGACTGTGGTGAAGATGAGGTGGTGTGTGTGCTGACAGCTGGTATGGGACAGAGACATGCTTCAGGAAATGTGACTTTCTAATTCAATACTCGCTGGGACGGAGCATCCTTGAGAGCATTTGCCTCTATTTCTAGGCATGGAAACAAAACTCACTGTGGCTTGATTCTGCTCTCAGGAATTCACATAATGTCTGGCATCAGAGAAACAGCATATAGTTTTTCTCCTTAAAAGACATACATACCTTTACTTCTTGCAAAGGGAAAATGTACATCTAATGATCACCAGAGCCTTACAAGAAATCATCAAGACTCCAACCCAGATCCAGCTTTCAGCCCTGACTTGCCGCCAGTCTACTGTAACACCATCAGGGAAAAGCTGAAGGTCATTCATCATCTATGAACACATCATGGAAAAATAATCCTCAGCTGGGGAATTCTGCACATCACATTCTGCCTTCATTCCATGCTCAAGGACCCGACACAGATTAGCCTAAGTCTTTGGTTCCCAGATTATCTCTTCAGCTGTAATGTCATATGAGCACATAGATGAAGAAGAAGAAGAAGAAGAAGAAGAAGAAGAAGAAGAAGAAGAAGAGGAGGAGGAAGAGGAAGACAAGGATGATGGTGATGGTAATGGTGATGAAGGACATTACAGTAATAAAGATGATGATGATGATGGCGATGATGATGAAATTATGGATATGACTGTGGTGGTGGTGGTGGTGGTGGTGATAACGATGATAATGAAGGATATGATACTGGTGGTAATGATGATGGGGTTGATGCTGATGAAGAAGATGGTGATGAAGATGATGATGATTGTGACAGTGGTGATGGCAGTAATACTGTTAGGTGACCACAAAATGTCTCTAGCTCGCATTGTAGATGCATTTTCCCATTTGACTTTCAGACATAACACATTATTTTAATTCCCTATTAAAGATGAGAAAGCTGAAGTCCCAGGGGGAAAAGTCATTTCCACAAGGTCACCCCGTCATTATCTTGCCAACCCTGGAAAGGAAGCCAGATGTACTTAACATTCCACACTAAAATAGTGAATTTCTAATCATGCTCATTGGAGATTCATGAAGAATTAAGTCCAAGGACCCTTTTTGGCTTCGGGGGACCAATTTGAAAAACACAAGCCATAATTCTTCCCAAATAAATCCAAATATTCATAGCTTTAGACTGTTGGAAATCTGAGTCCCTGGGTCTCCTCTGGTGTTCACTGTAAACCTGAAAAGGGATTGGATGAACAGCCATGGAAGAGACAAGAGCACGGCCTACTGTTCCTTCTTCTCCAGTGCCCCACTGGCCATCGTCTTTCAAGTAAGAAGCCTCCTCCACAGGCTGCATTTTGTGATCATGCCTAGGTTCAAATTCCAACTTTCAGTCTAATTGCTGTGTGGTTCTGAGTAACTACTGTGGCTCTGAGTAACTGAGTCACCTAGCCTCGGCTTCTTTACTCTATATTTGCTTGGGGATTTACAGAGAGCATCCATTTAAAGATAAGTAGTTTGCCTGGAGTAGAACAAGTCCTGTATAAACTTGTACTTCTTCATTTTATGACATAGATGACAGCTCGTTTTCCACTTTTATTTGGTGCTTAAATTACCAATACTTAAAAATAACTAAGTTAGCATATGTCCCTGGGAAAATGGCCTCCTCTTGGCCAGGAGAGATATAGGTGTCCCAGCCTCAGACTGACACCGCTGGGCTGTGGAGTAGGAGGGCTTCCAAATAGAGCTGTTTCGCTAATTAAATAAATTTGTGTAACAAGTGAACTCTCTTTTTCCCAAGCAAAATCTGAAGCAGAGATGAATATTAAAGCAGGTGCATTAGTGAGCAACACTGTTTGAGGTAGCCCCGCCCTCTCCCACCTCCCTGGTAGAGCCGCCGAAGCTCTGGATTCTGATAAAGCCAGTTTAAAACCTGCAGGACATCATTTACTGTCATCATTCCTGTCTCCAAGATCATCCTGCTCTAGGAGGAAGCTGGAGGGAAGAATCTGCGTCTCCAAAATCATACTGTTTCTATTTCGATGGTTCTGGAGCAATCAAATGGGATTTTAGGAGACACTTAGACCAATCATATTTCTTATATAACCAGGATGGATAAATAAATGGGCTTTTGCCAAAAAGATAAGTGGATGTGTAGATGAATGGTCAGATGACCCACTGGATGGCTGGAAGGTGAGTGGACAGATGGATGAAAGGGACAGAAGGATTAATGGGTAGATAAATGGTCTGTGAATGCATGGATAGTAGAGATATAGGTAGGTTTGATTAGCTTTTAAGTGATGAACAATAGGTGGATGGGTGGATGGATGGGAGACGATAGTTGGATGGGTGATGGATGAATAAAAAGATCAACAAATGTATACATGGATGGGTAGATACAGCATGGATGGATGGATGGTTGGATGGATGGATGGACAGCAGACAGACCGATAAATGAATGGATGGGTGGACGGATGGATGGATGGATGGATGGACAGCAGACAGACCGATAAATGAATGGATGGGTGGATGGATGGATGGATGGATGGACAAATAGAGTAGAGTAGATGGATGACCAATGGATGAGTAGATAGAGGACAGAGAGACAGATGGACTATGGATGAATAGATGGCTAGATGCAGGTTGGTTAGCTATATAAATGGAAATTGAATGGATAGACAGATAGACAGACAGATGCTGAATTAATAGATGGCAAATGGCTGCACAAAAGGCCAAGTAGAGAGCATGCTGGTAGCACACACCTATACAAGCACCATCAGTGGCAGTGGGGACAGGGCCTGACTGAGAGGTCTTGAGTGACAGGATGGAGGTGAAGTTGCAATGACAAGGCTTTTACTACTACCACCTAAAACTTTGCTTAATTAATGTTCATGTGGCCCTGGAGGTGCAGCCTTCCAATGACGGTGGTTCTGAGGAGGGGATTCCAGAGCAAGGAGTTCGGAAGCCCCACCTGCATCTGTATAGCTCCTGAGTGGTGGACCAGGGTCTCTCCTCTTTTCAAAGATGTAGTTTTTTGGAAGTGTGTGTGTGTGTGTGTGTGTGTGTGTGTGTGTGTGTGAGCAAATGCGCGGGCACGTACATGCACAGTTCCAGTGAAGTCCAGAAGAGGCATCAAATATCCCAAAGCTGGAGTTCTGGGCAGCTGTGAGCCACCTGGCATAGGAACTAGGACCTACACTCTGGCCCTCTGCATGAGCAGCATTCTCTGTCCAGGGTCACCTCTCAGGCCCTCTGTGTGAGGAGCATTCTCTTGCCCAGGGTCACCCCTCAGGCCCTGATCAGGTTCTTGTTGTGAAACAAATGCTTTTTCCAGGGAAGATTTTCAACCTGCAGAGAGTCTCCCAGAGATGGGACTTGGAGAGTCACTAAAAGAAACACAGGTAAACAAAGAAAATAAACAGAACAGAGAAAAAGCTCAGTACATGTAAAGATTTGTATTTATTTGGTGCCGAATGTATACCAGACCTTGGCATACATTTGTAGTCAACTCTTGACAGTGGATCCATAGGTCTGGGCTCTGTAAAAAGGAAACTGAGGCTCCAATAAAGTAAAGGGCCCTTCTAAACTCAGGGTGCAGAGCTGGGATTTGGCCCTCGCTCAAGCTTCCTTCCAGATCTGCTCTGCTGCTGCCGGTTTCATGAAATGAAAATTAAACAAAAGAAAGGAAAAAGGGAGAAAATCTGCCTCTACCCAAAGAAGGGAGACCTTAAAAAAGGAGAAGAAAGATGAGATTAGAAGCCGGAAAGGAGGAACATGTTACAGGAGGAGAATAAAAGCAAGGAAAAGCAAAAGAGGGCAGAGGGCCCTTTTCCATCTGCTCTTGTCCAAAGAAACCACAGCGCAAATTGCAGTGGCCCGTTCTCCTCTCACACACAAAGTGCCTTTTAGCATTCACACCGGCCTCTGAGGGCCCGGCAGGGAGAGACGGCTGGCGTCGGCTGCAAGAAGTCTGAGGGCCCTGGCAAGAAAACCTCAAGGAAGGCTTAGTGTCTGGGGTCATCGGATTAAAGGAGGCAGCAGAGCTGGAAATGGAGGAGACAGCAGGGAAGGGGGGTATGGAGAGGGGAGCCGCTGACCCCTGTGACCTCCTGCCTGCTCTAACCTGATGTAACATATAATCCTGGTAAACAAAATAGTATTAACCCTTGGGGCTAGGTCAACCCCTTCCATATCTGCCTGCGACTGTCAGACTGTAAGTCCTGGAGGCTTAACTCTTTCTTGGGGTCCTCTGATGGCTGTCACGCAGCCCTGCTGTCCAGAGCATCGAATTGGAAACAGTAGAGGTCCAGGGAAGTGGGAAGTTCTTAGCATGAGGAAGCAGACACATACAAGAAAGAAGGCTCTCCTGGCTGTCAAAACTAGACAGGAGTGTCTAAAGGGAAGATCACACTCTCAGCTCTCCACCATGTCTGGCATTGTGTTGTTAAAACGGGTCATGGTCTCTCTCCTGCCCCTTGTCTAGCACCAAAGGGAGGTTAATATAAAGCCATACTACAAGACTGGGTGATGTGAGCATCATGGGAGCTTTGAGGAAGGCTGCCATGTCCCAGACCTCCCAAACCAGAGTCTGCATTTAACCACATCTCTAGATGAAGGGAGTGCACACTGCACCCACAAACCCATTATGCAGTTTGTTTTGTTTCTCTGTGTAACAGCACTGGCTGCCAGGGAACTCGCTTTGTAGACCAGGCTGGCCTGGAACTCACAGAGATTCACCTGCCTCTGCCTCTGGAGTGCTGGGATTAAAGGCGTGCGTCACCACCGCCGGCTGAGACAATCGTTCTTAAAGAGCATCTGTCTTAAGCACAAATGAGTTCACAGGCTTTAAACATGGCTGCATTCCCCCAACCACATTTCACATTTGATACGTATGAGACAGTCAAAATCATTGCAAATTTTGGCCAGAATTCTGTTTTTTTTTTGTTGTTGTTGTTGTTTTTTGTTTATCGAGACAGTTGGCCAGAATTCTTATCAGTGTGAGTGTTGAGCTAGGCAGATGGAGATGGGAAAGGTGGTGTTCTTTATAGCTCTCTCCTAATCTGGAGGGAGGGGCCGTGAAATTATGATGGGTTTCTTTTGGTTAATGCTTCCTCACTTCTTTCCAGAAGTTCGAGCTGGAGCTGCTGTCACTCACAGCTCATCTGTGATGACACAAACCAGACCAATTGGAGGCTTCCCTGAGATTTTGTGTGTTGTACATTCAAATAGGCTGAAATACGTGAAGTTGGGCACAGTCTGTAGCCAGCTTCCTCTTCCAGTGCACCAACAGACAGAATGCCCATCCTGATGGAGAGGTGTGCCCAGCAAAGCCCAGGCTAAATACACACACACACACACACACACACACACACACACACACTCAGCAGAGGGTGGGATATATGTCAGCTTTGGAGTCCCTACAGTTTCTGAGGTCACCCCATCTCGGGATCTCTTTGTGTCAATAAGTTCCCAGTACAGATCAGGCTTGAATATGTGGAAGAAACCAGAATCAGAGCCATTAGCTCGGTGGCCTTGGAGTTCTGTGACCTTGGGCTTCTAGAACTCAGGCATCTCTTTCAAGCTACCTCAAGCTCTGCTTTCTTTCTCCCTTGTTCTAGACCACAAGATCTTTGTTAAGAAAGTGTCTTGGACTGATGACAACTTATGCTGGAGAGGATGTGGGGTAAAGGGAACACTCCCCCATTGCTGTTGAGAGTGCAAACTGGTACAGCAGCTTTGGATATCAGTATGGTGATTTCTCAGAAAATTAGGAAACAGCTTACCTCAAGACTCAGCAATACCACTTTTGGGTATATACCCAAAGGATGTCCAATCATATCCCAAGGACATGTGCTCAACTATGTTCATAGTGGCATTATTTGTCATAGCCAGAACCTGGAAACAACCTAAATGCCTCTCTACTGAAGAATGGATGAGAAAAATGAGGTACATTTACACAATGGAATACTAAACAGCAGAAAAAATAGCATCTAAAAATTTGTGGGCAAATGGATGGATCAAGAAAACATCATATTTAGTGAGGTAACCCAGACCCAGAAAGACAAATATCATATATACTCACTCACAAGTGGCTTTTAGACACAAAGCAAAGAAAATCCAGCCTATAATTCACAATTCCAGAGAACCTAGACAACAATGAGGACCATAAGAGAGACATAAATGGATCTAATCAACATGGGAAGTAGAAAAAGATAACATCTCCTGAGTAAATTGAGAGCATGGGGAGCATGAGAGAGGGCTGAAGGGGAAGGGAGAGGAGCAGAGAAAATTATGTAGTTCAATAAAAACAATAATAAAAAATAAAGTGTCTTAGAACAAAGACCATCCCCAGGCTCCATGTTCGGGGCAATCTTTCAGGAGATGTTCCTGAACTCCCAACTTCCAGATGACCCAAGAACCACACCTCATGGCCTGTCCCTACAAGCCGCAGGATTGCTGAGAATGACTGTATCTATCCTAGTCACCATTGTCTTCCCAGTGACCAGCCCACCTTGGAGAAGAATTCAGCAACCATTTTTTGACTTGATGTATCTTAAATGTGTAGGACTGGCTGGATCGGCAAGGATGGAGACATTAGAGAGAAGTGGTAGGTAGGAGAAAAATCTCTACCCAACGTTCTCTTCTGGGAACAGGTAATGAGCAAAACCCTTAGTCATGACAGCAAGGGAAGAATGGATTTAAGCAGAATCAAGGCATATATGCCCAGCTAGTTGACAGAAACATAGCTTCCTATCTGGCATTCTAAGGGCACTTCAGGGCTGTTAGGTCCTTAGGGACACCCAGACATTGAATGGATACCTTCTTTTCTTGATGTCTACTCTGTCAGACAAACTCTTTGGTTCACCATCAGAATCCTGAGCCAGAGGGTCCTTTCTTGCATGTTGATCCAAATCCCCTGCTTAGCTGAGGAAGACAAAGAGTAGGAAGGTCCAAACAGCCCATGCGCATCTCTTCTTTCCAATGTGTTTCTCAAGGAGGATGGACGGGATGCGTGGACTTTTCCTATCCTAGAGCCTGTGGACCTTCCTCAAAGACTCAGGGTGAAGAGGCAGGGGCGGCAAGGGTGGAGACTTCCTGGCCACCCCTGCCATCTGTGGGTGCTCTCTTAGACGCCTCTTCTTTGTTCATCTTCCTGGTTTCCCCTTTAATCTGCCTTCCATTCCCACTCTTTCATCTTGGTTATTCTTCCTCCGGAAGCCACAGACTAAAGATTCCTCTCAACTCCAACCCTAAGCCAGCCCAGCTGCTAGTATTGATCATGAGAAAGCCAATCATGATACCAGATGGCTATTTATTGAACCCTAGTTCTGTATCCGGTAGCACACTAAGGACCTCCAAAGATTACCCATTTCAGTCCCCAAAGCTGCCTGTTGTAGAACCATGAATTCATTCATAAACAGCTGTTTATTAGATATCCACCTCACGTAAGGAACCGATGAACACGTTCATTAAATTACTTTCCTATCATTACTATGGCAGAGCTCTCCATCCCCAAGGCTTAACTTTGTAAGCCAATTGTTATTTATTGTCTGATAGAATCTCCATGGATCACAGAACTCGGGGGCGGCTGAACTGAATCACCAGCCTAAACATTATCTGCGACCACAGTTGCTTGTAGGCTTGCCTGGCACTGGCGGATTGGCTTCCAAGGTGGCTCACTTCCTTAGTGGGTGTAAGCTGACATCCAGACACTTCAGTGATGTCATGTGGATCGTGCCAAAGTCTGACTGAGCATGCTCACAATGTAGTAGCTGACTTCCAATGGAAAGCAAGGAAGCCACAGGAACTTTTATAATCCAGTGTTAGTTGTGACCAGCGTCATCTCTACAATACCCTGTGAGTGACCAGGTCAACCCTAGTCTGTATGGGAGGGATCGACACAAGGTTATGGGTACCAGAAGATGAACTCACTGAAGGCCATCTTCTGGGGTGGCTGCCAGAGTGAGTGACTGTGAAGATAGACCATGGTCTGAGAGTTTCCTGTCAACTGAGTCATGATGTCAACTTAACATTCAAGGGAATGATGACATCTACAGAAAACCAACAAGAAGTTCAAGATCCACATTTGGTCCTCAAAGAGCAAAGGCATGAACTTGACCTCAACTCTGACACCATAGGCTTCCCCTATCTTTCCTACCACAAGGCGGCCTGGATCCCAGAACGAAACAAGCCACTGAGATTTCAGTTTGGCAAGATCCAGCACCCAAGGTTTGGCCAGCCTCCAGCATCCTCACCCCTCCTGCCCTCTCTGCGGATCATTTATTCCAAGACCAGCTATAAATATCCACTCAGTGAAATACCTTGCTCCTTGGGTACCCACTCCCCACCCCTGGCAGCCTGTACCCTGCTCAAACAATGCCAGCTTGCAATCAGCCTGCAATCTGAATCCACTTTGCTCACCCAGCACTGCAGGACTGCCCAAGCTAGTCTGCTGGGGCATGTTGGCATGCCCCCAAGATCGCTTTTGCAAGTTAATGGCACGGTAGTCAGTTGTTAAAAACACTAATTGACGTTAAATAGGTGATGTTATCTGACAACACGCAGACGGCTACGGGTCTATACTTTCTTCTTTGCTTCCTTTTCTTCTTCTTCTTCATTATTTTTTCATGCCTGGGAGTCCCAGCTGAGGTCAGGAGTCACTTAGGGCCAGAGGAGAAGGACAGACAGATCGTCATTGGTTTCCGTCACCAGTAAGAGAAGCCCAGGGCAGACTTAGCCATCACGACATGACAGATCTCCTGACCCTCTTGCTGGACCATTGGACCGTGGTCTGTACCAAGATAGGAGATTCAACCCAAGTTGGTGTCTATGCTAGGCAAGTGCTCTACCACTTGGCCCCGGCCTCAGCCCTGCCTGAGCCTCCCTAAGAAAATCTCTGGACTAAAGAGATGGCCCAGTCAGTAAAGGACATGTCTTGTAAGCACAAACATTTACCAAGCATCGCATCCCTTAGAAATGCCTGGCCTTTTACAAGTATTATTCCCTCTGTCTGTGACCCCAAACCCTGCCTCTCCAATCCTCCACTGTGGAGAGGATTTGGAACCTCCCAGGAATGAAGTCTGTGTTCACAGGCACGGAGTGAGCTGAATACAGTTATGATCAGTAACTAGAAAGTGTGTCTGAGGCCATGGCTGAAGCACAGTCCCCTAGATGCCTGCACCCCAGTCCCTGTGACCTGTAAGCACAGTAGGTCATGAGGCAGTGCATCGTGGCATGGAGAGATGACCATGAATTTTCCTAATAGAGTCACATGGTCACTAAGAGAATTCCCGAATCAAGTTGGGTATGTGGATGGGAGTCAAGTAGAAAGAGCTGAGAAGCTTCTGTGAGGCTAGGAAAGCAGGGGAGAGGGAGCCACAAGTCAAGGGGTGCAGGTGCCCCTGTAAGCTGCAAGAGGTAAACAGTGGATCCCCCCAGAGCCTCCAGAAGGAAGTGAGGTCCTACAAAGATGCTGGTTTGGGGGTGGTCACAGCTCCACAGGAGCTCCCACAACTGTAAGATGACCCGTGTGTCCTGTTTTAAGTCATCAAGCTCATCGCCAAACGCTAATGTGCCTGGTCACGTGGTTGGACAAGCACAAGCATGATTCATCAGGGGACAAGTTGAGAAATGAGGCTCTCTCCTTCCACTGTGTGGGTTCTGGGGATTGAACTCCGGTCTTCAGGCTTGGAGGCAGGCACCTTTATCCCTGGAGCCATCTCCTTGGCCCTGCTGGGTGAGGTTTGAGCCTGGAATACCAAACACATGACTCACTGGCTTTTCTTCCTTCCCTTCCTCCTCTGTTCCTTCCCTTCTTCCTTCCTTCTTCCTGCCTTCTTCCCTCCTTCTCCTCCATCTTCTTCCTTTTCCTTCTCATCTCCCCAACCCCCTCTTTCTTGTTTTAGTCCCTTGCAAAAGGCTCCCATGGGTGCCAGGCTGGACTGATCCTCAGTATGTACCCAAGGATGGCCTTGAACTCCTCGTCTGGCTGCCTCTATTTCCCTAGTGCTGGGATTAGAGAAATGAGCCACCACAGCCAGTTCAAACACATTCTTTCTGTCTCTGCAAAGTGGAGACACTGAGAGGCATCTAGAATGCCCATCACCTACCGAGAAGCCAGTTGACTGCCTTGGGATGTGGAGACATTTAGGACAAGCAGAGGTACAAAGTTTGTGGCACATGGTGGCTCTCCCTCCCTGGATAGCATCCAAGGGTAGATGGAGGGGAGGACTCAGCAGTGTCAGAGCCATCTCTGTGGTGTCAAAGAGGTCATCTTGGGCCTGCATTCACCTCAGCAGAGGGTGCAGTCTAACAGGCGCCTGACCATCTGGGTCCCCTGATGAGGGGATTTTGGCATGAAACCTTAATGGCATGGTGAGTCTGGGGCGTGAGAAGCTCTAGGTTAGCCTTCTTAGGGGAATAGTGCTGGCACCACGAGGACGTGGGGACCACAGCTGGAGACAGAGAAATGGGTCTCTGGGGGCCTAGTGGTGCCTCAGTGGGCCCCAAGGGAGACAAGAGACTGGGCTGCCACCGGCCCCATGCCTCTTAAAGGCCATTACACGCAGCTGTGGGCAAGGAGCTGGGCGCAAAGCACTTGATCAGCACAGATTGGACCCAGCGGATCAATGGCCGGAGGGAACAGCTTCTGCCCCCTTCCTGGGCCCACCCCTCCTTGACTAGTGTGGGCGCCAGACCCACAACAGGTCCTCAACAGCTGTCAATCAAAACCATGAAATATTCATCCCCGTTACTCTCCTTCAGGGACCGACCCAAAGCCCGGATCCGGCTGGAGAATATGCACATGCCTGTAAGGGATAGGTGTGGAGGAGGGGAGAGGAAGGTGCTGGGGACACAGGTTTCGCAGGAGGCAGCTAAACACCTCAGCCAACATTTCAGGGGCATCCCTTAGCTCCTGAGCTGGGGAAGGTATTTGAACCCACTGCTTGCGTCTTCCCAAACCTCGGCTGGCCACAGACAAACTGCCATCATCGCCAAAGGAGCCATGGGTGGCAAAGACCCGTCCCCCACCTCACGTAGCTCAGGCTAGCTTATACATCAACGTGTAGCTGGAAATGGCCTTGAACTTCTGGTCCCGCCTCCACTCCCCAAGAGCAGTTTGTTTGTCACATAAGTGTTTGTCAGCTCGCTTTGATGATGCATCGCTGGGACCAGAACCCCAACTTTGTGCGTGTGTGCTAGGCAAATGCTTTGCCATGAGCTATAGCCATGCAGCCAAGGGAGACTATCATATAAAATTTTTATTAGCCAGACTTTATGTAACAACATGCAAAAGTGTCATAACGGATACAAACCACACTATAAACTATAAATTAGATAGATGTGTATGCTGAATAATAATGTATAAAATATAAATATATAACATGTATTTGAGTCTTTGAACCATCTGCATGTTCCATACTGGGATAATTTTTTTCTCTTGCTGTACTGGGGTCCTTCCCCATGGTTCAGAGCCTTGTTCACGCTTGGAGAGTAATCTGCCACTCAGCTCTAACCATGGCCCTTCCTAAGGTAGATAAATAGGCTAGTCATCTCCAAGAAGGTGTCGTTGCCTTTAGTGCTAGTGAGGGGACTGTGGCTCAGAGGGATATGGTGACTAACAGCCTTTGAAATAAAATCAGGAGTTTGCAAGTCGTTTTTGTAATAAGCATGGAGGACGTCCCTTCTGTGCTGTGACCTGCAGATGGTGTCTGTGCCCTGTTCGTTCCTGCAGAGAATGTCCTCTCTCATCCCTACCTCCAACAGGTAGGAAGCCTTAATAATAAACACACTAGAGGCCCAGAGACCCATGACTTTAGGTTTCCCCCAGGAGCACAAGGTCTGTCTCATTATCCTTTCTTAACACAAGCCACCATACTGCTGCTGTCTCTTAGGCTGAAAGTGAGCACGTGACTTGGGGTGACTTGAGATTTCCCTGTACTCTGTACTTTCATCATGCAAGAATGACTTTAAGATGTCTGATGACAGACGCCCTTGGCCAGAGACCTTCAGATGGTGCCCCCTTCCATCGAAGGCAAAAGCCAGGCTCCTGGTGGCCCTGTCCACTCCCTTACCACCTTCGGCCTCCCAGCACCCCAACCCCCAAGCTGGAGACCCAGGTTCCTTTCTGCAGCCGAGGCTCCTACTCAGGTTCTGCACTAGCCCTGTCCTCTGTGTGGGCTTTACAGGCTCTAGAATACCCAACTGCTGACTTCTTAATCCCCTCTGAATCCTTCTCCATCCTCCCAGGCAAGGGTCAGTGATGAGCATGATGGAACTGAGGAGAGTTGGCTTAGAGTCGTCCATGACCCTCTTCCCCAGTAACCTGGAAGAATGAGTCTCATGGGCCTCAGTTTCCTCTCTGGTAAAAAGAAGCTGTTGAGTTTCCATACGTTACAAGAGTCAGTCTGAATTCTCTAAGCACTGCAGGGCAGGCTTATCCAGCCAGGCTTCTATCAGAAGGAAACTGGAAGGAGAATGTGTGGATTGGAGGGGTCATCAGAGCAGTGTGAATGGAGAGGAAACAGGAGGTGACACATGAGTCTCAAGAGTGAGGTAGATCTTCTGGACCATCCTAGGGTACTTGGGGCTTCCAGGAACGGGTCCCACCTCAGCGCGCTCTGAGTTCACACAAGCACACATGTGTGTACGTGTGCACACACGCACACACACCCCAGACCTCACATGCACAGCACAGAGACACGTATAGGCACATATGTACATATACACACAGACACAGAGGATGACACCTTCTCCCTCCCAGCACGCCACTCCCCTCACCAGGTTGGAGACTGAGGCCCACCCAGCACTGTCTCTAAGTTGTGTGTTTGCGTATGGTAAACCTTCTGCCATGTACATTTTAACACAGCCCACATAGCTCAAATCTCAGGCTCATCTCATCCAGGTGTGCACAGAGGCAGATGGCTGCTTCTTGCCATGATGTGGGGAGGGTGATGATGATGATGATGATGATGATGATGATGATGATGATGAGTCTGACGTGAAAAGATGCACACTGAGCAAGTACCCCAGGCAAGTGTCCCACAAGGCTGCACAGGAGCAAGGGGGTCCAGGGGATCCATGCTGTGTGCACCAGGTGGTCAGGGTCCTCTAGTATCTCTGTGGACTGTAGATGCCATCTAGAACACCCCCACCTCATATCAAGTAGCCCCAGCAACAGGCATCCTTCCCTCTAGCTACAGAGACAAGTGGGGATTCTCCAACTCCTGAAGCAACCAACCTCCCCCGATTCCTGAAATTCCCACCTGCCCACTAATTCAGAAAAATGAGGCCTGGTCCACATGTGGCCTGTTCGGCCCCAGGCCAGGCCAAGAGGTCAACATGACCTCTTGTGATTGCTCTCAGATAGACACTTCCTCCCCACTGCCCAGCTCCCCTCTCCACCCACTAACCCTTAACAGAGTCCTGGAATAAGCGGGGCTCTGTTAGTTTGGGGCCTTTAGATGCCACCACCCCAGCTGCTGAGGCCACCAGCCCTCCAGGCAGGTAGGTCCAAGTGCAGGAAAGTACCAGCACTTCCTCCTCCGGTGCTGATAAGGTCAGGGATGACAGCTAATTGGAGGATGCTGGGCTGAAGTCTGTCTCTGGCTTCCTGCCACCTTGCATTGGGAGGTCACTTCACTGTGGGCGACAGCATCCACCACCGACCTCCAGCTGCTATAGATAGAGCAGCCTCGCCTCCGATACACGGCTTCTTGCCTGTTGTTTGCCACTGGAATCACCTCAGTATATTCCAAACTTGGCATGCTGACCCCTTCAGAAAGGATGGGGAGGGACTGGAGAGAAGGATCAGTTGATCAAATGTTTGCCATGCAAGCCTGAGGACCCATTGTCTACTCTTAAGGCCAATATAAGGCGTGGGCTTGCTACTGTAACCCCCACTCTGGAAAAGCAGAGATTCTGGCTGACCTAACTAGAATCAATGAACTCTGGGTCAGTCAGCCATCTTGTCTCAAAAAGAAGTGGAGGGCCAGCAGCGTAGCTCAGGAGGCAAAGTACTTGTTGCCAATCCGGAGGGCCTGAGTTGGGTCACTAGAATGGGGCCCAACTAGCGGCAGAAGAGAATTGATGGCTGCAAGTTGTCCCCTGATCTCCACACGCCCTCCCCCCATATAAATAAATACAAATTCAAAACATTTAAAAAGAGTGCGGTGGTGCACGCTTTTAATCCCAGCACTCAGAGGGTTGAGGCAAGTGGGTCTCTGTGAGTTCAAAACCAGCCTGGTCAACACAGAGTTTCAAGTCAACCGGGGTTACATAGTAGAGAGAGACCCTGTCGTCATCATCCTCCTCATCATCATAATAACATACCTGAGCCTAAGGTTGATCTATGGCCTCTACACAGGCGCGTGCGCACGCGCGCGCGCGCGCGCGCGCGCACACACACACACACACACACACACTGAGAAAGAGCTGATATGTCTACTGTACATCCCAGATTCTCCATACCTACTTGGTACCAGTTTTTTTAATGTTTTTGTAGTCAGTGCAGACAAGCAACAAGCACCCCAAACTACAGTAGCCTAATTGTGCGTGGACAGGCTGTATTGTGCCACCCCAGAAAACCAGGCTTCCTCCCTCTGCCATCTTTTGGGGAAGAAGCCTTTCTAATTGGAACAAATGACTGAAGCACCTCAGAGACTTGTTCAAGGCCAGCTTCTGGACCCTGCCTGCGGGGCTTTCTGGTGTAGTCTCTTTGGATAGAATCAGGCTCACACTTCCAGTCTGGGTACCACGGCTTGAGAAGCAGGCGTGAGAACTACATTTTTGCATCTAGCTGACAGGTGAAAGGAGGAAAGGCATAGATGCTGCATAGGAATCCTAAAGGGACAAGACATATTCCACCGGCTAGACGCTTATCAGGTGACTCTCATCAAACCACAGAGGACCCTGGGAAATGCCAACTATGTGTATTTCTAGGAAATGGAGGACATTTGTGCTGGCAGAGAGTACTGCAGGGGTCCCTTCGGGGACCATCGCCTCCAACCTAGGTAGCACTCTTGACATGACATAATGTTGTTCCCAATACTTCACAGGAGAGATAAATAAGCCCAGAGTTCATGTCACCTTCCCGAGGTAAAAAAGCTAGCAAGGAGCAGAGCTGGGGTTCAGACGAGGACTAATGAGACGGTGGTGGGGACAGGCACGAGTCATTGCTATGTGCTTGGGAGACACCAGTCTCCGTTCTCCCATCTCTTACCCGGTTTAATAACAACCCTATCCAGGGAGCGTTGTCCAAGGGACCTGGCCAGCAGGTGGCAAGAGTCAAGGGGCTCACAAGAGGGTAGATATCATAGTAGAGGAACAGGGAGACTTCAGAATTTGACATCTGGAAACACATAAGTGACTCCCCACAGGTGCCTGCAAGCTAGAGATTGAAGGGTCCTTCGGCAGGGGAAGGCAGGCGTGGGAGGAGAGACTATGGAGAAAGTGGTAGAGTTCAGAAGATGTGTAGGAATAGAAGCTTATAAGGCTGTTGTGGCCATCCCTACGGTGAGGATGGGGAAACTGAGGCTGGGCTAAGCGGGTACTTAGGTCAGTTCTCACAAACAACAGCTATAGGATATGACTTCAGCCCCAACTCAGGTGTGTGACTCACGCCTGCCCGAGGGGACAAGGGCCTCCCACTGTTCACACATCATAAGGATGCTGTCAAAGGTGGCATTCTGCCAAGATGGCAGGCAGATCTGGGTCCACCTATTGCCCTTTCGACTCCTCTCCCTGCGGAGGAGGACACGTGACTTCCAATGTCTCTGACCCCGGGTCTCCTTATCTGTCAACATTCTGAGTTAGTGTGCCTACCTCGGAGGATAAAGGAGAAGCCCGATGAGCAGAGATAGCAAGCAATTCGCTTAATAACTGCAAGCTGAACCCTTCGAATGCATGCTGTTCCCGGCTACATGGAAAAGCAGACCCCTCCCTCTTAGCTCTCATAGCACATCACAAAAGATGAGCGAGTCGAGTTCTAAGTCCTTCAGGAAGGCTGCGCGACAGGGAGAAATGAGGAGTGGATTGAGGGCACTTGACCTTGGTGGAGGGTGCCAGTGGGGGTTCTTCTGTACAAGCCGATGGAGAAAGAGGAGACAAAGATGTTGAGCCCAGAAAATGGAGAAGAGATGGCTACAGAGTCAGGGACAGAGGAGATGTCAGGGTGGCTGTCTGCGTGACTGGCTGGAACATTAAAGAGAGGACACCAGCTAACTCAGGGGCTGCTGTATATATAACTCCGGGATCCAGAGACACGGGACCAAATGAATCTTCAATCCTCAGGACCCAGAAGGCAGAAATCAGCGGCTTCTTTGAGTTTGAGGCCAACCTGGTCTACATAGTGAGTTCTAGGCCAGCCAGGGCTACAGAGTGAGATCCTATCTCCAAAGGGGATTTAATCAAAGGAACTGACTTCTGATTGTGGGGATTGGCATAGTCTCAAAATCCCAGGCGGCCAGCCAACTGGAACTCAAGCAGGAGCTGACCTTACTGTTTTGAGGTGGCAGTGGGCTCTAAAAACCTCAGTTTGGGCTCTTAAGGTTTTCAGTTGATGAGACCGGGTCCATCTAGATCATGGAGCATCAAGGTTGTCTTCCTTACGTTTCAGCCACACCCAAGTAGGCTTGTGTTTGACAGTCAGTCCTACGAACACAGCCATCTCACCGTCACACTGTGGCTCTAGCCGTCCGCAAGCGCAGAGAAGGAAGTCTGAGCACTAGGTCTAGGCTGCCTCTGGGCACGGGTAAGGGTAGACTTAACTGGAGGAGGGTATAAGCCAGGGGCTTAGGTGACTGGTACTAGAGCTGCATCAGTGAAGGTGGGGTATGAGGAGGTGGAGGATGGAGAGGAAAATCTAGGACCCTCTGGGGTTAGAACAGAGAGCACACTAGAGAGCCGGTGGTGAAAGTCTGGGCATGGTGCCGTGTGCTTCTAATCCAGTTCTGGGGACATAGAGACAGATGGATCTCCGGACTCTTTGGCCAGACTAACTTATCAGAGTACTCCAGGTTCAGTGAAAGACCCTGTCTCAAAATACAGGGTAAGGAGTGTCTGAAGAGCCATATCCAAGGGTCTTACACACACACACACACACACACACACACACACGCCACGCACGACATAGACATGCATACAGAAAGAAATAATCTTTTGTTTATATTGTTTTAAAAAGATACCAAAGTCATATTATCATCACTATCAGGCATTATTATTATTATCATCATATTTATTTACTTATTTTGTAGAGCTAAGGAAGGGTTCAGGGCTTTGTGTGTACTAACTAAGCACTGTACCACTGACCTACACCCTAGCCCTTCTTTGTTTCCAAATGTGACTACTCAGACCATTGAAAATTATGTAGGATTACATATTTATATTATTTCTGAACAAGAGGGCGAATCTAGACCAAGAGGGCACTAACGTTGGCCCATGTGCCAAATCTCCCTATTATCTCCGCTTGCGCAGCCTTTGAACTCATGCACATTTCAGCTTCCTTGTGTGTCCGTGTGCAGGAGGACACGCTTGCTAGGTGTGGAGGTCAGAAGACAACCTGTGGGAGCTGGCTCTCCCTCCTTCCACCACGTGGTTCCCAGGGATCGAATTCAAGTCCTCAAACGTGGTGGCACATGCCTCTACCCACTGAACCGTCCTGCACACAGGTTTTGATCTTTGTGAAAGTCTTGAAATAAACCAAAGAGGACAGAGAAGTTGCTCAGTGGTTAAAAGCACTGGCTGCTTGCCAAACACAGAAATTCACAAACTTAAAAAAAATGTATTATTTTATGTGTATGGGTGTTTTCCTGCATGTATGTCTGTGTACCGCACTTGTACCTGGTGCTGTCAGAGGCTTGCAAGTTGCCATATAGGTGCTGAGTCCTGATCAGGGTCTTCTGCAAAAGCAGTCAGTGCTCCTAAGAGTGAGTGTGTGTGTGTGTGTGTGTGTGTGTGTGTTTCTCACAGTCCATTAAACTGATAGGAAATTTAAATTTGGTGTCCACAAATAAAGTTTTATTAAAACGTAGCCTGGGCTGTTTCATGGGGCACCGTTACAGACGTAGGAAGGGGAGGCCAGCAATGCTGGACCTTCTGACACTGGGGACTCTGTTGGTACAGAGAGAATGGTGACCGTGTCTGTGAATATGTGCCAGCGTAGCCCATAGACGTGAGTCTCCCAGGTACAGCGCCCAGCGCTGGCAGGGTGAGAGAGGGAATCTTCGTATTACCACATGGTAATTAGCTGGCTGGCCTGGGGGCAATGAGCCAGCTGCAGAGCTCCTGTTGATCAGAAGGGGAAACTGAGGCTCAGAGGTCCACAGGGCCTTGACCGCACACCAATCCCGGAGATGAGTGACCATCCTCTTTGTCATCGTCCACAGGAATGTGCCCACCCGTCCCCTGCTGACGCCAGGGCCTTTGTGCTGGGTGGGAATGTCTTCCTGTGTTTCTCTGCCTGTGTTTTCCCCGGATCCTGTGGGCTGAGCCACATCCCTGGGGGCAGCCTCGCCCTCAGCTGTGTGCAGCGTCCCAGAAGGGGGAGGCCCGGCCAGAGAGGCTCCAGATCTAACTGTGATTTCATAAGCAGACACTTAAGGCCCTGATGCCCGGCGTGGCCTGCGCAGGACAGGCCCCTCCGCTAATTGTCCATTGCCTGCTGCGTCCGGCCAGCCGGCGTCTCCGAGCTCATTAGGAAGGGGAAGAGGGGGGTCTGGGAAGAGGCTCCTCCAGCTCCCGGGGCCTCCTTGGAGACGTTATCACAGCAGATCACTCCTCCCCAGGAGCTTCAAAACAAGGCTGTTCTGAGCATCTTGCTCCAAGCATAGGCCAGAAAGGGCACAAGCTTTGAGTGCAAATCCAGACTCACGCTGTGTGACTGTGAACAAGAGATTCAAGGTGGCTGGACTTCATTTTCCCATCCGCTAAGCCATAATGTCATTCACTGAGGCAATATATTATGTGGCGGCAGCCAAGGAGCCAGGCAGCCTGGGTTCAGATCCCAGCTCCTACATGGATATGAGACTTGAGAAAGTGAATGAGCCTCTCTGCCACCGTCTCCGTCCCTATCTCTAAACCACAGACAGAGTCAACGCCATGTTGTGATGTTATGACCTGGTAGACCAACGTAAGTCAGAACATGCAAAAGTGCTTGACGAAGGGCCTGGAGAAATGGTTCAGCGGTTAAGAGCACTGGCAGCTCTTCCAGAGGACCTAGGTTCAATTCCTAGGAGCCACATGGCAGCTCTTGGCAGTCTGTAACTCCGGTTCCAGAAGATCAGATACCCTCACACAGACATGCGTGCAGGCAAAACACCAATGCACATAAAATAAAAATAAATAAATAAAATGTGCTTGATGAAATATATGGCAAAAGCAACGCAGAGAAGGAAGGGTGTGTTCTGGTTCAGAGCAAAGGAATGTGGTTGTGGGGGCGGAACGGCAGCAGAAGCCTGAACAACTGGTTACATTGTATCTGAAGTTGGAAAGTAGAGAGAATGAATGGCCCTTCGCTTGCTGTCTCTTTTTTCTTTGGTCCAGGACCCCAGACCATGGGATTCCATGGTTAGTCTTCCCACTGCAGTTAACCCAGGTAACCCCCACAGGAATGCGCAGAGATGAGCATGGCCTCTCCAGTGGTGATTCTAGACTCTATCAAAGCGATAATCAAATCAACCGTGGCAGGATGCTCTATGAAGATTCTGTACTACTACTTAATTGTCATCTCTTTGGGGATGATGACAAGATAAAACAGAAGCTGTCTGGCTGTTCCTCCTTATGGACACCCAAAGAGATCACATTTCCCAGCTTCTATTGCATGGAGGTGGAACCTTGTGCTTGGATTCTGGAGATGAACGGGCATGTGTGTCCAACCTTCATTCTTAGCATGCACAGACTCCGCCCCACTGGCCCCTCCCTCATTTTGAAGCCTAAGGAGATGATCTTATCGAATAGAGAGGAGTACAGTACACAGGAACACAGGCCCCGTGATCATGAGTTTATTGTCAACTGGACACAAGCTAGGGTTATCTGGGAAAAGAGAATCTCAGATGAGAAAATGCCTCCATCAAACTGGCTTCTGGTCATATCTGTGGGCTATTTTCTTGGTTAATGATGGATATGACAGGGTCCAGCCCACATGGGCAGTGTCATCCCTTAGCTGGTGGTCCTGGATGCTGTAAGGAAACAGGCTGAGCAAGCCACCGTGAGCAGTCCATGAGCAGCGTTCCCCCATGGCTTCTGCACCAGTGCCTGCCTGCAGGTTCCTGCCTTACATACCTGTTATGACTTCCCTTGATGATGCAAACTGTAAGCTAAATAAACCCTCTTCTCCTCCTCCCCGGTTTGCTTTTGGCCATGGTTTTTTCATAGCAATCCATAGACAGCAAACTAGGGCAGGTTGCAAACCATGGTATCACGGACAGTGGTCCTAACCTCTCGCTCAGCCCCATTCGGCATTGAAATGAGCATGAAGCAGTCTTGCTTTGAATTAAGGCACAGGAATTTGAGAGATTTGTGCCTTATCAGATCACTGGCTTTGCATAAGAGAAAGATCAGAATGGCTTAGGTGGGGGGGGGGGCAATCATTTAGTTTCATGGACAACTTTTCGCATGCACTAGGAATATCACGTAAGCACAGAGAAGAAGGAACAGGTGATTCACAGACTGTGATCTTCTGTTCCCAGGATCTTTGTCACACAGACATGGCTCTGAGCTGCCAATTCCTCCCCTGGAGATAGACAAGTCTAAGAGCTACCTGGGCCATAGGTTCAAGGCTCACCCAGAGTGCAAAGCAGTGATGGTGACTCTCAGAAGGCTGCACACAGTGCTACCTTGTATCTGTCGTCAAGTACTTTGTCTTCCATCAGTAGGGTAGCTCTTTCCTCAGGGGAGGTCTCAATGCTCAGGGTGACTTGCTGGCCAATCCCCGGACTCCCTTCTGCAGTGAAGGGGTCTTTGGGATCAGTTGAAGGGCCAGTTGATGGGCTGTGGAAGAGAGACAAGCTTTCACTTCCTGCTTTCCCCCAGGCTCCCACTGAACTGGCAGTCCCCCCCCCCCCCCCCCCCCCCCCCCAACGCTGAACTAGGTAGAACACTGAAGTTGCTTTTAGTAAAACACACAATTTCTTCTTGGTCCTATTACATGTTGAGTCTTGCGTCTTTGCATCAGAGTAAATACCTGGACCTCTAGGGGTCCCTCCAGGACCTGCTCCCTGAACAGGGTCACCAGTGAGTGTCTCTTCCCTTTATAGTCACACCTACAGCCACTCCTTTGTGTCTTTGTTTGATATCTGGCCTATCACCTCTCTAGACCACACTGGGAGGGGCAGGGACAATCTGAATAAATTGTTTCCTTCCTTCCTTTCTTCCCTTTTTCTTTCCTTTCCTTCCTCCCTTCTTTCATCTCTCCCTTCCTCTCCCTCCCTGCCTCTCTCTCCTTTCTTTCTTTCTTTCTTTCTTTCTTTCTTTCTTTCTTTCACAGTGTCTCAGGTATCCCAGACTGATCTCAAACCTCTAAGTAGCCAAGGATGACCTGGAACCCCTAAGCCTCCTGTCTCCACCCCATTATACTAGGATTACTAGGTTGTACCCCCATACTCAGTCACAAAACCTATCTTGTCTGCAGCGATTCCTCTCTTCCTGTCCCTTCCCCATTCTCCTCCCTCTTCTCTCTCTGTATGTATATGTATACGTGTGTGTGTGTGTGTGTGTGTGTGTGTGTGTGTGTGTGTGTGTCTGGCACATGTGTGTTGCTTGCCTATAATCACACATTCAGAAGCCAGAAGATGACACCGTCATTCCACTCCATCACTCTGCATTTATTCCCTTGAGACAGGGTCTCTCTCTAAGCTTAGAGCTAGGCTGGCAGCCAACAAAGTCCCAGGGATCCTCCTGCCTCTGCCTCCCACAGTGGGGCCACACCTGCCTTTTTCTGTGCATTCTGGGGATTCAAACTCAGGTCCTCATGCTTGAATAGCCAGTGCTCTTACCCACTGAGCCACCTCCCCCATCCCAGTTTTCCTAATCCTTCTGTAGACCCCAGAGCTCTGGTTAGCTCTGTATGAAGCCTGCTAGCTGGGCTGCTTCCAGGGCCACTTCTTCAGCCTAGGTGGCAGTCCCTTATAACACACGCACAGAATACATTGTGAAAACAGGAAGTTGTTATACAATGGGTGTTTTCCAGGGCTTGACACATAGCTGTGACTCCATGCCTGGTAGTTTCCACCGCTTGGGTCACTGCTGTCACTTGTCCAGATTTAGGGTTTTCCAAAGCAGGTCCCTAAAGAAGCAGATCCTGAGAATTACTGGGATTTAAGATGTAAGAAAGATGCCCTTGAATCTGGACTGGACGTAGCTACTTCCCTCTAAGGAACACAATTAAGAAAGAGTAAAGACTACGGTACTGATATACACTTTTAATCCCAGCACTCTGTGCACTTCTGTGAGTTCGAGGCCAGCCTGGTCTATGCAGCAAATTCCCAATTAGCCCGAGCTACATAGTCAGCCCTTGTTGCAAAAGCAAACATCCTTGAACCCCCATCTCACATCCAGGGTCTCTGAGAGGGTTCGTTCTAGGTGGATCCTACAACCACGTCAGATCTTCAAATACCCCTGCAGCGAACAACAGAGACCGCCAGCTAGCAGCCACACAGCAGGCATGGGAGTGGGTAGTCTGGCCCGACCAACAGTTAGAGGAGCACATGGCCCTGGCTGCCCCCCCTCCCAGTCTAGCCTCCAGAGAGAAACTGATCCACACACCTAACTGAATCAGAATCCTTCCCCCAACATGAAAGAATACATACTTGTGTTTTTCAGTTGCTACATTTGGAGATAACTTGTTACCTGGCAATAAATAGCTGATACACTCTGCTAGAGAGTAGATTCCTATACAGGCCAACTGAGAACTCAGTCCTCTGGGAAATTTAGAGTATGCCTTGGAGTTAGGCCCACTCCCAACTGCATTTGTACAGGTTACTCCCAAGATTACCCCAAAAGCATTTCCACCTTCTGAGTCACTCACTGAGGCCCAGCAGGCTCTACAGGCCACCCCTGAATGGTGAGTATGAGGTGGACAGAGATGGTGGCAAATGACCAATTTTCAGATGGCTCAAAACCCACAAGTGCATTCCATTTCCATATAAACAAGCCGTGAACATGCTCACTGATAGCCGCGGGGATGACTCAGAGCATAAAGCATTTGGTCGCAAGCCTAAGATTGAAGTTCAACCTCCAGATTTCGTGGGGAAAAAAATAACACAGGTATAGCAATGCATGCTAATCACCCCAGGTATGGAGAGGCAGAGACAGGGACATGGCTCCTGAGGAAAATACTCTAGGTTGTCTTCTGGCTTCTGTATGCTTACACACATGTGCGCATGCACTTAAATACACACTATGCGCATACACATGCACACGCAGCATACACACACCCATGCATGCTTGCACGCATGTACACAGAGTGTGTACACAAACGTGCACGCACACACATTATGTATCCACACACACACACATGCACACATGCATACACATGTATATATGCATAGAGTATATATACACTCACACAAATGCAAGTGCACACACAAAGTGTACACACAGACATACACACACACACACACACACCCATACACAGCATGTATACACACACATGCACATAGTGTATGACCAAGGCAGTTTCTTTTGCGGGCTCCTTGAATGTGCTTCTTAAAAACAAACCCACAGATTACAAAATGTCTTGCCTGGGGAAGGTAAAAAGCCTCCCCTCTCCTTTTCTTTGTTTTATTCATTGAATTTACTGGTTAGTGAGAACCTCAAGAGCAGCACACAAAATAGCGCTGTGGGGGGACAGCGCAGTGGCAGAACGTTTGCCTGAAACATAGCAGTCCTCTCCGACACGGCACGCAGCGTGGCACAATTAAGCAGCGGGGTCCCACAGAGCCACATTTTTTTTTATATTGCCCTCGTAAAATACCCAATATCGAACTTTATAAATTACATCGATGCCTTTGAACAAACAGCGCGTTCTTTTTAATAAATAAAACGTTGGAAAATTATTTCCTGGATGTGCGCTTTGGACGTTAATAACTGGCTTCAAATGAAATTCTGCTTCGGAGCGATAAGCAAATGTAATTGCCGTAAACTCAAACAGCCTGCAAGGGCTTTACCTGCTCCAGCAAGAGAACCAAAGACTGAGCTCATGTAGCCATCAAGATATATAACCTGAGACTCTGAATAAACCCAATTCCATCTCAAAACACAGAGAGCTCAGAAACTCAGGCCCAAGGACATAAATAGAAGGTATTTCCTGGAATTAGTTTCGTATGCTTTTATACATTGCACTTATCAATTGATCTGACATGCTATCTTAGCCACTTTAAAAATTACGTACCCCGAGTCTAAAAACACAAGCTTTCATGACGTCTGGTGCTCCGAGGTACAAAAGGCATAAACTTACTTATTTTAAGGTTAAAAATGTCAATATTTCCACATCATTAAAAATAATAATTGAAATATTATAAATTATTATAAATCTCATTCAATTCCTTAGGCATGAGTCAGCCAGCTTCTGCATGAGGGACCACAGACAGTGACCACTTATTTTCTCATGCCCAGAATGGTTTAACATTTTTTTTCTTTAATTTGTGTGTGGGGGTGTGTGCATGTGCATACATGTATATGTGTTTGTGTACAGAGGCCAGAGGACAATTTCCTTTAGGATAGGATATCTCTCTTGCACCAGAGTTCACTGATTGAGGTAAGTGGGTTGGCTAGAGAGCCCCAGGGATCTGCCTGTCTGGGATTACAGATACACACAGGGGCCAAGATGCTTACACAGGTCCCAGGGCTCGAACTCAGGTCTTCGTGTTTGTGTGACTAGTACTTCACCAAAGGAGCCATCTTCCCAGGCCCTGGTTTCACATCCTTAAATGATTGGAGGGGAAAGAAGAGTATAAGAAGAATATTTTGTGATTATGTAATAATTATACAGAATTCAAATTTCAGCAACATTTCTGTCTTAGTCAGGGTTCCTATTGTTGGGATGAAACACCATGACCAAAGCAAGTTGGGAAGGAAAGGGTTTATTTGGCTTATACTCCCATATCATGGCCCATCCCTGAAAAAAGTCAGGACAGGAACTCAAGCAGGGCAGGAACCTGGAGGCAGGAGCTGATGCAGAGGCCATGGAGGGTGCTGCTCACTGACTTGCTCCTCATGGCTGCTCAGCCGCTTTCTTATAGAACCCAGGATCAGCAGCCCAGGGGTGGCTTCACCCACAATGGGCTGAGCTGTCCCATATCAATCATTAAATAAGAAAACGCCCTGCAGTTGGGTCTGCCTTTCAGATGACTACAGCCTGTATTAAATTAAACCCAGCAAGCTAGCCAACCCGGCACCCATAGATAAATTTCGATGGGCACTCAAGCAAACTTTCGTCTGCATACTATTTTGGTAGTTTTACATTGCCGCCACAAAGCTGAGCTGTTGAGACCAAGGTCTCATGGCCCTTCCAGGAGAGGCATGCAAGCATGCAGCCCCTGATCCGCCCTCCTCGGTCTCTGCTCTGAAGATTTAAAAGAGGACCATGTGTGGAGAGCCTCCTCTACAATCAAGGGTCTCTTTGAAAGCTGAACTGACCTTGGGAAGAGAGGACTAGCCATTGGTGGCTCCGTATCTATGGAAACCAATCTTGTGTCCCTGAAGGTCTCAGTTGTCCCCTTCGGAGTCAATCTGCCAGAGATAGGGCTGATAAAGACCATCACCAGTTCCTTCACTTCACCCTCTCAGGACACCGTTGTGGAAGGACAGACACAGAACACTCGAATATAAAACACATCCCCTGTGCCCTCACAGGCTCTTGGAATTGAAGCCAGTTTGGGGGAGGTTATGGAATCTTTGGGGTTTGGGGCCTCACTAGGCAGCTAGACGTGGACCTTGAGGGCGACTTCTGCCCTGGGTTCCACGCTAGTTCTGTTTCCTGCTTGGCAGCAACATGAGCTGTGGCTTCATGCGCCATCTGCTTTGGATGATGTGGGCTCACACCCTATTCCCTCCCTTCATGCTTTACAACACCCCCACTTTACATGGGGCTCAGAACTCAGGGTATCTATCATGTTTGTAAGACAGACATTTTGCCCTCTGAGCTGTCTCCCAGTCTATAGGTAAACTTCAACGCCACACCTGTGTGTTCCTCTTTAAATAAATCCAATGACCGGACACTTCTCTTGTTTCCTAGTGCGTTCAGCCCATTATAAATAGCACAGATGAATGTTGGTAGTGTCAGATCCATGCAGATTTTCTTGGCTGCCATCTCCGAGTAGGCATAGACAATAACGACTTTAAAGATCTCTTTTATTGATGTGTGTGCGCATGCGCCTATGCATGTGTGGAGGCCAGAAAAAGATCGGGTCCCTCCGAGTAGACCCAGGCATTTTGGGGATGCCCAGCTTCTTAGATGGGCCCCAGGGTCCAAACTCCACTCCTCACAATTATGAAGTGAGCCTGTGTAACCAAGGAATCAACTCTTTAGTAGCCAAAGCTTTTTGACTTATATCACAAGACCACTTTTGACAAAGCTCCTTTCCTGGACCATTATACAATGGTGACTGTCACATGCCCGTGTAGGCATGCTGGTGTGCGCACATACAGCCAACATTTACTGAGGATCTAAACACTTTGTAGAAATTGGGATGTAAGTGAAGAAACGATAGACAAAGATATCTACTCTATGAGGTTCATCTGAGAAGGAAGGAAAAGAGAGGAGACAAGAGGGGAGGGGCGAGGGAAGGGGAGGGGGAGGAGATAGGAGAGGGGTGAGAGAAGGGGAGGAGATAGGGGAGGAGTGAAGGAAGGGGAGGGGAAGGGGGTGGGGGAGAGGGAAGAGATGGGGAAGAGGGAGGGAAAGCAAAGGAAGATAAAGCCAGCTGGCCTAGGTCTGAAAAAGCATGGGATATATCCAGACTAGCTGAACATAGCGGACAATGAGGAATACTGAGAATTCAAGAACAATTGCAGTGGGTTTTTGATCCTACTGCACGTACTGGCTTTGTGGGAGCCTAGGCAGTTTGGATGCTCACCTTACGAGACCTGGATAGAGGTGGGCAGTCCTTGGGCTTCCCACAGGTCAGGGAACCCTGATTGCTCTTCGAGCAGTTGAGGGAGGGGGACTTGATCGGGGGAGGGGGAGGGAAATGGGAAGCGGTTGCGGGGACGAGGCAGAAATCCTTAATAAATAAATAAATAAATAAATTTAAATAAAAAAAAAAGAATGGGAAGCAAACATAACCAACCAGCTTCTTGATAGGTAACAAATGGGTGCAAAGGTAGGAGTCGAGGGATTAATAGTCTCTTGAAAGGAGTCAAACAAAGGTTTTATTTTTTTCCATCAACGATGACCAGGATGACAGATCAGAGCCTGGCGCCCACCACATGCGTCAGACTCCTCTCAGGGGCTCCGTTATTTATCTGTTCAGGCTCTTGTTTTTTCCCCTGCTTTAAAGTGAAATGCGCAAACAGTCTCACTTCAAAGGGGAAAAAAATCCTCATAAATGTCATTTTACTGCCGGCCTAGAATAACAACAACCGGCTCTAAAAGCAGGGAGGTGGACGTGAGGTCCCCCAGAGCAGCTGTGACTAAGAGGGGACGCACACGTGGTTGGATTCTGGAGGCGGGAGAGTCAGGCTGCCAAACCTAGATGGGTTTATCCCTGTAGCAGCTCAGAGCAGGCATCAAAGTCCAAATCCCTGATCCACCCCCTCTTTTTAATTTTTATTTTATTTATTTTCATTGTATTTATCTCTGTGTGTACATACCTGCCGTGTACACAGGACCTCAATTGCCAGTTCTCACTTTCTACCTTATGTGAGACACAGTCCCCAGTTCTGTGTACCCAAGCCTGCTTCTGGGGAGTCTCTTGTCTGTGTGCCCCATCTCGTCATAGGAGTACTAGGGTTAGAGACAAGTGATGCTTTTTCAGATGCAGAGAATCAAACTCAAATGTCTAGGGCTTCACCTACTTAGCCACCTCCCCAGATCCCCAGATCCCCTTCCTTTTGTCCAGGCATGTGCTCTTCAATCTGCAGTGGGAATGAGTTAATAATGACCATCACAAGGGATCACTGGAAGATCCTTCTACACCAGCAAATTATCAGATAGCCTGTGTCCAGCATCTCCTCTACCACATGGCTCTTTAGCAGATCATAACATATATTAGCCACTGTCTGGGGGCTTCTTACAGAAGAACAGAGCTGTGACTCACTGCCCTGCTCTCGTCAGAGGATTTGGGGAGTAGTGTTATCTCACGTCTGTGGACATGGAGTTTTTAAGTTATCAGATGTGAGGCAGGTCTCCCTAGGTAAACTGGGAAGTAGTCTACAGTCTAAACAAGTGAGCCAACATATAGACCAGAGACCCGAGAGTTCTTCCTGCAAACCTTCTGGGACAGAAGTGGTAAAAGCTCACTACCCACACTATCAGCCTCCCTTGCAGCTATGAGACAAGGCTTCATTTGGGGAGCATCTGTATCTACAGTGGAGACTTTAGAAACATTCTAATTTTATTGTTAAGAAACAGCTACATTAGAAGGCTCCTTCCTCTTGCCTTTCCTCCTTCTCTCTCCACCTTCCCCTGCCCCAATCTTGTGGCCATGAATGTAAAGCTGAGAGAAGAACGGGAGACACCACTCAGTCAGTAAAGCGCTTGTCTCACAAGGATGAGGACGTGAGCGTCCATTCCCAAAATGTGTGTAAACAGCTAGTCATGATGGTGTGCACGTGTAATCTCAGCGATGGCAGGATGGGAAGCAGAAAGAGGCGCAGTCCTGGAAGCTCTCAGGCCAGCCAGTCTGGTTCTGGTGTCGAGATTTCAAGCCAATAAAGGACTTTGTTTCAAACAAAGTGGACTAGCTAAGGACTGTCACTCAAGTTTATCCCCTGACCTCTGCACACACTGTGCATGCACACACCAGTGTGCACCACCTCCATACAAATGCACACATACACAAGAGAAGCAAATCCATCCACGGCAGTTTCCGGAAGAATAATGACGCTGTGCCAACACTACCACCTGCCCACCAAGGGCCACCAGCTTCTGAGGCTGTTGGTGATGTGAGCTGCCATCTTCATGTCTCCTCTGAGCTGCAGTTGTCCTAACTACTACACAGTGGGAGAGAGAGAGAGAGAGAGAGAGAGAGAGAGAGAGAGAGAGAGAGAGAGACAGAGAGAGCCTTCCTTGCCTTGTACCAGACTCCCCAGATCCATCACGGCTGGAAGCAGTCTGGATAGTTTGTGGGAGGATGTTGGCTTCTGCTTTGCCAATGGCAAGAAAGATATTTCCTGAGAAATAGGTGGACCTCTGAATGAGAAATGTCTTCCATAGGCTTGGGCATTTGCCTACTTGGTCACCAGTTAGTGGCACTATTTGGGGCAGGTTTAGAAGGCACGGTTTTGGGGAAGGAAGTACAGGGCAGGCTCTGAGGGTGTATATCTGCGCTCTACTTCCGGTTCTCTCCTCCTGGCCCTTCTCCACACTCTGCCCTTCCCTCCCCCTCCCCTTCTCCCTCTCCTTCCCTCCTCTGTGCTTCATGCTGGAGACTGGAGACCCTCGCTGCTAGGCCTTTCCACTGTGGTGGATTCTTAGCTGCTTTCGATCCCAGTGTTTCATGACAGCGGCAATGAGCAAACCCTTCCCAGTGGGCAGGGAGAGATGGATCTGCCCTCTGCGCCTGCTCAGGCCATTTCCCTTCCACCATTCCAGAGCACTGAGAGAGGTGACATCTGACATTCTGGCCTCGTTGGGGAAGGAAAACCCTGATCACCATAGTCCCCCTTCCTCACACTGAGGACCTGAGATCGATTCGCTTTGGGGGTCTGGAAAGTTCCTCACAGACATATGTCTGAGTTTCCCAAACACTCCTTCCTCAAGCTTTCTGCTGGTTGTTGCAGGAAGTCCAGAGATCTTTGGGTGTTATGGCAGACCCTGCCTCTCATGTGCATGGCTCGTGAGGAATCACATGCTACAACCACACACCTGAGAAGGCAGGTATGCTGATGCGCACGGATGACCCCAGGGCCCCTCCCACAATAATTACCAGCCCAAAGCGTTTGCTGAATGACTGTGTAAAGGAAGACATGAAGTAAGTAAGTGATGAATGAGAACCTCACTCTAGTTTGATGGACAGATGTGTTTGTCATAAACATCACACACACACACACACTCACACTCAACACACAAATTAAAAAAACTTGGTATAAGTTTAATTATTAAAAAAATAGCGAAATCTCTGCAGGAAATGGGGGGAGACTGGAAGTGAATTCAGCAAAATGCAGAGGGAAGTTAAATCCAGCCATGGAGAAGCTGATCAGTGATTCGTCAGTCTCTGGTACCTAGTCTCACGGCTCCATTTCCTACTAAGGACCTGGGTTGTGGGTTTCATTAGAGGGAAATGCTCGGCTTTGTTTGAAGAAAGAAAACTTGAACAGAACAGAGCTTTGAATGACCAGGCCCATGAACTTCTCACAGCAGAGGAGACAACACTGTCACAGTGGAGGTCACACCATGGGGACACAGAGAACACTACCGCCTTGTGTTACTAGAGCCCAGAGCGATGTCTGGCTTAGGGGGAGGTGCTCCCTCAGAGCCTGGGGATGGGAGAAGATGAGGGAAACAGGGAGGAGAGGAGAAAGTGTGGGGGAGGGAGGATAGATGGGGACAGGAAGGGAAGGAGGGAAGGGTGGCTTGGCGAGAAGAAAAAGGGAGGAAAGGGGAAGGAAGGGAGGGAGGGACTCTCTGGAGGGAGGGAGGGAGGGAGGGAGGGAGGGAGGGAGGGAGGGAGGGACTCTCTGGAGGGAGGGAGGAAGGGAGGGAGGGAGGGAGGGACTCTCTGGAGGGAGGCAGGGAGGTACTCTCTGGAGGGAGGGAGGAAGGGAGGGAGGGAGGGAGAAGGGGAAGGAAAGAGGAAGAGAGAGAGGAGGAGGAGGTACCTGTGAGAAGATGTCTCATCCCCCACAGATCCTTGGCCTCTGACCTGCTCCTGGACAGGGTGTGGCAGTCCTGTGCACAAGGTCAGGCCTTGGTTCATGGCAAGTACAACAGCCCCATGTCTGTAAGCTAAGGGAACACAAGGACCTTCGGCCTCTGTGCCTTCCTTCGTGGCCCCTCCATACTGTGGTCAGTTACGGTGGCTGCATAGCAACCTGGAGACATGGATAAGCACAGGGCTAGTGCCAGAGATTCAGGACACAGTTACACACAAAGCTGTTGACTGGTAGAGATCCCACACCTTATACCATGTATGTGGTATGTTTAAGTGTGAACATTTATGTGTGTGGAGGCCAGAGGTCAAGCCCTGTGCCATGCCTAAGGAAGCAACCACGTTGATGTTTCTAACAGGGTTCCTTATTTCCCTGAAACTTACCAAGTTGTCTAAACCACTGCCCAGCGAGCCCTGGCGATCCACATCCCCATGACTTCAGTGGTGGTGTCTAAGCTGAAATCACCATGTGGAGCTTTTCTTAACATGAGTGTTGAGGGATTAGACTCAGGCCCTCATGTCTGTGTGACAGGCACTGAACCAGCTTCAGTCCTTAAACTTTTTTGTTGGTTTGTATCAGGAGTGGAACCCAGGTTCTCTGCATGCAAGCATTCCACCACCGAACCCGAAGGCTCAGACCTTCGTCTCTCTACTGCATGTGTTCCCAGAAGAGCATTTGGATCTGAAAAGAGGACGCCTCTGAGGCTGAGGCTCAGCAGAGACGACCCTCAGTTCCTATGGCGCAGCCACTCTGTTCCACGAGCATGCGCCAAGGCCTCTCCCACTGGAGAAGAAAGTCTATCTGCGGGAGGGGAGAGGCACAGTTCCCCCAGGGTCAGGGTAATTGTGTGTGATTAATGGCCAATCTCTTAGTAAGCCCCCACACAAGGGCTCCCAGCCACACACTCTCCCAGTGAATTCAGAAGACCGAGCCTGCCCTCTCTACCAGCACTCAGCTCTGGAAAAGAGTTTTGTAACCCCAATTAGCACAATTTTCCTACGGTGAGCTGACCTAGGAACTAGCCATGTTTGCTCCTTTTTAATGAGGACAAAAAGTTCACAGGGAAGAAAGAAGAATTTGAAGATCATCCATCATGAACCTAGTCCTGTGTCATCCTTTATGAAAAGTTCTTTCGGTGTTCAACCCCTATCTGCCATGATAGTCCCCATTTCCCAGACAAGAAAACTGAGGCACAGAGAGCATGAGTCCTTTATTCCATACAGTAAATGGCAAAGGCAGGATTTGAACTTGGTTCATCTGACTCTCTGCAGTAGTTTCTCCGAGAAATCCTATTGGCTTTTTTGTTTTAGAAACGACTTCCTGTCTTTGTCCTGGTCATCAGCCACCCCACCCCCATCTGTTGACAACCGAGTGTGAAACCACTGATCTGTCCCCACCCCAGTGGCTGCTGTCGGGTCATCCTCCTGTCCACAATCCTGAGCCATCTCGGTCACGCTTACTTCCTCTCATGTCACCAAGCATACTCTGTGTCTACATCTTCCTGTGCAATAGTACCTGCTGTGTCCCCTGCTGTGTCCCCACAAGGCCATATTGTCCACCTTCAGGAATGACAACTCACACAGCACATCCTCTTCCACTGCACAGAGAAGCCCAGTATCAAAACCGAAGTCAGCCAGCCCGTATGCCGTGGTTCAAATGAGGCCTGCCACGTGGCATAATTTTCCCCGTTCTGAGGTTGAGCATAGGCATTCTTTATGAAAAATGACCATGATAGGACCTAAGACGAGACTCATTATTTGTTGTGGAACATTAGGGTGAGATGTATCACATCCGTTTATGCTGTAGAATATTTGTTTAAGGATGCAAAGATGTATTGCATTTTTTATGCTGCATTTGTTTAACTCTGTAAAGTTGTGTTACTTTGCCTGTCTAAAACACCTGATTGGTCCAATAAAGAGCTGGGCGTCCAATAGCTAGGCAGGAGAGAGAAATAGGTGGGGCTGGCCTGCAGCAAAGAGAATGAAAAAAAAAGAGGGAGGATCAAGAAAAGGAGGAGAGAAAGACGCCAGGGCCAGCCACACAGCCAGTCGTGGAGTAAGTAAAGAAAGGTATATAGAAGAGAGAAAAGGGTAAAAGTTAAGAAGAGCTGGCTAGAAACAAGCCAAGCTAAGGCTGGGTATTCATAAGCAAGAGTAAGTCTCCGTGTGTGTTTATCTGGGAACTGGGTGGTGGGCCCCTGAAGAACAAAGAGCAAAAAAATAAATAAATAAATAAAACAAAATCCAACCACAGGAGCTGGCTCAATCACAGCTGGATTTTGGATCGGTTGTACCAGGCCGCAGGATGGCTGATTGCCATTGTCCACCTGGCTGAACTGAGAATGCTCGATGAAACCCCCCGCCACACACACACACACACACTGAGAATGTTCCCAGAAAGAGGTAGCAGAGGATGGAAGACCCATTCAAAATGTGGACAGCCCCATCTCATGGGTTAGAGTCCCGGACTGTGAACATCTGGCCCTCCAATCCACGTCAGGGAGCACGTTCTGTGCTCTGTGAACATAGACCTTCCTGTCACGTCAGGGAGCATGCTGAGGGATACAGCGTTGTCCTTACAGACCTTGGCAGCAGCCACTCTTTAGTCCCAGCTTACAGAGGGAAAAACTGAGACTGGGAACTGAGGCCGGCTGCTCAGAGCTTTTGCCAATAGTCAGTAGCGCTGCGGTTCAGACAGAGATGTGGAAGGCCCCACTTTACCCCTCAGGTCAGGGACAGTTATTTCCTACCCTCTAGGTTTCTTTTTCTTCGTTAACATTTGTGTCATGTGTAATGGACCTGCTTTGCTGATTTCCCTGAGGTGGTACACCTCAAAACCAAGATGGCATCATCACACAGAACGGAGAGCCTGCTGTAACAGTGGGATGATGTCTGCACTCTCCAGAACCCAATGAGAAAAGAAACCCCTAAAACATTTCAATACAGAGGAGCTGAACATGGACTCTGCCTGGCTCATAGAAGTGCTGAGAAGCCTGTGGGAATGACTGACACAGCCCAGAGGTCAGCCACAACTGGGGTCACTGTGATTTCACCCTTGGTCTGGAGGGACAAAAGGAGGAGGGGTCCCCAGAGCCAGAAACTGGAGCATCTGTGGGCACTAGAGCCCAGGCAGGGGCTTCCCGAGGAACCAAGGCTGTGCACTGTGTAGTCTGGAGGTGGGTGAGACAGGGATCAGAGGGTACAGCTGCTGGAGATGCCCCTAGAAACAGAAGCTGTGCACCCCACTTCTCTTTTCCATACTCCAGTTCTATCCCATTGGCCCGCCACTTCCTGAAGCCCAAGAAACAGGGTTGGCCGTAATGTAGAGCCTGGCACAGCAGAGAAAAGGCAGAAGGCTCCCAGCAGAGTGCTGGTGACCACATGGACGATACAAAAGATGCCCACAGAGAGCTCCATGCCCTTGATTCCAGGGAGAGGAGACCAGACATGGACTCCAAAGAGCACCCTTTGCTCTTCTCCCGCACAGCCACAGCAAAGAGGTAAGACGAGGGAAAAGCCCCTAGCGGTGGATGCCGCATCTGGAGATAAATCCTTGACTGTGCAATGATGGGGGAAGGCTATCAAGTGAAGCTGTACGGACTTGTGTTCATGGGATGAACTGTTTTCATCTTAAAATAGAGGCAGCCTGGGGACCATGAAAATGACTTACAGGCTTCGTGCGGTCACTGCTGCAGAGACTTCGAGGAGCACAGCACGGAGACCAAAAATGACACTGTCCCCAGGCTCTCCCAACCAGAGGCTGACAGCCATCCTAGAGTCTAGAGTCAGCTGCCTCCTGCTTGAGGGTGTCACTGGCCCGAGTAGGCGACATCTGCTGGAGGCTATGTTTCCCACTTTTCTATCCATCTAAGCTCCGGTCTTGATTCTGTCCTCTGAGCCAAGGTCCTGCAGAGTGCCCACGGGCTCTCCCCTGCCCAGAACATGCTTCTCCACTGGTCCTGTTGTTCCCAGGTGGCTTCTGAGTGGAAAGACAGAAGATTTCGCATGGAGGGACACATGTCCCTGCTTCCCTGGACTGGGATAACGCCTTAGTTCTGGGATCGCAGGTATGGCCCACTCCACCTGGCGCAACTTTTTAATTAACGTCAGTTTGTCCTTCTCAATCAGCACTCCTTGATTCTCCCGTTCGTCCACCCTGGGCTGTTCCATGACTTGGGCATTTTAACTCGCAGTTGCTGGATTTAGCTAGCCATCAGTGCCCTCTCGGGTCTGTGAAGCCGCACTAGACCCTCGACATTTAGGTTTGGGTGTATACGATCTCAAGCTCAAATCATTGACTTTTTAACAGACTCCCAGCCGCCTTCTCTCTCATGTGAATGCAGCTCAGAGGCAGGAAGCGAAGGGGTCCTGTCCCGCCTAACTTTCGACCCAGATCTAAGCAGCTGCCCACATTGTCTTCATTGCCTTTAACTTCCTGCCTCACAGGCCAACATGGCTGCTTTGTCCCCAGCCTTCATGGCTGCTTTCCAACCGTATGGAAGGAAAAAGTAAAGAAAAGGCAAAGGGCTCCTTCCAGCTGTCTCTCAAAGACATTAACTACACACCACACCCTGCCAGAAGAAAGCCTGGGAGACTGTTCTTATTGCCAACACCTAGTGCCCAGCTAAACACGGATGGTCTGCTACTGCTGAAGAGGCATCACCAAAGGAACACCTATCTCTACTTTGGTGTTCAGCTAGTCCACATAACCACGGGCAGATTGTCTCTGCCTGCTATGGAAATGCATAGAGACCCAGTTTAAGTTAAGGGTGGTGCAGTGTGCAGCCAGATTCATCTATCTAAACATCCACCGCTCATCAGCCAATAAACATTTCCGTACCATCTGTGTCAGAGCAGACTGGGCAAGGTGCACTAATTCAGCATGAGCTCAGGGCTGAGGACCCCCACAAAGCCTCAGGATCTTCTTCACTAGAGCCCCTACATAGCCCTAACAATACATACTTCCGCTAGCACGCCCTTCACGAGCTTCCAGAACTCTCGAGCATCTCCAGACCCGACTTCCTAGAGCTGTTCTTGTCTGGATAACGTCAGAGAGGTCTGCTCTGCCCCTCCCCCAATCACGTCCAAGGTCAGAATCCAGCTGGAGGCCTCAAAGGGACAGAAATATTTATGCCACATTCAGGAGACCAAACCAAAGAGATGGGGCTGATGGCTCTTGAAAGGGATCGGGGTGGAATCTCCAGAGATGAGGAACACGACAGTGACCGAGCTCAAAGGGGAAGGGTGAGAAGCGAGGATTAAAGCGGCCCGGCCATCCATTATTTTGATTTGTGTCTTTAAAAAAAGAAAAGAAAGAAAAAAATTAATTTCAAAGGGAATTAAATGAAATGAATTAAGGCCTCATTAGACCCCGACAACCCCAGGAATATTAATCCGTCTTCCATCTTCATTAAGACTCAGCGGCCCGTCCCAGGCTGCGAATGGGGTTCTGTCCTGCCCTGCACCCAATCCCCACCCCGCGGGCCACTCTCCCTTTCATGTTTTTGTTTGACGTCTAAGAAAGACTCATGAGGTGCAGAGTACCATTAACTTCTAAACACACGCGAAATCAGTAGGAGAGTGCAAACATGGGCACCGCCCCCACAACCAACCGACCCTCTCCGACAGCCATCTATCCTCAAGCCCCACCCCCACCCTACCCCCACCCCCAGCTCTGGAGATGAAAAGAAAGGCCTTTGAGAGATGACGGTCCTGAGGAGAGAGGGCTGAATGGACCGGAGGGGGATACGCAGAATAAATGAAAGAATGATTGACGTCTTACTCTGGTCCGGTTCACACATGGTTCTGGGCATTTAATAAACAGGTTGACACCCGGAGTTCCCCTCATTAGGTGAACGCGGAGACCAGGACTACCATAAATCAGGAGGGCAGGTTATCAAAGCATGTGATCTTTAACAGCGTCAGGGCGCCCTCCTGTCTGCTCGTGGAGAGGGAGCAACGTGCAAGCTGTGAAGAATTAGTCCCGGCACCACAATTTAATATACACTCTCCCCCAGGAGGAGCGAGGTGAGGCTGGCCAAGAGAGCTGAGCCAGGTAGCTGCGCATGTGGCTAATGGAGAGATGCAGCTGTTCTGGGGTGCTTGGTAAGGTACTCAAGAGATAAGCCCATGTGTCGCGAGCCCCAACATTGAGGAAGCTGGGAGTGGAGGAACTAGCAGGGGGACGCTAGAACCAGCAAGTTTCCGCTGGAAAGCCCTCATACTGTGCCCCCCCCCCCAGCCTTGCTTCCCAAGAAAATCAAGTGGAAAACTGTCCAGCAATTTCTAACCAGGTTAAAGACGCATCTTTATCGTGAAGGCAAGCATTACTTGTGAGAGAAATGAAAGGATCTGCCCACAGAAGATGCCCACAAACGTTCACAGCAGCTCTGTAGCAGCCCGGGACTGGGACTGTAACATTGTAACCAGACATGAGCTGGAGAACCGAGCACACTGTGGTGTGTCCATACAATGGAATACTACTGAGCAGTATAAAAAGACTCAAGCAACAGATACACCAAATGACAGGGAGGAATCGGAATTGCACAGAGCTGATAGTGAGGGCAGGAAACCAGGCATGGCTAGGTGGATGTCCCGTGACTGCATCTCCATGAACTTTAAAGAGAAAGAAATTAATCTAGGGCAATGAGAGCCAAACCGTAACAAGGCAATGAAGTAGAATTTGGGTGTTAGAGGGCTTTCTAGGGACGTGAGGATGCTACTGTAGAAGCAAATTGATTTGCCAAAAATCACTTAGCACTTGTCTGTCCATCCATCTGTATGTCTATCTATAATATATATTGTCCTAATAAAATATTGCAAATCCCACTAAAGAATGTAACTGTAGATCCTAGAGCCTTCGGACACGGCTGTTTCCTCTACTTGGAATATGCCCTGTCCCCCAGTATCACCACCTCAGAGAGCTTGGCTAGTCAATGTGGCATCAGTCTGATTTTCTGTGAAGTTGGCCAGCAGCTCCTCATTTCTGTCCCCCAAAACACACACACACACTCGCATACAAACTTGCATACATACACCCACAAGCTGCCATTCTGGTTTCTGATCCTCTAGGTCTGTTTCGGAGATTCCACAGAAGCAGAGATATTCTCTCTCTCTCTCTCTCTCTCTCTCTCTCTCTCCCCCCTTCTCCCTCCCTCCCTCCCTCCCTCCCTCTCCTTCTCCCTCTCTCTCCCTGACTGGAAGTTGCATTTTTTAAAGATTCTAAATTCTTAATTCTAGAATGTTCTCAGATGTTAATGGGGAAACTGAGGCCTAGAGAGAAGACGGTGCTTTCGGAGGGAAACTCCATGGTGAAAAGTAATCTGGGGTGTAGAAAGATGTCTGCCCTGGGCTCTGCTGTCCACATCACCACTCTCTCCTGCTTTCTCTTGAGTGATTTCTTCCCTGCCATGGCTAGTGCCATAGCCTAGTTCGTGTTACCCAGCACACACCTGGTTGCGTAAGAGGAGCAGTTCATGGGTATGACCTCCTGCTCACCTGCACACGGCTGAGCGTCCAGGGATGGAGAGGCTGAGGATTTACTTCTTGCTCAGTCCCAGGTTCTATCTATCATATTACATCTCCATGACAGACTGAGGTTCAGCACCACCCGCCTCAGTCTGGGCACTGGAGAACTGACCAATGGGGCTTATCTATAAACTTTCATGAAACGGTCCCCATATGGCATGGAAAGTACCAGGGGGTACATGTTGAAGTCTCAGAGAGGGGTGGTCCCGGGTAAGAGGCCCTCCAAGACCAAGCAGTCATCTGCATTTGGGGTTCTAGAATCCTCAGCATTCCCAGTGTAGCTGAACTGACTTAATGAGGTGAGGGGTCCAACCAGAAATCCCAGCCGTACTCTTGGTTAAACCACGAGGCTGATAAAAGTGAGCTCCAAGTCACGAAGACCCAGGTTCCGGCTACTGAGGATAAATAGGCTTAATCTAGCACTCAAGGGAATCAAGAGTTTGAGGCAGCCTGGGCTACAAAATGAGACTCTGGGTCAAACATCAACCAAATAATGAAATTGCCAATAGAAAAAAATCTATTCCTTTGCGTAAGAGAACAGGGCATCTGTGTTAGCTACTTTCCTGTTATTATGGCCAACTATCAAATGGCCATGTAAGGGCAGGGACATTTATTGTGACTCTAGGTCCAGAGAGTTTAATTCATTCTGGTGAGGAAGGACTAAATCCAGAAAACCCTCACACTGAGATCCTTCACTTGCCCTAGGGAGGCGGCTCAGTCAGTAAGTGCCTCCCAAAGGAACCTGAGTTTGGGGATAGAGGGACAGCTCAGACATTAAGAGCACTGGCTGATCTTCCAGAAGACCCAGGTTCAATTCCTAGCAATAACACAATGGCTCACAACCAGTTCTACTGCATCAAAGACCCTTTTCTGACTTCTATGGGCATCAGACACATGCATGGTTGGTACACATACATACATGGAGGGAAGCACAATTAGGATAAGTAAATCCTTTAAAATAAAAATTAGCCTGAGTTTGAGACTCATATAAAAGCTAGACATGGTCAGAGTGATCTGAACCTTCAGCGCTGGGGAGACAGAGAAGGGTGGCTCCTTGGGTTTCACTGGCCAGCCAGCATTAGGGTCAGTGAGAAAGTCTGTCTCAAAGTGTAAGAGCAGAGAGTGATTGGGGAAGATGCCTAATGCCAATCTCTGGCCTCCACACAAGTGCACACACACACATGCACACGTACACACACACACCACCCCTCCCAGAAAGACCACTCACATTTGCAAATTCCTTTTCCACATAAGCCCGAATGCATTCTAGATCCCAGATAGACTCTTGAGTTGAGCATTAGACCCACTACAGATGCAGACTGCACCAGCTTCCCCACTCTGCCACTTAGATGGGCTAGCTGAGTGGCATCGAGCCTCCTCCAGCCATGCAGAGACAAGTCTTGCTGCTTCTCCTCTCCCGCACTCCTTCCTCTTCTCAGAGCTCAGCAAGTTGGCCATTTCACTCAGAAACAGAAAAAAGGCACAGATTCAACCAAATCAATTAGATAAATGACATTTTATTCAGAATGAAAAATCGACCACTCATTTTCAACACGTAGCTTTGCATGCCTCCATGACATTGAAGTTAAATAGAAATTCTTTAGGATTCCATTATGTTAAAGCATCGTGTTGCTCTGACTTTTTAAAAGAAAAGAAAAAAAGACCTGTAAATGAAAAGCACAGCTTACAAAAGAGCTAACTGTGGAAGCGACTACTTACAGAAGAATCTGTCCTTGACCAGAGAACTCGCGTGCTGATTTATTCCCCGTGACTTAAATCACAAGGGACAAGAATAAATGCGGAAGAGAAGCAATTGAGGGCCCAGAGGAGGTTTTAGTCTCAGCTTTTCCAGTTCTAGCTGGTAGAATCTGCTGCTGGAGGCTCATACCTTGGTGTCCCTACTACAGGATGAGGGAGGGTCAGAAGAAGTGAGCACAAAGGTCCCTCCCAGCTCTGAGCTTCCCTGGAGCCAAATGTGAAGGGTTTTAAATTTGTTTCTCTAAGTGATCTTTAGTCCCTTCGTTTGGATTGAGTTTAGTAAGTTTTCTGCAGTTAAAATATACAGCATGTTGACCTGGAAAACTAACAGGTCAGTAGAGCTGAGACCAGGGTGTTCCGAATAAAAGACTTGAACAGGAAATGAGCCACTCTGTGCAGGAAGCTGAATCACTGTCTCAAGATGTCACGCTCTGGCTTGTTTCCAAGGCTCCATGTGCATGTGTCTGGTGATGGGTCCAGTGTGGAGTACCGGGGAAGACAAGCCATTGTGGAGCAAGGAAACCCTTTGTGGATACAGGGCCTGGCATTCTGTGTGGAAGAGGGCAGGATAGATGAGAGCTGGATTTTGTGTAGAACTGGGCTTCCGAAGCACTCAGTGACTGTGGCTAGTGACTGTTAGCTGCGTGGGAGGAGATAGCGGTACAGGGGACAGGCTGACTCTTAGAGAACACTGCCCACTGAGAAACAGGAAAGAGGATGACAGAGGCCAAGGGAGAAAGGGCTCCATCACTGCAGATCCAGATGAGCCCATGCCCTGTGCCTGTCACTGGCCACATACCTCCGGCCTTGCTAAGGGGTGCCACCATCTTGCTTCCTGCTCTGGATCTCCTCTGCCTCACCATCCTCCTCTTCCTCCTCTCCCCCCTCCTCTTATTTCTCCTCCTTTTCCTCTCCCCCCTTTAACTCATTGCCACTGTCATCATCACTGCCTTTTCCAGTATTTCATGTTCCAGTAATACACATATACATATATACATGTGCAAATGTGACCACATGCTAAGTGTGTGCACTTCTTTTTTTTTTACAACCCTCAGAATTCTAAGGTGGTGGTTCTTAACCACTTGGCATGTCTTCCTGTCTTTCTCTCCCAGAAAATCCTGGACAGGCTCTGAGTCAGGAAGTATGGGAAGTATCATGGCTAGGTGTGTGTGTGTGTGTGTGTGTGTGTGTGTGTGTGTGTGTTCTTCTAGGTATGCAGCAGCAGTATATTCACATACTTGTACATTTGTGTGGTAGTCAGAGGTCAACCTTGCTTCTCAAACATCTTCCATCTTTTTATTGACACAGGATCTCTCATTGGCTTGGAACTTGCCAACTAGGCTAGGCTGGAGACTCAGTGAGCTCTTGGAATCCTCCTCCCTCTGATTCCTCAGTGCTGAGAGTATAAATTCATCGTTGTGTTCACATGGACTCTGGAGATCAAATCAGGTCCTCATGCTTACAAGACAAACCCATGCTCTAGGGCTGAGGAGTGAGGAGTGGTTCTAACTTCCTGCCAGCTGCTCTCCAGCTTAGACCCCCAATATCCCTCACTGTCACACACTAAGGTCTCTCTAATGAGTTCCAGGAAAGTCCCCCCTTCATGGGAGACATGGAGGTCATAAGTGGGGGGACTTAACACCTTGTACAGAATGAATGCTTGCCGACTATTATTTCTATCAGAATTTAGTAAGAATTATCATGCTAAGCCGGGCGGTGGTGGCGCACGCCTTTAATCCCAGCACTCGGGAGGCAGAGGCAGGCGGATCTCTGTGAGTTCGAGACCAGCCTGGTCTACAGAGCTAGTTCCAGGACAGGCTCCAAAACCACAGAGAAACCCTGTCTCGAAAAACCAAAAAAAAAAAAAAAAAAAAAAGAATTATCATGCTAGTATTTCCAGATTGAAAATCAATACATTATCTGGGGGAGCGTCTCTAACAAGGAAAGGTCATGAGGAAAGTGGAGCAAGTTCCAACTCCATTTTTCTCTCTGAATACACAGCAGCTCCAGGCTGCCCACTGCGTGCGTCTTCATGAGGGGAAGGATGAGTCCACCCACAAGTACAAACAACTGGTTGGGTCTTTGGTGACCCAAACTCTAAGGCTGACTCAGTAAGTCCCTGATTTTTGTCCTTCCTCTGCGGAAGCCTATTCTCAGGGTGCCATCAGCCAGAGCCATCCTGTAAAAACATCAGGTTTACTTATGCCTCTGCCCATCAAACAATGACTTCCTTTCCACTCAAAAGAAAGCAAAGCTTGTGCTTGGCCCTGAAGGCCCCTGCCACCTGCATGCCCTGCCACCCTCCCCTCCCCCAGCATCTCCCCTAGCTAACTGCACAGATTCTCCTTAGTGATATGACCTCCTATATACATGCTCAGGGCCTCTGACTGGTCCTGTCTCCTCCTTGAATGCTCCACTTTGGCAATTCTTTCAAATCTTTGCAAAGCTCCCCCTTCCAATGAGGACTTCACCAGTCACATCACTGACGTCCTTCACCCTGACCCCACGGCCAAGACTCAAGTCTTCTTCATGGAGAATGTGTAGGGGTGGTGGTGCGTTCATATCATGGAGGTCAGAGGTCAGCGTCAGGTTCTTCCTCAGTCACTTTCCCCCTTATTCTTTGAAGCAAAGTCTCTCACTGCCAAGAGGCTGCCTAACTCATCCTCTGGCTTATTAATTCTGTGTATCATCTGCTGTCTCCTCAGAGAATTGTTCTCCCAAAAGAAAAGCATCTTACCACATTTGGGCACGAGAAGGGTGCCTGAGGATGTGGCTAGCTGTGACCATGGGGAGAAGGTTCTAGAAATGTCCACCATCAGTGATGCTGGTAAAGTACCCTGCAGCATACAAGCCAGTCCCCTGCGCTGGATCTCCGGCCCTCGTGTCCATGACACTGAGATGGAGCAGTCAAGCTACAGAAGCTCTTTAGGCCGAGTTCTTCCTCAATTGCTACACCCCAGCATTGAGGAGTCACTTCACCACTACTGGGTGATGAATAAGCCCTTGAAATGGTCCCTAGTGAAGAATTTCCCATTTATTGAGGTTTCAATGAATAAAAAAAATTCCAACTCAAATTAGTAACAGGAAAAAAAAAAGTGCTGTCTCCACAGTGAGACTACTCCAGACCCTTGTGTGGGAAAGGCTCGCTTTTCCTTGGAAGGAGAGATGACCCTTGGTAGCCCCTCCCGGAATTCGCACATTGTGTTCTAAGTTTAACACATCTTGTGCTTTTTTCTACTGAAATCCTTGGCTCCAGCCCATAATATCCTTGCATCCAGGAAACCATTATGACTGGCTAGGGTCAGAGATCACTGCTATTGTAACCCACTTCCTCCATGAGATTTTTAAATTTGGAAAATGTTCTTAACTACTATTGTACATGATGTCAACTGTCTGATAACCTCAGGATTATTTTTATTTGTCTCCTTTGACCACCAAGCCCCCAAAAAGTCTTTAAAAACTTGCTGTGTAGGAGGGGGCTTTCCTCGGTACAAAATGTTAACAAGTATCAAGCCACGGCCAGCCCAGCTGGTATTTTGAGTTCCCAAAGGGCCCTCAAAATGATGCTGCGTATTTTTAAAAAGATGGGGGAAAGCCAAAATTCCAAGGAAGCAGCAATTTTCTGTGATATTAAGGGGTTTGCTGAGAGCCTACGATGTTTCTGGAAAGACCCTCCCATCTTTCACACCAGGAGATGTCAGAGTACTTATAAGCGCACCCTGGTGGTACAACTGAGGCTCCAGAGAGATCTCTGGATTGAAGTAGGGATCACAGAGACGGTCAGGAGGGAGATGGGAAATGCCAAACCCTGGAATTGTAGCCAATAAGTAAGTGGGGAAAGGAAGGCTGCCATTACCAACTGTGGAAAATATTGGGTGGGTTGCCATTTGGTGTAACATGTAGACACGTTAAGGAAGGTCTCCGCCTTAGACATGATGAGAAGCTCAGTAAAAATTACTCTAGTTCATTCTGGGAGTTCAAAGAGTCCTCACTGTTTAAACCCTAGCAGTGTGGCACCAATCCCATCCTCCGTGGGGAGCCTCAGCTGTACACTTTTGTGTGTGAGGGTGGGTGGGTGGGTGCACGGGTGTGGATGAGGGTATGGACACGTGGAAATCAGAGGACAACCTCTGTGTCAGTGCCCAGGTTCTCCCGTGTTTGTTTCAGTCAGGGTCTCTCATTGGTCAAGTGGCCCAGGACCTCCCAGAGATCTGCCTCTCTGCCTACCATCTCACCATGGCTGTGATCACGTACAGCACACCCCGCTGTGCCCGTTTCTTTATGTGGTTCTGGAGTTTATGAGTGCCAGTAGTGCCACCTCCCTAGTCCTGAGCCACATACTCAACCTCTCTGTGACTCAGCTTCCCCTCCACGTTTAGTGGGGCTTTCCCTCCATTTGTAGGGAAGCAGAGCCATCTGATGTCATGTCATTTGTGTGTGTTGAGTCAGGTGACTGATAGCAGCCAATGGGAGGCTGGAGCAGAGTATGTCTGTGGCTGCACAGCTGGAGGGCTTCATCATCAGGGCATGGCCCTCAAGTGACAAATGCCACTCTAGCTGCTGGAGCCTTGGGTACCATGGAGCCCTGTGGCCCAGCTTTGCTGCCTTCTGTCTCCTCACTTCCCTTCCAGTAGTATTTTCTGGAACCCCTTCCTGCCTTCTGCATCTTGCACTCAAACTCCAGTTGCTCAGGAAGCTTTGTACCCTCAAACAGCTCTCCTAACCCACTGGGGAAGGCCCTGCTGGACCCGTCTGGAACTGACTATCCAGAGAAGAGCACAGCCCACTTCCAGGTCATCATGGAAACGGGAGTCCACCTGGCTCTTGGCTCCTATCCAGTTATCTTATGTTTGGGATTGTTGCTTTCAGGTCTAGTTAGGATGATGGAGAAGCAGTACACACTCACAAAGACACACATACACACACATACACATGTACTCACACATATACACATACATGTGCACACACATATGCACAGATACACATATACCATGCACACATGCATACGCTCAGGCACACAAACATACACATACACAAACCACTCACACACATCACATACACACCACATCACACACACACCACATCACACACATACCACATCACATACTCATACCACACACACACACAACACACACATTTATACACACACATACACTACATACCACACATACATACACTCATACCACATACACATACCACACACACACCACGTATACACATACACACCACACACACATCACATACACACACCATACACATACACACCGCACATACACACACCACACACACCATACACATACACATCACACACATACTCCACACACACCACACATACACACCACATACACTCATACCACACACACACACCACACATACACATGACACAATACCACAAACACACAGCACAGACATACACCATACACATACACATCACACACATACACAGTATACATACACACATACGCACACGCTGATGTGCAAAGAGCAGGAACATGTGGGAGAGACAAGTCAGCTGCAGGATCAGTCCCAGTGTGTCTCACCTCTCTGCCGTCTCATGCCGCAGGGATAGTAGGAACCATTCTTATTCACTGCATAAGCACAGGAAGTACCCGGAAAGGGCAAACCCTGTGACAATTGGTACATTTCCCACCTAGCCGGGGTTTGGAGCACAGACTGTACAAGAGCCTGAAGCTCCAGCCCAACCAGGCCATGCGCTGCACAAACTGATCTTCAGCCACCATAAGGACTGAACGAAGGGAAACCCTTCAGTTGTGGGCGGGGAACAGAACCACCTTGAGTGGTTAGTCCTACAACCCTTGGCTGCTGGAAGACTGGGGAAGCTGGTCAAGGTGAAGGAAGCGTGTTAGGACAAATCCACGTGCATCTGCTTAAGGGGTTTCAGGGATTTATGAAGATATGTAAAGGGAAAATATACTCACGAATGCGGGATGTGGTGAATCTAGTTACAGAGTCCTTGGAAAACTGGAAACCAATCACCCATCACACCCTGCTTCATGCCGCCTGACCCGCTCTTCACCTCCCAAGACAGAGCAATCACCCCCCCCCTTCTTTCTACAAGGTCCTGTGGGCAGACAAGAAGCATCACATCTATCAGGCCAGATAGCTCCAGGTCATGGGCCAAGAGAATGCCTGCTACAGAAGAGTCCCACAGTTTCACACCCCGGACTGTGAACAATGGCGCTGGAGGACCAAGGATCTCTGGCTTCCTCTTCTCGCCTGAAGGAGCCACAGCAGACTCATACAGGGCAGTGAGGGGTGGGCGGGTAACGAGTTGGGAGTGACCCTTGACCCTGATGAATGTGGAGGAGAGCATATGCCTTCCTGCTCCCCACTTGCCACAAAGCATAGCTGAACCACCCTGTCTGCCATCTCCCCAGTGTCTCAAAGTATAGGTCGTTGGGTCAAATTATGAAAACACAGCAAATATTAGGAATACATACAAGATTAGAAGAGGCAGAGCCACACGGTATGAGGCACAGGCTCGTACTGAGTGCCTGTTTTACTAACTGGAGTTCAAACGCATCTGATATCTTGTATTTTATCCAGGGATGCTAAGCAGTTGTGTATTCATTATTTTTGCCTTGATGTGACCAAAATACTGACAGATGCCAGCACTTGAACAATATGAGGGAAGAAAGATGTATGTTAACTCATGGCTTCAGTCTATGGAGGGAAATGCATGGCAGAGTTCATGGCAGCAGCATGCAGCAGGACTCCTCACATCATGGTGGACCAAGAAGCAGAGGGTAGGAACAGAACCAGGAGTCCAGCTAGACTCCAAAGGCCTGCCCCTAGCAACCTATTTCTTCCAGTTGTGCCCCACCTTCTAAAGGGTCCACAGACTCCCCAAAACAGATGCCAACTTGGAAATGAGTATGTAGAACATGAGCCCTTGGGGGAAATTGCAGATTCAGACCATAATGTATTAGGATGGAGCCCCAATTGCCCACAGTTCTGATTTGCTTATTAATTCAATCTTTTCACAACTTTGCTCCCCGACAAGGGTTGCTTCGCATCACTAATCTGGCATCAAATCCTAGTTGTTTCTAGAAGAACTCAACTTCAGACACAGACCTTACACCACCCAAGACAGAGATAGGAAAGTCTGAATATCAGTAAATCAGTATAGACCAGGTGTGGCGGTGAATGTCTATACTCCTGGCGGTTAAGAGGATGGGGAGTCTATAGTCATCTTTGGCTATGTAGCAAGTTTGAGTTTACCCTAGGATATATGAGACATGTCCTGTCTCAATAAACAACTAAATAAATACATAAACAACCCTATGCAATTTATCCTGTCAATGTTAACATCATTGGCAATGACTTCCTGAATTGCGCTACCCAAAGCGCCAATAACATATTCAACCCCAGGCACATAGACTGCCTTGAACTAAAGTGCCCTGAAGAGAGAGAGAGACGGCTGAGTCTGAGAGAAGTCAAGCTATACAGTGGGGAAAGGTTGAGGAGTCCTACATTTAATAAGCAGTCAATAATCTGAAAGGTAAGAAGCCAGACATCCCAAGAGTGATCATAAACCAACGACCCCATTAAGAATTGGGCAGAGAATAAGACTGCAAAGAAGACATACACATGCTAATACAGTCCTCACAAGGTATTGTGTATAACAGTCAAGAGGGAGAGAGAATTGTTGTATCCAGGCATGACTGAGCAGATCCAGAAAACATGGGCTCCTTACACAATGGGTATTAGTTTTGACAGAGAAGGAGCCTTTGATGAACACAACAACACGAATAACCCTGGAGAACATTATATCAGCTTGGGGCCCTAGGTGCATAGTTTAGGGACAATGCAATCGTCTGGCATTCCAGAAGTTTTATCTCCCAGGTTTCATCTCCAACACTGCACAAAAGAAATACAAATCAATAAATACCTTCATATAAAATAGCCAAATGTCAGGAGCTGGGGATGGGGAAGAGGAAATGGTATTTAAAGGGTCTGGATTCATTTGTACAGGAGGGCAAACTTCCAGAATTCTGCTACACACTTCAGTTAACAATAGACACAACACACTTAAAGATTTAGGAGGGAAGATACCATGGTGCTGTGGGGTTTTAACCACAATCAAAATGAAATAGAGGGTAGAGAGATAGCTACATGGTTAAAGCGCTGGGCACACAAGCATGAAGACTGTGTTCCCATCCCCAAACCCACATAAACACAGAGCAGCTATGACAGCCACCTGAGACAGGGGAGCCCCGGGACCAAGCTGGTTAGCAAGACTAGTTATATCAGTGAGCTCTGGGTTTGACTGAGAGAGCCTCTACCAGTGATTACTAGTTATATCAGTGAGCTCTGGGTTTGACTGAGAGAGCCTCCACCAGTGAATACAATAAAAAAGCAAATGAGGACAGTTCCGGACATCAGACATCAACCTAGGCCTCCACACACAAGTGCATATACGTACATGCACACATGTACACAAGCACACATGCACATAAAAACACACCACACACATGAAAGATGGAAAAAGGAAATACAAGAAGTTTAGGTCATGTCAGTCAACAATCCAGCTCTCTGTCCCCCTAGTGCTGAAATCCTTCTGCTCCCCCCCCCCCCAACAACGGAGACACAGACACAGTGTGGCACTCTTGTCAGTGGGTCTTAGGACATAGGAAATGCTGGCCTCATTTTCACTCCTGGCAGCCATACTCTGTACCTTTCAGAGAATAATTCACTCCTGGAGAAGGGTCACCAACAGGTAGAATCCTATGAAGCCACAGCGACCCCCCAGGCTTCCACTGTGAACGGAAATGGAGCTGATAGAATAAAGAGAAGTCTCCATCCCAAGCCCAGCCCTGCCTGATGGTTCTGCAGAGCTAGGGAAACAGGCTCTGGGTTAGTGGAACTGCATGAGACGCTTGACTTGCCACTCCATGTCTGTGTGACCTGCCCTAGTGACTTCGCCCTTCCCCAGGCTGTCACGTCACACTAGGGTCATCGTGACAACCACATAGGACACTCGAGGACTTTGGGGGCTGTGACAGAAACAAGGCTCTCGGCACATCTGTTGAGTCTCATCGTTGGCCGTGACTGTTATTATCTCACTCTTCTGTGGTTGAATTTGTTGTACCCACCCCGGGGCTGTTATAACTTAAGTGTTCTGTTTCCAAGGCTGAAATTGAAAGCAATGCGTACAATGTGTTGGAGAACTGACAATGACTTCCCCCAGCAGAACACTGTGACTCCAAGCCATTTGCATAGGGCTCTTCTCCAAGAGAGAACGTGACTGTTTCTAATAACCAGCCCAGTCGTCTTTGCAGCGCCTACAGCTTGGGAGGGGTGTCTCTCAGATGGACCACAAACTCATGACTGCTCCCAGCCCACATCAGATTTCCTGAATCTTAGGCTTCTTGTCCATTGTGAGCATTTCGGTTTGTGATTTCTGCTTCTGTGTTATTGTGTTTCCTCACAAACTGCAAAGCGTATTTTCTAAAGGCAGAACAGTGGCACATAACCTGTAAATCCCAGGGCTGGGGAAGCAGAAACAGGAAGCTGGTCTTGGCCAACTCACCTAACCCTGACAGTGAAGGTCAGAGTCAGTGAGAGATTTTGTCGCACAGAATAAGGTGATGTGTCTGCTGCTGAGATAAGATAGCATGTCCAAAGCAACTTATGGCCAATGGTCCTCAGGTTCAAGTCCAGAATGACCAGGTTGGCATGGAAGCTGGCATGAAGCAGTATGGTGGCCAATGATAGGTGGTCAGCATTCCAGGAAACAGAGAGGATGGGAACTGGAAATGGGGTAAGGGCAAATCCTCCCAGAGGCATATTTCTGCCAGCAAAGTCCCACAATCTCCCCAAATGGTGTCACTAACCAGGGACCAAGTGTTCAAATATGTGAACCGGTGGGGAACATTTTCTCATTCAAACCATCCCAGGTGGAGAGCAAATGAGGAAGCACCCAGTATGACCCCTCTGGACACACACAGACACACACACACACACACAGATACAAATACATACACGCATACACACATGCACACACACACATATACACACAGACACATACACACACAGACACATATATACACATACACGCACACACATACACACGGACACACACGCAGAGAGACACATACACACATACACACACAGACACATACGCACATATATACATGCGTGCATGCACACACACATACACACAGATACATACACAGACAGACACAGACACATACACACACAGACACGCACACATACACACACATACACATGTACACATGTGCGCATGCACACACACATATACACACATACACATGTACACATGTGCGCATGCACACACACATATACACACATACACATGTACACATGTGCGCGTGCACACACACATATACACACAATACACACAGACACACGCACACACACTTTTACCGTTCCTCAGTGTTTGACTAACATCAGTGGATGACGCTTTGTGTTTGGTATAGCCCTGATCTTTTCACGCGGCCCCTAGGGATCCTGGAACAGGACAGGACTCCTGGAAAGACTTTCATCTGGCTAGCTCACTCCCTGGAGGAAACAAGATGCTCTGCCTTCTGATGGTCAAAGGGCATTTCTGACTTTTCACAATAGAAAAGATTTCCAGGGATTTTTCTTCTCTCAGTTCTATTAGAAAGAGTTTTAAAACTATACCTCCTCTCTGCCCCAACTCTCTCATACCGGGTGACTTTTGTCTGCTGGTTTTTAAACTTGGTCTAAAAGTGCATTCATTTATTTTTTTCCTGCACTAAATAACAAGCAAGCAAGACTTTCTGTTGCTAACGGCTTCTGATTTTTGTTGTTCTTTTTCATTTACTTCCCTGCTCCCCAATCACATCTCTCTTGGCAGAGACCTTTTGCATTTTATTTTCCCAATTCGAGTCCTTAATGAAAGCAAAAGCCAGTCTTACGTGGGTCTTGTATGAATTAGGGACCGTGTAAACAGTACTTAACAGTTCTAATTGAAGGTCAGTAAATCCCCGAGAGATTAAATGAATCCCGCAGGGAGCCGTGTAAATCTCCCTCCCTCTTACGGCAGAGAAGCCAAGCCTTCAGCCTGCCTTGTGCAAGGCTTAATAAACATGGTATGCATCTAATCAAAACCATTTTGCACCCAAAGGGGTATGGGGTGTAAATCACAATTATACTTGGCACTAAACCCTTGGCCCAGAGAGGCCTGAGGTTGCCAAAGAGCATCAGGAGCTGACTTCTGGGACTTAGTTGGTCGTCTGGCATGGGTTTTCAGGTCTGTGTGCCCAGCCAGCTTCTCAGCAGGAGAGACCAGATGGGGTATAAAATCTGCAAAGGATGGTGATTTCAAATGACCTTCTCGCTCCCTCTGTTTCCTTTACCCTTCGCCAGCTATGGCTTGATCAAAAAGAAATGTATTCATAGACACCCAGGGTAGATCTGCCTTGGAGTTCCATGAGCTGCTTCATCCCGTCCACACACGAGCCATTGGGCAAAGATGGTGGGAAGGACCAAGATCTCGAGAGACCTAGGGTGAAGAGAAAAATTAAGTTCAAGATCTGGTGGGCATGGCGCCAGCATGTGTCATTCCAGCATCTGGGGAGACTGAGGCAGGAAGGCGATGAGGTTGAGACTATCCTGGGTGATGTGAGTAAAATCCTGAATCAAAGAAGATAGAAGAGAAGCCAGGGTTGATGGCATGGGCCTTCAAAATCAGTTACTTGGGAGGCTGAGAATCACACATTGTTCCAGAGCTACAGTCAGTTTGAGGCAACATGATAAGATACCATCTCAAAAAGTAAAGTAAAAAAGAGGGCTGGGAATATCAGTCAGTGGTAGAGTATTTGCCCAGCATGCATGAGGCCCTAGACTTAATCCTCACTACTGCAAGAAGGAGGAGAGAGGGGAGGGGGTAGCAGGAGGGAGAGAAGCTGGGAGGGGAAGAAAAGGTGGAGAAGCAGCCAGGACAGAAGAGGAGGAGAAAGAGGATGAAGAGGAGGAGAAAAGGAAGACAGGTCAACACAATGCCCTTCCCCAGCACAGTGGTGCCAGACAGTCATGGATGAATACAAAGGCGTGATGGAGGTACTACTGGGAACAAAACATCTCCCATGGTCCTGAAAACGGGGTGGGGGGGGATGGACACAGTGAGAGGCATTTATCAAGATTTCCCCAAACTCAGCAGCACCCTGGATCTGCTGTGTATGTGATTCCTGACCTGGGGATCGCCCATCTCAGCACATGCAATTTTCTCCATTGCACACAGGAAAACTGAGGCTCTGGAGAAGGGAGAGAGTCTTTGCAGTCATCTGGCCGGTTGGATGAGAAACCATGTTGGGTCTCCCTCCATTTCAGAGTTCAATCTTTACCATCCAATCAAGCTGCTCCTTGGAGAACCAGGGACACATTCCACCCATCTCTTAGAGAGTCATAGGACAGAGCACTCTGCAAAAGCACAGGGAATAACCAAGGAAGAATGTTCTATAATAACACTGTACTAGCAAGTTTTCTTTCATGTGTGTTCATGCACATGCGTACATGTTCACATGTGTGCGTGCATGTGCACGAGTGTCTACAAATGTGCGTGTGTGTCCCTGATGATGTTGAGTGTTCCTCTTCAAGTGCTGTTGTTCACCTTTGCTTTTGAGACAGGGTCTCTCACTGGGCTGTCTGGCCAGCAAACTCCAAGAACCCAACTTCCTCTTCCTCTCCAGTACCAGGACTACAAGCCATGCTAACCTGCCCAGCTTTATTACATGGCTTCTGGAGCTCCACTTCAGATCCTGATGCTGAGAAGGCAGGCGTTTTGCTGACTGAGCCTGCCCTCCTTGGATCCTGCTGTGTCACCGTGCCTCACAAAACCTCCTTAAGGAAGGCAAGGCTCACAGTTGAAGGCGACAGTCCACCGCTGTGGGGAGGGTGCACTGGCAGGAACGGGAGTCAGCAGGTCACAGTCAGGAAGCAGGTGAGATGAACACTGCTGCTCAGCCCACTGTCTCCTCCTCATTCGGTCCATGGGACAGTGTCACCTGCCGTTAAGTTGGGTACTCCTATACCAATGAACCTAACCAAAACGCTTTCTCACAGGCATGGCCAGAGGTTTGTTTCCATGGTGATTCTGGATCCTGTCAAGCTGACCAACAATACTAACCATCAGGAAGACCAAGTATCTCAGTGATATCAAGGAGTCAGAGGTGTGCCACCACCAGCCAGCCGATCCTTCGAGGACACTTGGCCATTGCTTGGGTCTTCAGTTCCCGTTTGGTAGTTGTTGCCATGCTGTGGCCACTCTTGCATGCTGGATGGGATTCTTCATTCTTCTCTGGATGGCTCACCATCCAGTCGTCTGAGGGGTTGCTGGAGCATTCTGGGTTTCTTCCCAAGATGCTCCTGTGACTAGAAGCCTTGATACCTCTCCATCACACTGATTGTCCCTCTGCATCTTGGCACCTCGCTGGGATGTACGACCAAACCTTCCCCTTTTTTCCTCCTTCCATCCTCTGGCAATTGAGGAGTGTCTCACCTGTGAGTATTCTCATGGTTATGGGTTATGCCTTCTGTGTTTCAAGAATGAAACACTCTTTGGCCAACTCAGGAAAAAATAGGGGTTTTGTAGGTAAGTAGAAACTGTAGGTTTCTTAACAGAAACCCAAAAGAACCTAACTTTATCCACATTTCCCCCATTCCATCTAGAGATGTGAAGGTTCCTCTGTCCAGTTGCTTTGTACCATGTATGAACCCAGGAAGAACATACTTTTTCAATTGGTTCAATCTGATAGACAGGGTGTAGATACCAATAATTTCTTCTCTCTCAATCCCCACTGCCAGGTTCAATGAAGGAACTCGTGGTTGTTGGTTGCCATGTTGTCACCATGAGAGGAGTGGGGCACCCTGAGGTTGAAGCCACAACTGTAGATGATGGGGTGGAGAATGGCCTCCGAGACCTGAGTCACTGGAACCGTTGTTGACCTGCCCAATGTTCCATTTCTGAAGTGTTCCTAGATTCTCCTGACCCATTTTCAATGTGGAACAATCTTTTTGCACACTGTAAAGAAGTGTCTTTGACAAGGCGCCTTCTGGTTGGTTCAATAAAGGGCTGAATGGCCAATAGCTAGGCAGGAAGAAGTCAGGCAGGACTTCCAGGCAGAGAGAGATAAAAAAGGAGATGAATCGAGGCATAGGAAAGACGCCAGAAGACACAGAGAGGAACCAGGAGGTACAAACTGGAAGAGAGGTAAGAAGTCATGAGACAAAACGTAGATGAATATAAATGGGTTAATTTAATGTATAAGATCTAGTAGGACATACCTGAGCTTTCATAATTAATAACAAATGTCCGTGTCATTTTTTGTGAGATAGTGGCCCAAAGAATAATCTGTCTACACCATCTCCCAGCTGCAATGGTTGCCTAAGTTAGGTTTCTGTTATGTCCACTCCAGGATCTTTCTTACTTGTTAGGTACAAGACTCATGGTTCGAACTAAAAACTGATAGAAATACCTCAGGAGATAACCTCACCCTCAGCCTCTTCCTTCTTCACAACCCGCCTACTCTGTCATTTTCTCTTCCCCAATGCCACGTATTCTCTTTTGTACCAGCTAAAGTTAGCCCACAACAAGTCACTTTTTGCCACAGGTTAACCTACAAGCTCCACACCAGTCTCTGGCTGGATTCCCATTGGTCAGGTCCTCATCTGTCCAGAAATAACCAGTTGCCCTCCCCGGCCACTCTCCCTCTTTCTTTGGAACTGATCTTTCGTGTCTGAGGACAAGTTGTCTACAGAGCTGTCTACAGAACTAAGTGATGGCCAATGGAAGTCAAAAGAAGGATCGGATAAATCCTTAAAGGGGAGAGACTGAATTCAATGTCCCCTCCCCCATTTCTTAGAATCCAGGCATCATGTGTTAGCCACAGCAGTCATCTCAGAGCAAAGATGACCGCCCTGCTCACAAGCAGAGCAAAGATGGAAGCCACTGGGGATGACTCATCGCCGTGGAGTGGAAGTGCAAGCAGACCATTCATGATTAGCATGCTACAGAAGACAGAAAACACTTTCCTGGGTCACCGGCGTTTGGCCCTTTGTTGGAGTTGTTGGCCTTTGTCTTAATCCACATACTACTCTTTGGTCAAGTCATTTCAGCTTTTGGGCAAAGCTGGGCCTATCCATGTCCACTCACCCAACAGGGAGCGGCCAGCAGGACAGCTTGAGTGTTGTCTAGACTTGCGTGGTTGGTCATTTGGTCAGCTGCAAAACAGATGCCAGAGAAAGAACAAGAGTGTAGGGAGGAAGGAGTGCCACCTAGTTCCTGACCAAAAACAGAGAGAGAAGAGGGGACTGGAGACCGTATGCAACCTTCAAAGCCATGCCCCCATTGGCCTGTGTCCTCCAAATAGTTTCCACTTCCTATATTTTCCAGAACCCTCCATACTGGTACCACTTAGCTGAGGACCAATCTCCAATATAGGTGCCTCTGGTGATAAAATATTGCATATGCAAGCTATGAGACAAATGAAGGTGTTGGTCTCTCTAACAAGGGGCTCACAAGCTGGGTTGGCCCATCACAGCTATTCTGGGAGAAGTCCAAGAGACTGAGTCTTTGGTCATCTAAGTCAACAAGTCATTGTGTATGGTACTCTTACAGAAAGTGGGCAGCCGGGCAGTGGCCATGCAGGGACTGCACTGGAAGATGTGAGACATCTGTCACACGCGAGAGCTGGTAGTCCCATGGACCTGAAGGGGGAGACTGCATGACCTGAGTCACACATCATGGTCTCTGCTAGTGTCCCTTGATTCACTGAACACAGGCTTCCTATGGGCCTGCTCCCCTTGTGCTGGGAAATGCACCCCTCTCCCTTCCTTGCCCTGTTTCCAGCCCCTTCCATCCCCGCCCCGCTGTTCCCATGCCTTCCCCGCTTTCCCTCCTCCATCTTCCTTTCTACCCCCCACAGCCAGCCTGGAGCCAGAGCTTCAAGAGTGAGCTAGCGCCTTAATTGCTTCTCTCTCCTCGCTGACATCAATTGGAGGTGACATTTCCCGGGCACCGCGCTGCATCCCTGTGGCTGCATATTCCCCCTGTCATAGGATATCACTGAAACTGTCACAAGTGGAAAGTTAGAAGCCATCGGAGGAGTGGGGAGAGGGAAGGAAGGGAGACACGGAGATCTGAGGTGGCATTCAAAGGGTTGGTGAGACTCACCTCCCAGAGCGGGTTCCAGAGGCATAATCTGCCCTTGTGATCTCTGCCTGGGGAGCCTTGACACCATCTGACATTTCAGGATTTACCCAGCCAGACTACACCAACCAGGTCTCTCACCCAGAGCATGGGGAAATGGACCAGATCCCCGACTTCACAGTCAACCTTGGGAAAGGCATTGATGTGAACATGGGGAACAACGCAGCCCAGCAGAGAGCTGGCTTCACGATCTCTTGTGGAAGCTGCTTCTGTCTTGAACTCCTCTTCCATCACTTAAGAAGGTCTCTTTCTGGCCATAAAATTGAGGCATAACCTCAAGGGGAGCTGCTGAGGACTAAGCATGGAATTTCATCAGGTCTAGTGAGATAAAGACATAAAGACAGATGACGTATTTGGGAAACCATCAGGAATGGTTTCCCCAGCTCTTCTGGCCACCTGTGATCTTTCGTTGCTGTTATTGGCGTTGGTTAGGATCTTACTATATAATCCTGGCTGACCTGGAATTCAGTACACAGACCAGGCTGTCCTCAAATTCACAGAGATTTGCCTGCCTCTGCCTTCCAGGAACTGGAACTAAGGATGAACCATGCCTGCCTCAGTGTTCTCGATCTTTCAGAAAATGTTATCGGGTTCATTGCCAAGGAATATCCCCAAAATGACCACATGTCCCATCTCCACTCCTACTAAATGTCATTTGTCTCCTCCCTGGACTTTCTGTTTCCTTCCTTCCTTCCTTCCTTCCTTCCTTCCTTCCTTCCTATTTTCCTTCTTATCTTTCTGGTTTTTGTTTGTTTGCTTTTTGAGATAGGGTTTCTTTGTGTAACAGCCTTGGTTTTCCCAGAACTCACTCTGTAGACCAGGCTGGACCCAAATTCACAGAGATCCTCCTGCCTCTGCCTCCCGAGTACTGGGATTAAAGGTGTGTGCCACACCGCCCAACAGTTATTATTTCTTTTATCAACTTGACACAAGCCAGAGTCATCTGGGAGGAAGGAACATCAGTTGAAAAAACACCTCCATCAGATTGTCTGTAGGCAAGACTGTGGGGTGTTTTCTTGACTGATGGTTGGCGTGAGAGGGCATAGCACACCACGGGCGGTGCCATCCCTAGGCTGGTGATCCTGGAGTGTGTTAGAAAGCAGGCTGAGCAAGCCCTGAAGAGCAAACCGAGAAGCAGCTTCCTCTCTGGCCTCTGCATCAGCTCCTGCCTCCAGGTTCCTGCTCTGATTTAGTGATGTGAGATGGAAGCAAGATGGAAGCGTTTCTTCCTCGAGCTGCATCGGGTGGTGATCTTAACACAGCAATAGAAGGCAAACCAAGCCTCCTGAAACTGATCTCTCTCTCTCTCTCTCTCTCTCTCTCTCTCTCTCTCTCTCTCTCTCTCACACACACACACACACACACACACACAGAGCAATAGAAGGCAAACCAAACCTCCTGAAGCTGATCTCTCTCTTTCTCTCTCTCTCCTTTCTTCCCCCTCTCTTAGCTCATCACTTTCCGTTCCCTTCTGTCTCCACACCATCTTGCTCACCTCCTCTTCCCTCTGAGCCCCTCATCTGTGCCTCACTCTTCTCACAGCCACTGCATAGCCAGCACATGCACAGTTCAGTGCTCCGAGCCTAGGTGACACTGGAGACATCCATTCTGCATGTGACAGCTGCACTTGATGGACCACACCAGCCTGTGAGCATAGCCTACCTCTAAGAGAAAACCTCCCTTGCCGCCCATATGGGTGGAGATGCCACCAGCTATTGTGTGGTTCTGGATTCACCTCCAGCAGCTCCCAATATCACTGTTTAAGTCATTGCTTGGATGGACAAAGCTCAAACAATCACTATGCAGCTTGGCCCCCAAGATTCTTGAGGTCTCAGAAGTCAAAGGATCCATTGAGTCCCCATTTTTCAGACAGGGTGTTGGTTTTGGAAAAGTCACTTAGAGATCTGACTCTCTGCTGCAGCCTCCCCAACCCATGGCTGCTCCATGGCTCTCCAGCCAGGCCCTTTGTTCAACTCTTTGCACACCTGGCTTTGTGCATGCCATCCTCTGCCAGGGATATGAGGTGTCCGTCCCACGGGGAGTATCATCTGGACCCCCCTGTGTCTCTCCCACAGCCCTTACTCTGCCCATGTCTTTCTTCTTGCTTTGGTAAATTATTTTCCCGGGCGCACACTCCCGAGATTCAACCCTGTGATGTCAAGAAGGCCCTTTGTTAGGAACCACTGGACGTCCTCAGTACCCACAAGGAATGGAGCACACAGGAGGTGTTCTGTAAACTCCTACTGGGTGAACGTGAGTACAAGCCTTATGCCAATGGAAAACCCTGAATTCTCCAGTGCTCATGGGGAGACCTTCAAGCCCTGCCTTCCCCTGTAGCTGCTTTTCATGAGCGCTTCTACCATCAGCTGGATCTGATTATTAATAATAGAAACAGCTTAGGATTTATGGGATACCATGGAACCGTGGCTGACTAGTGAGCTTGAGCTTTGCTCATGAGAACCACTCTGCTACCTGAAACCCAGCAGTTCATAAGGAAGGGAAAGAAAACCCCATCTGCTTCTGCAATGTGAAAGGCTCCTCCGTCACTGGGTTGCTATCCCCCAACTCTGACTGGCCTCCCTCCCCAGGCTGCCATCACAGGATTGCCAGAGGCAGGACTCTGAGGCTTGAGGGAATCTCAGTCAGAGCTCTCTGGAGCTTGAAGAGAGGCCTTGGGGTTAAGCGTGATGCAAGTTTGCTTTGGGCCTCAGGACTGCTGTTGTCGGCCCATGGCATGCTTGGAATCAATTGCAGGCATTCAAAAATCAGATTTTATGTGAAAAGAAATCTTCTGAGTCCTCTCCTCTCTTGAAAAACAAGAACTTCAGGCTGTATTCCCGTCTGGCAACAGTTTACAGGAGTTGACTGAAGGCTGTGTCCTTCTAGAAGGGTGAGGGCCCCAGTTCACCCTGGCACCCCTTCTCTTTGGGATGCCACTCCCATTCCAGACTTGCTTCACCCACTGTATAAATGACCTAACTATGGAAAGAGTGGCACCCAAAAAACAGGGTCACTAAGATCAGCTGGACCCCAGGTCTCCTACCCCTGACCCCAGTGTGCCTTACCCTGGGATGCTCTGAGGCCAACCACTGCATTCACCCACCAGGACTGCGGTGTCAACATCATGGACCAGTCAACTTCCATTGCAGAGAATTTTCTGTGGTGGTCTAGGCCTAGGTGTCCAAAGTCAAAGTGTCAGCAAAGCCACTCTCCTCTGGAGAGTACAAGGGACCCACCTTCTTGTCTCTCCCAACTCCAGGTTCAGCAAAGCCACCCTCCTCTGGAGAATACAAGGGACCCACCATCTTGTCTCTCCCAACTCCAGGTTCATGAAGTATAAGTTTGTAGCCATACCCATCCCATCTCCCGACGGCATCCAAAAGGCCTCCTTGGGTGTCCACACATACATCTACACATCATTATCATAAAATACTTTAAAAACTAAATATAGTAATAACAAAAAGATACCAGTTAAAAAATGGAATCTATTTGTAAGATACGAGAGCCATGGTTTAATTCACAATGGCAAATTCATAATTATGAGCTCATTGTAGCTATCTTAAAGTGTAATTGCATAAGTTATAAAAAGAGACTTTAATTGTATAATGTGTAGGATTATAATGAATTACAATAAATAACTATGAATCAATTAAAAGGATATACTTTTCAAATATTTTTCCCAGTTCTCAAGAGCAAGACTACGAAAGCTTAAACAAATGGGAGGGGGGAGGTCCACTTTCCACAGTGAGCAGACGATCACACAGGAAAAATTGTCCTCCTCAGAGGTGAAGAAGACTCAACCCGATGCCCACAGCTAGCTTGGGGGTGCGGGCAGAGTACCCTCAAATACTGGTAGCAGGACTACTAACTGGTACGGGGAGGAGGAATTTGAGAATTTTCCAGTGCCGAATTACACATTTATCCTAAATAATTATATCGATCAAGCTTTTGGTCCCCTCCTGGGGCTCTGATCTAAAGAAACAGGATCTGGAAGGTGTCCCCCCAGCTAGCTCACTGTTTGGGGAGGTCGGGAAACCTGCCAGACATGGGAGTTCTGTGGCATCCGTGTGTCACCAGGGGTTACGTCTGGGTCCAGTTCCTGCCCAGCTCTCTGCTTCCTGGCCTTCCACCAGCTCCCACCAGTGTGAGCTGAGCCTGCCCACCATGCCCCCCACCCTAGTGGGCTCTCAGGCTGCTGTGATAAACACGGGAAGTGATTTAGAGAGGAAAGGTTTATTTCATCTAACAATTTCGGGTAACCATGTACTGTTGAAGGAAGTCGAGGGAGAAACTCAAACAGGAGCAGAGGGTGAGATCCTGGAGGAAGTCAGTTAAAACTCAGCCTGTTCCCTTATAGAACCCAGGCCCACCTACCCAGGAATGGCACCCCCAACCACCAATCAAATAAATGGCCCCCATCCTGCCATAGACAAGCTCACAGGCTGAGCTGGATGTGGCAAGTGAGGCTCCCTCAGGGAACTCCAGGCTGTGTCAAGTTGACAGAGTACTCTAACCCGGAGACCTTTCTGCTGCAATGGACTAAAATCTCTGGGAACCCGTGAGTCCAAACTCACCTTCTGTCTCATAAGTGTCTTCTGTCCTGCGTTTTGTTACAGTAGCCAGAAAATGAAGGACCCAGAAACACCCCAAGATTTATGATTAAAGTGGTGATTGCCAAAGTCACGGGTAAAATGGAGAAACATTAAAAAATTCTATGAAATAAAGTGGTTTTAGTCTTACAAAAGGGTAGTTTTCAACATGAAAAACACATATTTGAAAAAAATTGTAAACTTTAGATTGGAAAAATTAAGGAAGAGAATGTTACAAAATGACAAAAAACTGTGTGTGTGTGTGTGTGTGTGTGTGTACCCCTGTGAGTGTGTGACTTTAGAAAGAGAGGTCAAAGGTCGCCATTATAACAGAGTTGGGCTCAGGCATTGCACTCTGATGCTTTCCTGCATTTTCCAAGCTGTCCTAAGGGTCCATACAGGTGGCTGTCATTCTGTTTGTGAGGATGCACTGGCAGCTCCTGAGCACAGCTTAAGGCTTAATTCCCCCTCCTGCTTTTCTGAGTCACATGACTAGTTCTAACCAGTAAGCTCTGAGAACAGAGCCCGGCATCCCTTCTGATCCAGGACACCTGGTTGTTGACCAGGTCCACCAAGTGACCAGGATGTGCAGAGCCCCATGTCTCACCCGGGGTGGACATGCACCACTGGGCCCACGGACACAGGGTAGCCGTGTGTTATCGCAGCAAGACCTCGCTTAGACTGACTGCAGCATCACTGCTGCCTTCCAGTGCAGAGAAAGAAGGCATCAGAAAGGCAAAGGGATGGGGCTTCCAACCTCATGCACATTTTAGGAGGGCAGAAAACAAGAATGCCTTCATTCCGAAGAAAAACTTCTCTTACCAAAGACCAACTCTCCTGTCTTTTAGTGCAGCTGTGTGTGTGGTGGGTGTGCATGTGCATATGTGCATGTGTGTCGCACATGCATGCGGAGGCCAAAGGTCAACATCAAGTGTCGTTCCTGACGCACCATCTACCTTGCTTTCGAGACAGGGTCTCTCACTCATCCTGGGGCTGAGTCAGCTGCGCTGGCCCCTGAGCTTAGCGACTGACCCATCTCTGCCTCCCCAGCCCTGGGATCACAAGTGTGAGCCACCACGCGCAGTCTTTTCACTGACGCTGGGGACTGAACTCAGGTCCTCACACTTGTGAGGCAAGCACCCTACTAACTAAGCTGTCACCCCCTTTAAGACTAGATCTCACTCTGGAGCCCACGTTGGCCTTGGTATCATAATAATTCTCCTGCCTCAGCCCTCCTGGTTCACACTCTTCTTATGAGTTCAGGATCCTAATGAGTCTGGTGACTCCTCTGTCAAGACCAGCCTAGGACACGGATGCCACAGGCATCAGAGGCTGCGGCTCCAGGGAGACAGCATCTGGGTGTGAGTCTTGGTCCTGACCTTTACAGATTTAGCTTTGAGCCAATGCCTCTCTTTCTTTGGATCTCAGCTCTTGCGTCCTATCTAATAAGACTGCTAACAAATGGCCCGGGCTGTAGGATAGGTGACCACAGGTCTACTACAGAACCAAGACAGCTTAAAGAGGAGATGCTGTTACTGTACTGGAACCAGAAAGGCAAACAGTATGTGTCTTGTGCAGACCTGGACACAATGACAGTCCGTGTCAGGGGCTTTCCATTTGGTCCCACACTAGGAACTCTAAAACATCTCAAAATGGAAAGAAGCTAGGCTGTGCCTGGGGGTTGTGAATTTTAAAACTTCCTGTGTGCAGCCACAGAGGAGAACCTCTGCCCTTGACCTATGGAAGCCAAGGCCATAGTCAGTGTCAACAGATGACCACCATCACTGTCTGCAGGGGACACTGTGAGAGTTAATATGGCTCATGGCTGCATGCACAATGCCTGTTGTGAGGAGTTCGGTGACCATGACTGTGATGATCCTGAATATTAGCAGAGAAGCATACGCCCCTGGTACTGTCTTGCTGGTTACCTTGAGCCTGGCTCAGACTAGTGGGTCTCAGCCCAGGGTGATTTTGCTCCTAGGGACTATCTAAAAATGACTGGAAATCTTTTTGGTTCTCAAAACTGGCAGCAAACAGCTTCAGAAAGGGCTCAGGTTATAAAGTGCTCATTATATAAGCGTGAGGGCCAGAGATTGGATTCCCAAACACCTACATAAAAAGCAGGCCAGGGAAACAGCACACCTAAACCCCAGAGCTCAGAACAGAGGGACAGGGGATCCCTAAGCAAGCTGAGTAGCTAGGCTAACCAGGTCAACAAACTCTGAGCCAAATGAGGGATCCCCACCTCCATATAAAACCCTGAATGTGACCAAGGAAGATATCCAAGGATATTCGTCAGCTTCTGCATGTATGTGCACTCATGTACCTCCACATATGCATGTTCTTACATACATGTCAATATGCCAGGGACATAAGGCTAGTCTGAACAGGTGGGACAGTAGCAAGCTGACTACATCTCCAGCCCAAAGTCTCTTGAACCAGAAAGCTGTATCTGAACTTTAGAAATAGCCTTCACAGTTGCCCAATAATCCCCCGCACACGCCAGGTCTAAGCGGAGAGGAGAGACCCTGAGACTGGCCTGGGTCACGCTATTAGCACCCCACTTCAACTTCCTCTTGGATGCAGGTCGATGCGTGCCAGGTATGCACTCAAGACTGTCTCTTGACTTTGAAAGGAGTCACTCTAAAGCCTTGGCACTGTCCAGAGCTGGAAGTGTTTATAAGAGACGTTCTTGGCAAAGAGAGTTCGTGTAGGGCAAAGCAGAAACAGATTTCTTCTCTTCCTCTGGCTGGCTTCCTTGGGGCACCCCAGACAGGCTCTGTAACACACCAGTCATGGAAAGGGAACATCTTGGATAAGAGCCTGCAAGACGTCGAGAGTTCCGTGCAAGGAGGGCCACACTGAGAGTGGGCTCCGACTGTGCTGGGGAAAGGAGAGGGCAGAATTAGAGGGAAGGAGAAAGGGAGGGAGGAAAGAAGAGTGAGCAGAAGGGTAAAATCATATGAGGGTAGATCAAATATGAGGTTGATCTATGGATGGGTTGATGGGGGTAGATTAATAAATTGATGACTGTAAGGATGGAGGGATGGGGAGGAAAGGATGGATGGATGGATGGATGGATGGATGGATGGATGGATGGTAGGTGGGATGGATGGATGGATGGATGGTAGGTAGGATGAATGGATGGATGGATGGGGAGATGGATGGATGGATGGATGGATGGATGGATGGATGGATGGTAGGTAGGATGGATGGATGGATGGATGGATGGATGGATGGAGAGATGGATGGATGGATGGATGGATGGATGGTAGGTAGGTGGGATGGATGGATGGAGAGATGGAGAGATGGATAGAGAGGTAAATGGAGAAATGTATCTATGTATGGATGGATGGATTGAGAGGGGTATGGATGGATGGGAGATGATGGTTGGATGGGTGATGGTTGGATGGATAGATGGATGAATGGAGAGATGGATAGAGAGATAGATGGAGAGATGGATGGATGGATGGATGGATGGATGGACTGACAGACGAGTGGGTGGACAGGGGTATACGTGGGTCAATGGTAGGTAGCAAGTAGATGGGTAGAATGATTCATTTTAACCAAAAGCTCAAACTCTTAGCTCCCTAATTTGCTGAGATGTGAGAAGCCCAGCCCACATACTCTCACTCTGCCTTCTCTGTCATGATGGACTGAACATTTTAAAACCAGGAGCCAAAGAAAATACCCTCTCGAGACTTACATATTGTTAGCTTTTGGTCAGTGGCAGCTACTGTGGTTCATATCATGGAGCTCACAAAAGGACATCACCTCCCAATCCATAGATACAGCTAGTCACCATAAACATGTATTGACCATGTATTCCCTATTACATGTGGTTCTAATGACTTCCTATGTTGTTTAACCCACTTAGACCATGTAATATCTCAACTAAATGGGTACTATGACTAGTCCTATTTCTCACACGAGGAAACTGAGGCCCAGAGAGATTGAATCACTTTGTATACTGGATGCACAGCTAGTCCTGGAGACATTACCCCAAGTCTAGGATGGCTAATTATTATTCTGGCCTTCCTGCATCACCCCTGCCTCACTACTCTGTCAGTCTCTCCTTCCCTCCTTGCCTTACCCCTGCCTCACCACTCCATCAGTCTATCCCTCCTTCCCTGCCTCACCCCTGCCTCACAACTCCATCATCTATTCCTCCCTCCTGCCTCACCCTTGCCTCACGCACCACGCCATACTGTTCACCCTTCTTTGTATCACCCAATAGTAAAAAAAATGTCTCACAGCTACTCATCAAAGAAGGGGACTTGGGTCTGACCACACATCCATCATCTATGATTGCTCTGGGTCAGTATCTTTCATGAAGACCATGAAGACCCCTTAGGACCTTTCAGATTTTCACTTCTTCATCAGCATTCAGGTGCTTCTAAGAGATTGCTCAGTTTATTTATTCATCCGTCATTCATTCATTCATCATTCATTCATTCATCCATGCTTTGGATATTGTGTCAGGCTTGAGGATAAGTGTAAACTTGAATCAATATGCCCCCAACCTGCAGGAACAACAGTGGAGATGAGTGGAGCTTGGCAGACATGCAGAGCTGGGGGATGAGCTGCAGAGATTGCCCAGCAGAAACAAGCATGGAGAACAGATTCCACCATCCTGCATGTCAGCTGTGCGGCCGTTGCTAAGACTCCAGCACACAGCTCTCTGAGCAGGGATTTCAGTCCTCACCTTGGCCTTGTGTCCAATGCATTTGGGGGGGGGGAGGAGAGAAAGAGAGAGGGGGGAGGAGAGGAGAGAGAAGAGTGATAGAGAGAGAGAGGAGAGAGAGGAGAGAGAAGAGCGAGAGAGAGAGGGAGAGAGGAGAGAGAGGGAGGAGAGAGAGAAGATAGAGAGGGAGGGAGAGAGGGGGAGAGACAGAGGAAGAAAGAGAGAAGAGTGAGAGAGAGGAGAGAGAAGAGGAGAGAGAAGAGAGAAAAAGAGGAGAGAGAGAGAGAGAGAGAAAGAAAGAAAGAAAGAGAAAGAGAGAGAGAGGATAGTAGAATAGTATCCTCATTTCACCTATGAGAAACATGTTATTTTTCTTAGGCAATTGCCACACACATCAGAAAAGAAACCCAAGGAGAGACTCACTTTGTCTTGCAGTAACAGATGGAGCCTTGCTTTTCAGGGAACATTTCTTCCAGACCATTGTCAGCAGCGTGGCCAGGTCCCTGGCACTGGTGACGAGACAGAGACATCAAGTCTCTGAGCCTGTTTGGTGATGTGTTTACTGTATTGACTTGGTAATGTCACCTTCCTCTCAGAGTGTCTGGATTACCCTTTGCAAAATGAATCCAATGTGTTCTTCCTCCTTTGATGGGGGTTAAAAAAAAAATTCCATCCATGTATGTTCAATTCCCGGCATCTAACGGGCACTCTATGTGTTATTCTGATAAGCCCTGCTTCTAAGATTGGGTCTGGGTCTGAGGCCTCCCCTGCTTGCCTGATGGGGGCTAAGTGACATCCTTGAGTCTGTCTGTCTCCAAATCCTAGTGAGAATTACATGAAAACAGCCGGGCATCTATTGAGCGCTGCCCAGGTAATGCTTGCTACCGCTCTTGACTCTGTAATTGCTTGGTGTCACTATATGCACGCATGTGCACACACATACACCATATGCAATTGAAATCATCACGTAGAGATCCAAGTTAGGTAGAGGGCAGCATCCTGCGGCTTGTTCCTTTGGGAAGCACCTCAGTTAGGGACCCATGGAAAGACCTTACTGTGTTTATTTCTCAGGAATAAGTATCCTGGTGACATTGTGCCCTGTCCCCACTCAGGGCCTAAGGAGGGGGCTCTTGAAATGTAGGGTGCTCAAGCTTCAGATTCTTTATCTTCTGACCTATAGTTAGGGGGTTAAGAAGGGCTATAGGCCTGAGAGGAAAAAGACCCCCCCCCCACTGCCAGCCCTTACCCCATTGCTTTTGCCGCAGTTTTACATCTTGGGTTCCCTAGCATATTACAAAGTAGTGCCCTCTCCTCCTCCTCCTCCTCCCCCTCCTCCTCCTCCTCCTCCTCCTCCCCCTCCTCCTCCTCCTCCTCCTCCCCGTCCTCCTCCTCCTCCTCCTCCTCCCCCTCCTCCTCCTCCTCCTCCTCCCCGTCCTCCTCCTCCTCCTCCTCCTCCTCCCCCTCCTCCTCCTCTTCCTCCTCCTCCTCCTCCTCCTCCTCCTCCTCCTCCCCCTCCCCCTCCTCCTCCTCCTCCTCCTCCTCCATCTCTCCCTCAAGCCCCCACCCAGCCATTCTCAGAGACTTGGCTGGCTCCGAAGGTTCCAGACAGTAGAGCTAAACACGTTAGCCGACAGACGAGCGCGGCACAAGAGGCGGCAGGAATCAAATAAAAGGCAAACGCGGCAGCCACAGGTCAACGCTGTATAAATATTTATGCTGGAGGAAAACTTGGTGGCTGAGTAACGACCTTGTGGCTGGTATTAATAGAGATAATGTGTGTCTCTAGAACGTGCCGCCAGAGAGAGAGAGGGGTGGGCGAGGGGGAGGCAGGGGCTGGAGAGGGGATGTTATAAATCTTCTCGTGCCAAGCCCAGACCCTACTGACCTTTCCTCCCCTCCCCATCTCGTGCCTGCATCTTCGCATCTATTTTTCCTCCTTTTAGGCCCGCCTGTCTCAACTAGGGCACCCACTCATGTCTGCATCCGCCATCTGGGGCGGGGCGGACTCCTCTCGTGGCGACCAGGGCCCCAGCACCGAGTGGAGTATTCAGCTGGTGTCTCGTGCGGACATGGGGCGGTGAGCAGATTAAAGATGCACTTCATGCCTCAGATTTCTGTGACCCCAAAGATGGGACCTGGTTTTGTCTTTAGAGGGTCCCTGGTACCCCAGCTCCCGTGTGGTGGCATCTGAAGGGCTGTCCTCAAGCTGCCTGCCCAGGCGCTTCGTCTTTCAAAAACTCCCCAATAGCTCCCATCGTCTTCAGATGGAACCCCAAATCTGTGGACTGTTGTGGGGAGCAGTCTTTGGGACCGGGATTCTCCTTGAATGCCTCTTTTTCCTTCCCTGTCCCCTGTGGCTTCCCTGCCCAGCAGAACGAAACTGCTAATAATTCTCAAGCCTGCATTCGAATTCATACCCAGGCTTCCACGCATCATACTATTTCTTCTCCGGAACCCAATTTTTTCTATGCGGGGGTAGTTTGGGGAAGTGCTGAGCATAGAACACAGGACTTTGTGCATGTCAAGCCAGGACTCTAGCGACCCACCCTCAAGTCGAACTCCTGTCAAGGCATTACTGTTGCAGCCTTAAGTTTGTGGTCCTCCTGATTCTTATGCCTCTGAGCACTGAGCTGCTAAAGCATCAGGCACAGGGTTATCTGCATCATTTGGGCTCCTGGGAGGGAGGAGATCACACCTCTTTCTCCAAGACACTTTCTTTTTAAGATTTTTTGTTTTTATGCGTGTGCACATGCATGCGCTTGACTGAAGTGCCCATGGAGGCCAGAAGAGGGCGTCAGGTCCCTCGGAGCTTGAGTTACAAGAGGTTGTGAGCTGCCCATTGGGGATGCTAGGAACCAAACTCAGGTCCTCTATGAGAGCAGCAGGAATTGCTGAACCATCTCTTCAGTCCCCCTGCGCTGTTTTTTAAGGCTCCCTTTCTCTGGTTCCCAGAGAGTCTGGGCCTCCTACTGCAAACAATTCAGTCATCCTATTGAAGAGTGGATAGTGTGGGATTTGTCGCTCTTATTTCGGAAATATCCATACATCATAAAATCAACAGACGGTTACTGATCATTATATTCTCACGCCTAACGTTAAACCTTGGTGGACCTTAGGACCACGTCCTCTTCATGCTTAAAGAGATGTGCTCAGAGTTCCCCCATCTTGGATGTAAGGAAAGTACATACCTTAAAACTCTGGAAAAGGAGGGTCAGGGGACATGGCTCAGTTGGGAAAGCGCTTGCCCTGTGAGTGTGAGGACAATCCGAGCACTCACGTGGAAGCTGGGCACAGGGCATGTGTCTGGATTCCCGTGCTGGGGAGTGTAACCGAAAGGATCCCTGGGGCTCGCCGGACAGCCATCTTAGTCAATAGCTGAGCTCCAGGTTCAACGAGAGACCCCCCTCCTCAAAAATAAATTAATGATTAAGGAAGGTACCCAAGATTGGCCTATAGTCTCCACACGTGTGCATGCATGTACACACACACACCACAGAGACTACGAAAGTGTCCACTTTTACCAGGACACGAGAGCTGGAATTTTCTTCCCTCTGCTTCCAGAAAGAGCCACTCCTTTGTGGCAGGTTCCCTGTGCCAGGCATGAGACAGCCTACATCAAATGGCAGGGAGTGCAAAACAGAGAAAGGCTGGCCCTGCCCACAGGCTTCAAGGCAGCCTCCCAAGTGTAAGTTGCCCATGGGGCGTTCCAATACCAAAGGGCAGATCTTGAGGACTTTCCTACCATGCATGCCACCAACGTTTCCTGAAACAAATCCCCACTGGAGACAGCAAGACTTCCTCACCTGAAACCACAGCGGAGGGGTTCGCAGCGCTGAGTCTCTGTGGTCCTGAGCAAAGAGTGGGGATACAGCTGTCTCCTGGTATGTCTCTGTGCCTGCCCTTAGAACAGGCTGCTTCTTCCTGTTTCTGAGCTGTCCGTGCACAAGAGGAAGCATTGTTTCCATTTTTCAAACAAGGTGGCTGAGGTCAGTAAGGGCCAGGGTTTGTATTAGACCCCAGTTCCAAGATCCTACCAATTCCTAGTTGTATGTTATACAATTCCTAGAGATGAGCATTATCTGTCTCTTTTGTCTCATCTACTTTAGAAATAGGTACCAAGCCAACAGACAGCACCTGTAACACGGGGGAAAAGGAGGTAAGAAAAGCAAAATTAAGCACCTTGAAAATGGAGTTGGGATGCAGTCAGGTCAGTCCAAAGGGCAGGCAGAGGTCAGAGGTGGGATAATCCTGGATGCTAGGTCCGCCCCACCTTCCTTCTCTGCCACAGGGCTCTTAGCCAATTCCCTCATGCAAAGTCATTTCTAGAAGCCTGCAGAATATGAGTAATAGCCACACACACACACACACACACACACACACACACACACCTGAGAGGACCACAGCTGGCTTTGTCTCAAGCATCCTAACTAAGCCACGCTATCTGCATCCCCCAAAGCCTTCACTCATGTAGGACTAAAAAAAATGAAGAAAAAGAAAAACCTGATGAGAATAATTTGGCGGCTACAAATGCTCCTTCCTCAGAAGCAGTCTTAAAAAGTCTGAAAACCACAGAGAATTTTTTGCAAAGTGAAGTTTAGCCACCGCTTGTCTTGAATGTGGATTTATTTTCCATTTTAATAGAAGTCAAGGCAACCCAACATGCACGATTTGTGTGTCCTAGCTCCTGAGACAATACACCTCCAGACCAACAGAATCTGCAATGGGAATTTAGAGGCAGGCACTTTTTTCCCTAACAAATTGCCCGAGAGACCCATTGATGGGAGGAAAGTCACTTTCAGCTCACCGTGGTGAAGGGGGCACAGCAGACCACAGGACGGTCTGTGGGGAGGTGGAAACGGAGGAAGTCACATTCACCTCTTTTTCCCTCCACTCCACTTTGTTTCACCCAGTCCTCCAGGTCCTGAGATGGGGGTCACTCACATTCAAGGGCATCTCCCCCTCATAATCACCCCCAGAAGTATTCCTGAGTTTCCTAGGTGGGTTTAAACCCAGTCAAGTAGACAGTGAGACTGTGGCGGCATCAGTGAGAAATGTTCCCCATAGTCTCAGGCCCCTGGTTGGTGGCACTGTCTTTGGGGGGGGGGGGAGTTCAGGGACCTTTAGGAGGTGGGGTCTTGCTGGAGGAAGTGTGGCACTCTCCTCACTTCCTGTTCTCTCCCTCCCTCTCTCTCTTGATGGCTTCCTCTGTTTCCCATGTGTGGATGAAATTGAGACCGGCCAGCTTCCGCACCTTCCCTTCATAACGGGTTCTACTCCTCTGGAATCCGAAGCTAAAAAAACTCTCTTTCCCCCTTACGTTGATTTTTGTCAGACTATTTTATCACAGCAACAGAAAATCAACTAATGCCAAGATCGACCATCATGACCTGGCATCATGTGTGAGGAGAGTGTAAAGGGTTTTCCTGATGTCAGGCTCAAAAATTCACAACCCACTGCATGTCACCTGACATCACTCTCCACGCTACGTCACCTACCCGATGCCACAATGCCTAGGGATAGCGTCTGATATCAGGGGCACATGGAGTCACACAAACAAGGATGATATACCCTGGACACACCGTCCACGCAGTTGTGACAAGCAGGGTCTTTAGTGCACTTACCTTATAAGGACCTCGAACAATGAGTGGAACAGCATCCACCTGAGTTAGGTTGGAGAACACCCCACACCTAGAGAAGTCGCTGCCTCCTACTAGGCAGGTCCCCAGGACTCCCCTTTGGTAGTCAGTTCATCTCCATGAGGGCGTCCATAGCCTGGACTCATGCTCGGCTCCATGAGGACTAGGAAGTCAGACCTGGGCTTCACCGTCTCACCCATGTGAACAATAACAAGTCCAGAAGACGGTTGTCAACGAAGTCTTCTTCACTCCCATGCTGGGACAACAACACACAGCTACAGTCCAGGAAGGTCTGTGTCCTGGTCTCATTTCGGTTGCTATGACAAACCACTCTGACACCCAGCAACTCCTCAGAGAGACGGGCTGACTTCAGTTTATAATCGCAGGTTCCGGTTCATCGCAGTGGGGGAGTCAAGGCCAGAATAGCAAAGGGTTGGTTATTCATCCACCGTCAAGAGCAGGGAGAGACGGATGTGTGTGCACCTGCTCGCTTGTTTATGCATCACTTAGTGTCACCATTCTTAGACAGCTCAGGGTCCCCTGACTAGGGAGTGGTGCCACCGATGCCGGGCTGGGTCTTCTTACAGGCAAGCCAAGCTGGACAAGCCCTCACTGGTCTCCTCCCCAGGCTTTCTAGGCTATGTCAAGTTGTGTATTAAAACTAAACCTAACACCTCGTGTTTTAGGTCACAACCTCGCCGAGGAATTCTGAGCAGAAGCAGGAGGAGGGGTCCAAGTGAGGACAGGAACAGGCGGGCATGAGGAAGTTGAGACAGAGTCTTAGCAACTGGGAAGTCAAGGCAACATCCCGTTGTGACGCCTCAGGCTTGCTCCCATCTGTTCTCCTACGTTCCTTCTTCTCCTAATTCTTCTTCTTCTCCTCCTTGCCACTTCTCTCTTCCTTCTCTTTGCTCTCCTTTCTCCTTCGCATTTCTGTGCTGATCTCCGCATCGGCTCCCACAAGCAAGATCAGAGGTGGCTAACAGTCTAGGTGACCTCTGTGTTATCTGTAGGGATGGGGGCTTTTCCAGGCTCACACAGCCAGAACCAGAGGTGGCTAATAACAATAACCCCTATGCTCTGCGTGATGGAAACCATACCAGATGCTTCCTAAGGCCTGAGATAACACCTGTAGCCTATCTTTAGAGCCCATCTCCGTGGAAGAAGTGACATGTGCTTTGGGAAAAGTTTGATGTAATCATGCCTTGTTGTGCACAGGGGATTGTGTTACACCAAGAAACATTTTTCCAAATTGTACTGAACTTAATTTAAATATGTCTGAAATAAACTATCTGGTGTCTGACTCTAGAAATCTTTACTAACACCAGCTAACTAATTTGTGTTGGACTGGATTTCCTTCTTGGCTCCCAACGATCAACACTGGTCCCTGGTTCTCACAGAGACCCCACGATTGCCCACCCCAGGTGCCTTCTGTCAGTCTCTTATCCTTGCCTACAGATTGGCGGTATACCCTGTAGCCCAGACCTCTAAGAGGCCATGGAACTGACTTGTCTGGCTGCCGTTCACAGCAAACCTGCCCCTCGCCTGCCTTTGACTAGGCACCTGCCTCTCAGTCAATCATCCCCAGCCATGGTGGATGGTGGGCGTGGTCGTGAGATGAACAGCATGGCCGCCTACAGGACAGGACAGTTTGCATTAACAGAAGGGGCAGAAGAGTCCTGCCCCACACCTCACTCACTGCGTAACCAAGGACTGTATCTGCAAAACGGGAAAGAAATGTGCACCATGAAAACAGAGCCAAACCTGGAATGTAGGCCAAGGTTCAGTTCCTAGCTCCTCCCCTCAGTCGCCTCCTCTGAGACTCTCAACCCTCCCCATTCCCCCAAGACAGGGTCTCCTACAGCCCAGGCTTGCAGGCAACCAAAGACGACTTTGAACTTCTGATCCTCCTGCCTCCGTCTCCTGAGAGCTGGGGTTACACCGTACCTTGTTAATGAGGTGCTGGGGATGGAACCCACATCTCCACACATGCTAGGTAAATGCTCTAACAGCTGAGCCACATCCCCGGTTCTCCATCTGTTAAATGGAGAAAAAGAAAGCCGGCCCAAACCACATCTCAGGTAGAGTCAATAAATTAAGTTGGATTATAGATAAGGACATGGTCTGAAAGTGGTAATGTTGGAATATGTGTGTGTGTGTGTGTGTGTGTGTGTGAGTATATACATATATGTGTCAGTATAACAATTTATCAATGTTTAGCTTATCTACATTCACTATCCAAGGTCTCAGAGATACTTATTAGAAGGATTTTATCTAACTTCACTTACCCAATTATTCCTGGTTCATATTAGGATACTAACTCAATTTCAAGGTGGCCCAGGGAAGCTGTTGAGCTGGGCTTTCTCTAATTATGAGTACTAAAAGACGCATTTCCCTAGTGAGAAGAAGAGAGGGCATGAGGGTAGGTGGGAAGCAGAAGCTGGGCAAAGCATCACAGGCCTGGAATCTCAGCACTCAGGAGGCTGAGGCAGGGAAATTGAGGGTCTGCAGCCAGTCTGCATTATACAGTAAGTTTGAGTTACATAGTGAGACCCTCAAACAACGGTACCAATAAAAACAAGGGGCCAGGAAGGTGGCTGGGTATAGAAAATGTTTGTCGTACGAGCATGAAAAACAGAGTTAACACTCCTGATACCCACACAAAAAAATGGGATCAGGGACTCACGCCTGCAATCCCAGCAACTAGGATGGGGACGGGTGCATCCCTACAGCTCACTGGCCAGCTAGTCGGGCCCAAAAGCAAGCGTCCAGTCCAGCAAAGAGACCCTCAAAAGATAAGGTGGAGAGCTGTAGGGGAACACATTCCGGTGTCAATTTTTGGCCTCCCACATGACTTGGGATGAGGGACATTCCCAAAAGCCTAGATCATGCCAAATATCACCTTTATCTATCCTTTCCCACCACCCGTGACCACATAGCTAACCTACAGGTTCCATAACATTCATTTGCCTGCACCCTGCTCGCCCCCCCCCCACTCCAGGCAGGCTCACACCTCTCCTATCTTCCCGGCTTCCCACCCCTGGTCATTTTACTTTCTCCTCTCCAATACTTACCGCTCTGAGCCAGCACTTCAGTAGCTGTGAAGGGCCCAATCGTGTGGTTGATCTCTATGTAAGGTTAATGCCTAATTAGCTCATCTAACATTCATTTTGTGGATAATTCATGATAGGTCATTAACAAAAGCCAGGGCAAGTGGAGGGGCACGTTTGTGGCCATAAATCAGAGCCCTGAAGCATCAGAGACGCAGGAAAATGCATGCATTATTCAGGTCAAACAAAGAGCCAGGGCTGTGTGAGACACCTTAGTGCTCTTTTGACCCTGAGGTCCATCCGGGGACCGCATGCAAAGCCAAGCAACATTTATTGTGATCATCTATGGCTTCCCAAGGCAAAGTAGAGGCGCATCTCCTGGTCAACACATGGCCCCACAGTTCATGCTCAGATACAGAGCTGCTGGGCTGAAAGTATCCTTCAACTAACAAATAGCGCACAGCTGCCACCCTGGAGCAAGGCCTTTTATCAGTCACACACTAAAGGACCAAACTAAATGTCCATGTGATCCCTTGAGTGCCTGTCTGCTTTGGTGGGGAAGGGGTAATGGATGTGTGTGCGTATGCACATGTGTATAGAGGTCAGAGGAGAACACTGGGCATCGTTTCTCGGGCTCTGTCCACCTTGTTTTTAGAGACAAGGTCTCTCACTGGCCTAGGACTCACTAACTAGGCTTGGCTGATCAGCCAGCATGCCCCAGGGACCTTCCTGTCTCTGTTTCATTGGCACTGGGTTTATAAAGGCATAATGAGCCAGGAGGTGGTGGCGCCTTTAATCCCAGAACTCGGGAGGCAGAGGCAGGTGGATCTCTGTGAGTTCAAAGCCAGCCTGGTCTACAGAGTGAATTTCAGAACAGGCTCCAAAGCTACAGAGAAACCCTGTCTCTAAAAAACAAAGAAAGGGGGGGGGGAGAAGAAGAAGAAGAAGAGGAGAAGGAGGAGGGGGGAGGAGGAGGAGGAAGAGGAGGAGGAGGAGGAGGAGGAGAAGGAGGAGGAGGAGGAGGAGGAGAAGGAGGAGAAGGAGGAGAAGAAGAAGAAGAAGAAGAAGAAGAAGAAGAAGAAGAAGAAGAAGAAGAAAGAACAGAACAGAATAGAAAAGGCTTAATGAGGGCTTCAGGGATCAAATCTGGGTTCTTTTGCTTACGAGGTAAAACTTTACCCATTCCACTATCTCCCTAGCCTCAAGGAAAGCATAGCTTTCTGGAAGGTTCTACTTGTCTAGATTTCATCTGGCAATCCTTCCTCCTCTTGCCTAGTGTTCTAACTATACTGGTCTTGTCCTATTTCATTTGGGGGGAAGATACCCCCATTTCCTAACCACGTTTCACCATGAATCTCCAAGACCTTGGCTGGAGAATCTCTGCCCTTAGCTGGAGGGGAGATAGATAAACAAACAAACGAAGGGACAGACAATCGCCAACAAGCAGCAGAAGCAACCTGACTTCAACAATCTGGTCGTCTTGCAAGTTGGCCAAACCCAACAGAGGTTTGGCATTGATCGAAACATGACATCTCCATGAGCCAGATAGTTCCATGGAACATCCTCTTGTGTGTCAGGAGTTGGTCTAGGCAGTGGACAGAGAGAAGTAGAGAAATACAAGTCCTTGTGGAGTGTGACTGCTTCGTAGGAAAAAGTCGATAGTGAGCTGATTAAATGCACCATCTATGATGTGAAGAACCTGATGGGCGGGAATAGAGCCAGCACGTGGTGAGGTCCTCTGGAATGGTGATCAAAGAAGGCCAGTGAGCCAGATGCTGATGGAGGAGGATCCTGGGAGTATAAGGGATGAGCCCTTCACTATTTGGGTGACCAGCAGGAATTGTGCGTAGACTCTTCTGGAACTCCCAAGAACCACAGTATGGATGTAACAGAATGATCAAGAAAGGCGTGGCTGGAAATGAGGTCAGAGAGTTCATGGATCAGAACCTAGTGAGCCATGTGTAGGTCTCTACCTGTCTTTCATCATAATGTGACAGGAGGGCCCGAGAGGTTCCAGGCTGAGGACACAGGATGTGACCAACATTTCCAAACTTCCTCTCAGGCTGCTGTTACAAGCAGAGGTCACAGGAGTGGAGCTTGGGGAAGCTCAGGGGAGGGGCAATAGTGGCTCAGATCTGAGGAGTGGGGTGGAGACTTGCTGCCAGGTTGCTAGGCTGATCAACCCATCGCTGCAGAGTAGACAGTTTCATTGAAGTCACAAATGGAAGTTTAAAAGAGCTGCATGGGTCTGCAGATCACACCAACACGGGGCTGGCCCCTTGCTTGTTGTCCAACAGAGAAGCAACCTAGGGGGGCAGCAGACAAGCTGCTGGGGGACCGGGAGGGAGTTGGTTGTAGGCAAATGAGAGGACAGACATTTGAAGCAGAGCTCTTGCAAAGGCCCTGTGGCAGGAAAGAGATGACTTACTACGGACCTGCTTCTGAAACAGGTCGTAGCTTAGACCCTTTACAGACAGAGGGTTCCATCACTGTCCCACATCCCCGCCCCAGTAAAGAGCTCAGGATGTGTTCGGTCCTCATAGAACACAGATCATCCTGGCTGGCTGCTAGCCAGGCTGGAATCATCGACGGGGCCTTGTTTTTCCCAGAGGTGAGTAAACCTCTTGGGGAAAAGTATGAAAACCCCTTCTTTGTCCACAGTCCCTGGCTACAGACAGCTCAGCTGTTACACAAAGGCAGCAAAATGTCAGGGAGAGGACAAGATGGCCTCTGGGAAGGAAACGCAAGCCTCAGCAGAACTCTGGCCTTGTTACGGCTCGGCTGCCCTTCTCCTCGCACCCAAATGGACTACACTTGAGAAATTAAATAAACAACATTTGTCAGGGGCTTTTGTGGGCTTCCAGCTGTATTTATTTATAGGTCGGTCTGTTATTTATGGGCACTCATGCCCAGTGTAAAAGGTTTGTCTGAGCAAAGCGAGAGTGAGGAGCCCAAGGGCTTAATGGTCCGGTGGACACCTAAGCGTCCACTGCACCCGGCTGGGCAAGCCACGCTTTCTGCCTCTGTCCCCTGGATGCAGGGTGCTGACTTGCACCTTGAAAATACCAGGCCACTGGGCACCTCCTCCAGAGTCAAGAGGCCCCTGGGGAGCTATCACAGTTTCAGCTCCTTGTGAACCCTGACTCCCAGCTGGGAAATTTCCATTATTCTACATGGAAAAACACGCAGGCAAGGCCTGGGGTGAGTGGGTGGCCAATGGATGGTGAATGAATGAATGAGTGAATGAATGAGGATTATGTGTTGTTTTTTTCCTGGGGATGAAACTGGAGAGAAACCTCAAGGCAGCATGTGGGATGTATCTGAGCAAAAACAACCCCCCAAAAATAATAATAACAACAACAACATGAATTCAGATTCTTAAAATGTCTCTGACTTAAGCTTAGTAATTTCAAGAACCCTTCAAAAAGAGAATTCCAGCCTAGATGGGGGTGGGGCTCTCCAAGCCCAGCCCTTACCAAGGGGCTATTGGCAGTGGATGGCTATTGGGCAGGGAGAATCATACTGTAGCACATTCCCACAGGTAGCTCACCCCTGCTCCAGGAGATGGCCCCACACACATGCTCTCCTGGCGACAGGAACTGGACTCAGTTGCAAGGAGACGCTGAGGGAATGTGGGGAGGCTGGAAGAAGGAAATGCAAGTAGAAATAAAATTATAATAGAACTAAATTTAGGGAAGATTTTTAATTGTTTTATTATTTTTATGTTTATGGGTGTTTTGCCTGCATGTATGTCTGTGTACTCACGTGCTTGCTTTGTGCCCAAGGAGGCCAAAAGAGGGTGTTGCGGATCCCCTGGAATTGCAGTGACAGACGGTTGTGAGCCACCGTGTGGGTGCTGGGAATCAACCCTAGACTCTCTGGAAGATCACCCAGTGCTCTAACTTCTGAGCTGGGACATCGCCTGGGGCTGCTACCTTGTGCAGGCCTTGTAGGCAGCCACGCTGTTGAGATTTCACAGCTGTGACTTCCTTGTGATAAGTGGAAGACACAGACTTAGAGTAGATGTTCTGGCTTTAAAACCAGTCTCCTGCAGGCACAGGTTCCCCAGCAGGTCACTCAATTCCAAGTGATCACCCCATACCCACACACACATACAAGCAATACTACGTAGACTCAACAGGCAACACGCATACATATTATTATTGATATATATATATGTGCATGTCACACATGAAGATGTATGTAACGATAATAATTAAAGAAGTAGCCATGAATTTGAGAGGGGATGGGGACATGGAGGAAGTGGGTAGGGAGGAGGATTGAAATGATATAAATACACAGCTCTCAGACAAAAAAATAAATGTAGAAGAAATACAGAGGGGAGGAAGGAAAGAAGGAAGGAAGGAGGGAGGGAGGGAGGGAGGGAGGAAGGAAAGAAAGAAAGAAAGAAAGAAAGAAAGAAAGAAAGAAAGAAAGCTATTCCCCAAATTTTGGCTTCATAGACAATAGGGTATGATGGTGTGCATCTATAATCCCAGCACTCAGGATGCTGAGACAGGAGGACTTCCCATTCCAGGCTGCCTTTGGCTACATGGAGAAACCATGACTCAAATAAAAACAAAACAACCCACAGATGAAAATCTGTTGGCTGCCTTGTTTGTGGTTGTCATGGCTTCGGAATCCCCAGAATATCATAGGAGGGTGTTTATTTACCTATAACTTTGGTGCAACCCTGCTCTTCTAAGTTAATATACATGTGTTCCTTGTAAACCTTACAAAGGAACCAAGCACCTGTGTCAAGATGTCACAGGAAACTCGGGACCTGGTTTCAGCTTTCAGTGCTCCTGGGACAGCACACAGCCCCTGAGAAGGTACCCGGGGGCCAGCAAGTAACCACTCAGCTGGGCACACAAGCAACTTTAGTTAAACTCAGTGGTCACACACAAAGCGGATATGTGAAGGTAGGAGGGTCACACGAGAAGGAAGCGGTGAGCGAGAGGAGGAGGGCAATGAGAGGTGTGAACATGACAGAAATCCATTGTACGCGTGCATGAACCCATCTGAGACTAAAACTGGAGTGGAGATCATTCTTGATGGGAGTGACGGCCCGGGGCTTCGCATATAGCATTTGCCTTGCCCACATAAAAGCCTGAGTTCAACCCCCAGAACCATGTTTTTTTTTTTTAAAGGCAGAGTGAGGTTCAGTGGCCTGAGTTTATTTTTTTTTAATTTATTTATTAAGGATTTCTGCCTCCTTCCCTCCCCCTCCCCCGATCAAGTACCCCTCCCTCATCAGCTCAAAGAGCAATCAGGGTTCCCTGACCTGTGGGAAGTCCAAGGACCGCCCACCTCCATCCAGGTCTAGTAAGGTGAGCATCCAAAGTGCCTAGGCTCCCCCATAGCCAGTACGTGCATTAGAGTCCTAGCAGTGAAGAGGTGGACCCTGAGGCTGATGGGCAAGCCTCAGGCCAGTAAGAGAGCAAGCTCAAGAGGGAGGAAAGCAGATGTGGGGGAGGGGGGTTTCTACCGAATGCTTTAAGGTGAGCTCTGCGTTCAGAGAATCAACTGTGCATGCTCTCAGGGGAAGGACAAAACTGGAACAGCCCCGCTACCCAGGAGGGAGGCCAGCTGGCACACTGCGTGTTACACATGTGAACCGTTTGCACTGGAAAGGAGTAAGCTATGTTGGGCACCAGAGTGGGTGGAGGGGCTGGACAGTTGGTTCCCATTAAACTTGGTGGCCTGAGGATTCCTTGGGTGTGGGTATGTGCTGGCCCCAGCCTATCCTAGGAGGTCAGAGGAGCAGAGTCCCTGCTACAGCCAGAGAATGTCCCTCCTCCTCCAGCCAATGACGAAAGGGACCCAAGGGTCTCCCATGGGGGCTTGGAAGGGAAAGAAACAGTCAGAGGGCCCAAGGCCTCCCATCTGCCCCATTCTTCAAGGCCCCTAATGAGCTATGTACACGACAGACCAATTATAACCTGAAAGAGTGGCCACAGACCATTGAGTAATTAGTGACATTTTAAAAATGCATTTCAACCACACAAAACCGTGTTTGCACAATGTTCAGAGACTGGCTTCCAACCACAGAAGTGAAAAGAACTCAGCAGAGGCTGTGGGTGGGGGTGGGATGGAAAACAGGCCCTGGGGGACAAAGGCCGGGCGACTTTACTCTGTGAAGCTTGGGTGACTTGATCAAGGGCAAGTGGGATCTGAGGACCTACTATGTGCCGACCCTTGGTGGAGAGGAGCGGGCAGGACACAAGGTGGATCCTAACTTGAGAGCCTACTATGTGCCAGCCATTGGTAGGGGTGGGCACAAGATACAAAATAGAATCTAACTCAATCTCTTGACTTGGGGATCTTAGAGTCTAGATGATGTTGGGAAGACTCTGCTCTGTGTTGCTAGCTTCATCCATGGGGATAATTAGTAATTCACTCAACAAACACTGTTTGAGGATCTGCCTACAGAAAGATAAGAGAAAACCTGGGCGGTGAGACCTTTAACCCCAGCCACATAGAAGGATTGCAAGTTCAAGGCCAGCTTGGGATATAGAGTGAAAACTTGTCTCAAAAAGAAAAATACAAAGAGGGCTGGAGAGAGGGACCAGGCAGTAAAATGATTACCACACAAGCATGGCATTGTTTCAATCCCTAGAACCCAAATGAAATAGTCAGGGCAAGTTTGTAATCCCAGATCTAGGGAGGGGGAGGCTCTCTGGCTGGTCAGCCTCGCCTAGTAAGTTCTAGGTCAAGTGAGAGATTCTGTCTCAAAAAAAGTAAGTAAATAAATAAGTAAATAAATGTGACAAGGAGAAATGGAAAAATCAGACAGGAGACTGTCAGGGCAGGATGGATCCTGCAGATGGGCCAGTAATGACCAGTCGATAAAGCTCCATGAAGGAGAAAGGAAGGAGCAAGTCCCTTAGCACAGTTGGGACCTCAAGGAAGCCACTGGTTGCTGATAGTCCTCAGTTTCCCCATTTGTAAAGTGGGCAGCCCATCAACCAGCATTATACAGCACCATGACATTTTAAAGCCCCATCCACCTAGATGTCCCTTCTAATTCTTTACCCACGCTAGCTGGTCATTTGACCTCACGTAACACCGTCCTATTAGCCATTTCTCCTCAGCCCCATCTTGGAGATGAAGAAAGCAAAACCCAAAGAAGGTGAAGAATTTGTTCAATGACAGTGGGGTGCATGTGAGGTCAAGCCTAGGAGGTAGAAATCCCACCCTCCACCTCCACCCCACCAGAGAGAGAGGGAGAGAGAGAGAGAGGCTGGGTGGCAGTTTTTGAAACTCAGGACTGGAATTTCATGACATGAAGCCTAAGCAGTGAATGGCCAGATCACCAGCCAGGGGCCCTTTCTGCTGCTGTGTAACAAACTGTGCCCTGGGGGGGCTCACAAGGGCCCATGTGCATCTTAAACTCTTCCCCACACAACCGAGCAGCCCTTCTCTGCCCAGGGTCTCCCAAGGCTGCAGAGAACCTGCATCTGGGCAGATGTCCCAGTGTTTGCATGGCTGTGGCGGGAGCTGATGACTTGTGGATGTAAGATTGGGGTCCTCCTCGGCCCTAGAAGCCACCCACAGTCCCCTGCCATGTGTCATTTCTGCAGGTAATGTCCATCCTTGCTGGGCTCCAACATGGATACTGGAGTCTAGGACAGAGGCTGATGCAACCATGCGGTCACATGACAGCTCATCCCCATTGCCTTTTTCTATTGGTTGAAAACATTGCCATCTCAGCTGTTGTTAAGGGAGAGGGGCCAATATGAGGACCCAAGTACAGGGTTACCTTTGATCAGTGGTTCATGACCCATTTAACAACGCTCTAAGCAGGGCAGTGGTAGCACACGCCTTTAATCCCAGCAGTAGGGAGGCAGAGGCAGGTGGATCTCTGTGAGTTCGAGGCCAGCCTGGTCTACAAGAGCTAGTTCCAGGACAGGCTCCAAAGCCACAGAGAAACCCTGTCTTGAAAAACAAACAAACAAACAAACAAAAAAAAAAACAACGCTCTATCTCCAAAGATGATGATTCACAATGGTAGCAAAATTAGTTATGAATAACATAATTACCGAAAATAATTTTATGGTTGGGGGTCACCAGAATGTGAGGAACTGTATTAAATAAAGGGTTACAGCTTAGGAAGGTTGAGAACCACTGCCTACCAGGAGGGTGGGTGTTGAGTTGTAAAGTCAGAGAACCCAGCAGAAGGTGTCTGCTGATTATAGAGGGACAAGCCAGGGGTTTCATGCATCTAGCTTTTTCTGGAATTTAGGGGAATTCACCAATAACCAGAGATATCCCAATTTCTTTCTGGTGTTCTCATAGCTGTTTGCATTTCTGGGGTCTTCCTAGAAATATACAGGAAGTTTCCTTACCAGTAAATATACAGGAAGTTTCCTTACCAGTAAAGTTGGGACTCTGTGTCTCTGCCAGGGTCTAGGAAGAACACAGCAACTTAAGATATGGGTCACATTGACAAGCTGAGCATGTCCTAGGCACCGGGCTAGGTGAAGGGTTTTCTGAGGACTACGTCATTTAATTCCACGGCTCTACAGAGACAAACACTGAGGCCCTGGGAGGCGCAGTTGCCTGCTGGAGGAAGGCTGAGAAGAGGAAGAGCTCCTACTCCTGTATGAGGCCGACTGCCGTGTTTAGCACAGCCCCCAGTGTTCGGAAGCCCTCAGGAAGTAGAAGGCATGTTTCAACCACCATCACCTGTAGTTACGCTCACATTATGCGGGTCTACATCACAGAGCGCCTATTAATCCTTTTCTGCCTCTAAACTCCAACGAGCTGTTTTTTCCTAACTCACCCTATTTTTGAGGCCCAAAACAGTGGTGACCAATGAATATGGCATTGTGTTGAATCATTTCCTGTGTTTGCAAAGGTCTTTCATAACAGTGGGAGGGACAGGAAGCTGTGAGCCCATTTTACAGACTAGAAATGGAAGCCCACAACAGACACCAACTGGCTTAAGCTGGATCTGTGGATAATCAGGTCCCAACTCCTCTCTTTTGCCACTGACCTGTGCATCATACAATGATCACCACGGTAACCGATGCTGCAGCCATGATGGTGATGACTCGCCTGGTAACATTGTGAAGACCCTTGCACACTCTGGAGCCTGAGCTCAGAAATCTGCAGTCATTTCCCTAGATGCTTTGCAGCTATCTCCCACAAAGAAGTGAATCTTCTCAACCTCCTGAACCTGAATTCTCAACCACCTGAACCTTGGATTTGCTTTGACCTTCAGAGCGAGACACAGTGGCTAGATACTCAGGCTTAGAAAACTTGCAGAAAAAAGGGAAATGCAGTTTTGAGTCACCCCAGACTGACCCAGAAACTGTATTCTGACACAAAAGGTCCCAGCGTCTGCCCTAAATCAGTACAGCATTCACAAGCTTATGAGTTAAAAAGTTCCTGTAATTTCCACTAAGATTTGGGACTGTTTGTTATATAGCAACAGCTGACTGATACAATCCCGGGGCTATTCAGTGACAGGTTAAAGCCCAGCTCCCTGCAGCTCCCTGAAGCTCCCTGCAGCTCCCTGCTGCTCCCTGCAGCTCCCTGCTGCTCCCTGCAGCTCCCTGTTGTTGCTTTGTTATCTGAACCTGTTAAATTCCTGTGAGAGATTCAAGCCCCAAAGTTTTGCCCAGAGTACTCAGAGCTGAACCCTGGTCCTCTGCAAGAACAGCAAACGCTCTTAACCACTGAGCTTCTTTCCAGCCCCCTCTCTGCACTCTTGACTTCTGGTTCAAAGATCACTGCCTGCAGGAAAACCGTCAGTTAGTTAGTCAGACCTCTGGCTTGCAGCATCCAATACACATGCTTTCTGTAACTAGTTTCTGTGTCTGAATTTTCTCACTGCTCCAGTCATCTCCCTCGCTCTCATGTGCAGTGGACCCTCACTGGTGCCATCTCTCTAAAGACTATTTCTTAAACGTCCAGCATTGCCCAGGCTGCTGGAGCTCTGCCTGGGAATAAGATATGCAAGGTCTCTGTCCTCAGTAAGGAGATGAGGCCATAAACAAGTGAGATTTCATATCATGCGTGGTGTCTTCTAGAAGGCTGATATACTAATTCGATATGATAGGCAGCATCTGAGGTATTGGGGACTTCCTGAAATAGGGTTAGCCCAAGAGGCTTCTCTGAGGCAAGGGCATTGGGCAGCGACTTTAAACAATCAGAAAGATGAGTTACAGAAAGAATCCTATATGAGAAGTCTTACCGCGGAAGAGGCTGGTGCAAAGGGCCTGAGGTGGGAACAGATATAGTCCGTCAACCAGAAAGAACACCTCTGCAGCTGCTGCCACAGAGTGAGCCTGGGGAGGTGGGGATGGAGATGAAGTCAGAGAGACAGACACAAGCCAGGCCCAGGAGGCTCCAGGGAAGGGCTCAAGGTCACTTTCAGTTGTACAGGGTCAGCAACCATCTTCCTCCCTGCAGCCAGATAGCTGAGCTTCTAGTGGCTGCAGGACTGTGCTGGCCACGCCTCCTTTAGAACGTCCCCAGTCTTCCCCATCCTGTGTCAGTTAAGGTACCCATTCCATCGCCCTGACTTCAAAGCGGGGAATAATGGAGAATTTACAAAGGGCGGTAACCCTAGTCCATGGCAGGTAGTGCATATCCCAGACACACACACACTCACATCTACAAATACACACATACATATATACAAACAAACACGTATACACACATACACACTACATACACAGACATACAGACATGCATACACAAATACATACACGCACACATACACACAGAGACACATGCAAACACAAACACCTACAAATACACACTTACATATATACAAACACATATGTACACACATACATACTACAGGCATACAAACATGCATACACAAACACATACACATACACACAAAAATGTGCACACATACACACAGAGACACACACACAAACACACACACCTACAAATACACACTTACATATATACAAACACATATACACACACATACACACTACAGACATACGAACATGCATACACAAATGCACACAGAGACACACATGCAAACACACACATACATACATGTGGGTATAGGAAAGAATCTCACCAGAATGCAGAGATATCAGGGTTC